>NC_058404.1:26404580-26767405 GCF_002201575.2 Neomonachus schauinslandi
GGGGGAGTGGGAGAGGGAGAAGCAGGCTTCCCGCAGAGCAGGGAGCCCGATGTGGGGCTCGATCCCAGGACCCTGGGATCATGACCTGAGCCGAAGGCAGACGCCTAACGACTGAGCCACCCAGGCACTCCTGAATCATAAATTTTTTTTTTTAATTTATTTATTAGAGAGAGAGAGAGTGAGAGAGAGAGCGCAAGAGCGGGTAGGGTTAGAGGGAGAAGCAGACTCCCCGCCAAGCAGGGAGCCCGATGTGGGACTCGATCCCGGGGCTCCGGGATCCTGACCTGAGCCGAAGGCAGTCGCTTAACCAACGAGCCACCCAGGCGCCCCTGAATCATAAATTTTTAAACTGTCTCCTAAACTATCCCTTAAACTGTTGGACTTGTAAGTTACATCCAGTTTTTCATTATTATAGACATACTCTGATGCACATCTTCTGCATAAAGACGTTTTCGTACTGTGCTGCTGTGTACTGTATGTATACCGTGCGCTCTATCTTCTCTCAGATATGTGCCCCGAAAGTAGAGTCACCAGACCAAAGGAAATGAGCACTGTGAGGTTCTCAATACATAGGCCAATTGCTTTTCCAAAAGGTTCTAGCAATTAGTAATTCTGAGAGCACCCCTTCACAACACGCTTGTAAACACAGATCTAGTTATTTTTTGTTTTTCAAAGCACATAGATGAGAAAGTATGAATGGGACCATTTTAGCCACATGATTCTTTTAACTTGATTCTTAGTCCTGTTGATGGTAATATAAACCAACAGGTCACATGCATCTGTGCATAATTTTGTAGGTGATTTTATAAAATACAAAACTTTAGAATCACAGAATGCACGTGCAGACTGCATCTCGGAGGTCATGGATGTAAGATCGTCAGTTGGCAGCTGTTTTTGGTTAGCATATTGAAAATATCATACCACTGGTTTCTGGCTACCTCTCTGGCTGCTCAGAAATCAACTTAAAGTCCAACTGCACTTTCTACAAAGGTAATCTGACTTTTCCTCTGGCTGTTCTCCTTTTCTCCAATCACCACTATGTCTTTAGTTTTCTTCAGTTTCACTCTGCCATATCTAGGTATGGATTTTTAAATTATCCTTCTTGGTATTAAAGGGACTAGTGAATCTGGAAACAGCGTCTTTTATTAGCTCTGGAAAAGTCTAAATCATTATTTCTTTAAGTATTGCATCTTCCCTATTCTCTCTTTGCTCTCCTTCTAGGATTTTGATCGAATGTATGGTCGCTAGATGTTTGATAATATTAAGGTATTATACGTTTTTAGGTCTAATAATGACGTTGTGGTTATTTTAAGAGTCCTTATGGTTAAAAGACATAATTATTTTTTTGGTGAAAAAATTTATATTTAGATATAACCAGCTGAACTCAATTTAGATGATCCCAATTTTGTTGGCAACATCCAAAGCATCATCGTCAGGAGGCAGTCCAACATATGACTTCTCTCCATTGGGCTTGATCAGGGTGTTGACCTTGGCCACATCAACGTCATTGAGCTTCTTCACAGGCTTGTTAGCCTTGAGGCCCACAATGAACACAAGTGTGTTGTCTTCTATTTTCTTCATGGCTGACTCAGTAGTCAGGGGGAATTTGATGATGGCATAGAAATCAACTTGTTTCTCCTGGGGGTGCTCTTTCAAGGATTTTTGGGCTGCCTTTGGAGACACAGTGTCTTGGGCTTTCGGAAGGTAGGTGATGTGCTGAACTTTTTCTTATTTATTTTTTCTTTTTGTGACTATGGACATCGTTCAGCACGCCTTTCTTGTCTTCAAGGCTTTTGCCTTTGCTTCGGTTTTGGGAGGGGCAGGGGCTTTCTTTGCTTTCGGCGCCATCTTCAGGAAAGGGAAGACATACAATTTTTTTTTTTTACACTTTTTTTTTTTTTAAGTAATTTCCACACCTAGTGTGGAGTTCAGTGGTGGGGCTTGAACTCACAACCCTGAGATCAAGGCCAGAGCTGAGATCAAGAGCCAGAGGCTTAATCGATTGAACCACGCAGGTGCCCCAAGACATACAATTTTCTTTTTCTTTTTTTTTTTTTATTTAAGATTTTTTATTTTTTATATGAGAGAGAGAGTACAAGCAGGGGGAGCAGCAGGTAGAGGGAGAGGGAGAAGCAGACTCCCCGCTCAGCAGGGAGCCTGACAAGGGACTCGATCCCAGGACCCTGGAATCATGACCTGGGCCGAAGGCAGCTGCTTAACCGACTGAGCCACCCAGGCGCCCCCAAGACATACAATTTTCAAATGTGTGTTAGCTCTTCTCTCTGTCTCTTCCAGGTCTCTTTGCTCTGCTTTGTGTTGTCCATATTTTTGACTCTGTTCTAAATTCTTGATAATATATCCTGAGCTACTTTCCGTTCACTAATTTTCTGTTGTATCCAACCTACTGTCAAAGATGCTCATCTAGACATTTATGAATATGATTTATAATATATAGAGATTTTATAATGTATATACATTGTTTGTTTCCTTAACCGATCCATGTTATTTTTATAGTCTCCTGCAAATATTTTCAATTTTATCATTTATTTATTTAAACTGGGTAAGTGAAGTAGTTTTATAATGAGTCTGAGAATTCTGATGCCTTAAGTCTTTGCAGCCCTTTTCTGCTGCTATTTCTGCTGGTTCTCCCTCACGTAGTCTTGCTGTCTTGTGCACCTGGTTACCTGTAACTGCGTTTGCCATCGCCCTTGACAACTGCTTGTGAGGTGTTCCTAACGCCAAGGCTGAGTGTGTCTCCTCCTGCGAGGCTTTGCATTTACTGCCATCAGAGTCCCAGAAAAGAACACTTCTGGTGTGATGTTGGGGTGACGTGAGGTCCGGGTGCAAACCACGAGAAAGAATTCTTGAGGTTTCTTTGGTGCCAAAAGGGTGGTTTTAGTAAAGCATGGGGCAGGACCCCTGGGCACAAAGAGTTGCACTAGGATTGTGAGGAGCAGCTGATTATACACTTTTTAGCTGGTGGGGGTTAGAGATAGCATAAATTTCCAAGGAATTTGGAAGCAAGCCTTCCAGAACCTTGAGGGGCTAGCTGCTGCTAAGATAAGCTTATTTACTACTGTCCAGTAAAACCTTAGTCATGAGACCCTTCAGACGTATATCAGTGGGCCATATGTTTGAAGATGATTGCTAACACACATCTTGGGGTGGGGGGGTGAGATAAAGGATTTCCAAAGGGATTTTCATGTGTTAAAGAAGATTTACAGATCCTGGTTGTCAGGCTAATGTTAAGCTAAGGTTGCTCTTTGCCTCTAGCAAAGCATTAACATTAAGGCAGTTGAGTTCCTTGAGGCAGGTCACTCTGCCTGTTTCAAGTACTAGTCATTGGGCTGCAAGTTGTAAGGAAATTTAGTTTTATCTACATTTCTTTTGCCTTTGTTCTCTTCACCAACTACTACTTGGGAACAACCTTAAATCACACTTAAGGTGTGCGGGTCCCTCAGACGATATGAACCCAGAATGAAAATGCATGTGAGGACTGATCTGTGGCCAATTTTCCATGGGATCTGTTTTTTCTTTTCCTTGTTTTCTCCTGTCCAGCTCCAAGGTAACATTTTTTAGTCTCTTGTGGTTGTGAGGCAGAAGAGCCTGTTTCATTCTGTTTAACTCTTTTTTAAAAAAGATTTTATTTATTTATTTGAGAGAGAGAGAGACAGAGATAGTGAGAGAGGGCACAGGTGGGGAGAAGAGGGAGAAGCAGGCTCCCCACTGAGCAGCGAGCCTGACGTGGGGCTGGATCCCAGGACCCTGGGATCATGACCTGAGAGGAAGGCAGATGCTTAACCAAATGAGCCAGCCAGGTGCCTCCTTTTCTTTTTTTTAAGATTAAGTAATCTCTGCACCCAATGTGGGGCTCAAACTCACAACCCCGAGATCAAGAGTCGCATGCTCTTCTGACTGAGCCAGCCAGGTACCCCTAATTCTGTTTAACTCTTAACACTGAGGGTGTTGTACTTCGTAGTTAAGTGTTAGAGGGACAGTCTTCTAGAACTATGATGGACTTGGACTTCTGTCCCCCTTACCCCACAGGGCAAACCAATTTAGCCGACTGGGTGTTGCCTTCAGTACCCTCAGGGCATATGCAGCTTTGATAGCCCCTCCTTTCCCTCCCCTCCCCCATTTTATATATTATTCTGAAAACAGCCTTTTAAAAAACTAGCCAGTCACCACTTGTCAATACTTTTCAACTTTCCAATTGTTTTAAGGTGATCCAAATAATCCAGCCCTCCGTTTCTAGGAACATGTCTTCTGCTAGAAGTTTTTAATTTTGTAATTAACAAAAAGTTGAATAACTCAAGAGGTTTTTTTGTTTTTGTTTTTGTTTGCTTTGAGAATCTGACAGTAAAAAGGTAGGTAAGTAGCCACTTGATTTTACTAAAGGATAAAATGTTTCCTATTAATAGTCAACAACATAAATAATTTCAGTTGGCATCATTAGTCTGTAACACTGTATGCAATTCCAGTTACTGCTGTCTCCCTATCAGACACCCGATACCCAATTGGCAAAGTGTTTTGAATAATCAGAGACACAGATGGTAACGTCTACTAGTGTGTACTCATATAACCTTCGGCTTCCATTTTCTCAGGTCTGAAATGAGAAGGTTGAATTCTGAACTCTGAAATGAGAAGGTCATTTCAGTTCAAAAAGTAGTCTAGCTTCTTTCAGAGCTAATAATCTGGGCTAATAATAGCTCTTTTCCCTGGGGAAGGAGGAGAAAGACAGGTTTATCCAGTTACTACCTTTTTTCTCCCCTTCGTCCAAAAAATAAAAAAGAGTTTGTACTAAATAAATCAATAACAGAACATACACTGAGATTTCAGAATCAGAGGAAGAGAAAAGAGATGAACACACACGAATTTATCCCATAACGTCCTATAGTTGGATCACGAAGTCTATGCAGAACTTTCTGGTGGCCCAAGCAGAAAGGAAAACTTCATTAGTTACTAAATTCACATTGTTCCTAAGACAATAGCAAACCGAAGTAAAGCCTTCTCTACAAACTTTCTCTGAGAAAACCTCCTCCCATGGGTCTCATATTCGTTTCCTAGGGCTTCCATAATAAGATTACTACAAACTGGGGGGTTTAGAACAATACAGATGTGTTCTCCCACAATTCAAGAGGATGGAAGTCTGAAATCAAGGTCTTGGCCGAGATGGTTCTTTCTGGGGACTCTGAAGAGAATCAGTTGCCTGCCTCTCTCCTAGCCTTTGGTAGCTGCTGGCAGTCCTTGCTGTTCCTTGCCTTGTAGCTGTTACCACTCCAAATTCTCTGCCTGTCATCACATGGCCTTCTCCTCTGTGTGTGTATGTGTCTCTGTATCCAAATTTCCTTCTCCTTTCTTTTATAAAGATACCAGTTCCTGGATTGAGGGCCCACCCTGATCCAATATGACCTCATCTTAACTTGATTCCATCTACAAAGACCCTATTTTCAAATAAGGTCACATTCACAGGTACGAGGCCTTAGATCTTGAGCATATCCTTTTGGAGGACACACCTCAACTCAGTATAGGTCTCTCACACTCTCTCTCTGTGTCTCTCTCTCTGTCTCTCAAACCTTGACGATGTAGAGGAAGCATTTGTCCCTCCTGCAGCTGCTCTGCTTTGAGTACCCAGTCCCTCCCACGTCCCACTCCTCTGTAGCCCACTGGCCCATGCTGACTCCCTGACTGCTGGGATGTCTGTCACATTCTGACCAATTGTTCTGGACTACTTAGAGGAGTATTAACCAATAACAGTCATTGGATCAACCAGTTCTTTGTACAAGAGATAGAAAAAATACGATGAATGCTTAGTGAGAGCCG
This sequence comes from Neomonachus schauinslandi, assembly GCF_002201575.2. NCBI lineage: Eukaryota > Metazoa > Chordata > Mammalia > Carnivora > Phocidae > Neomonachus > Neomonachus schauinslandi. The sequence continues at coordinate 26,410,404 of NC_058404.1, forward strand.
CAGCTCCCTGGAAGACTACCTGGTTTTCAGAATTGTGACCAGATCATTCTGGCTGAGTCTAAGCAGGATTTGGGGGAAGGACCTAGCCATCTCCTTCCTCACTTTGGGTTACTATTCAAGTAAATGGCCACGTTTGCTTCTCAGTTTTAGCTAAAGTAAGTAGTTAGGCAGTGTTTTTGTGCAGAAGCCTGGGGAAGAAGTTAGGACGACAGAGGGGCTGGCCTGGTATGCTTCTCTTCACAGGTGTTGGGCCAGTTTTGAGCCCCTGTGGTTAAATGGGTTAGAGACAGAAGCTGTTCTAGAATGATCTGGGGAACCTCAAGGCACACGCATTTTGCTCTGAGGCCCAGGATGTGGCTCGGAGCACCAGGGAGAGGGGTGCTTTCTCCATTTCTCTGTGGAACACAGCTCAGCTGTGTTCAGCCCTCAGGGAGGACTGAAAGGGGAACGTGTGCCACTCAGGGTGTGAGAGGCTATGTAGCGTAGGCAATTTAGCCAGAAGGGAAGTAGCCTTTTTCCCCCCCCGCCTTTTGTGGGAGACACTGGTAGTGGTGGCAGTGAATAAGTGATCCCTTCCTCAGAAACATCTGAGCAGAGGACTTATATAAGGAAACCAAAATGATGAACGAGACCCAATTTGCTTCTGAGTAAATGTGAGACAATTCTGGGGTGTCTCAGGAACAAGTAACAGAACTATTTTTTTTTAAGATTTTATTTATTTATTTGACACAGAGAGAGTGCACGCAAGCAGGGGGAGCAGCAGAGGGAGACGGAGAAGCAGGCTCCCCGCTGAGCAGGGAGCCCGATGCGGGACTCGATCCCAGGACGCGGGGATCATGACCTGAGCTGCGAAGGCAGAGCTTAACCGACTGAGCCGCCCAGGCGCCCCCAGAACTATCTATTTTAAAATTTTTTTTCAATGCCATCTGTTTTTTACTATGTAAAACATACATAATATAAAACTTAACATTTTTATCATTTTTAAGTATACAGTTCAGTGGCACTAAGTATGTTTATACTATGGAGGAACCATCACTACCATCTATCTCCAGAACTTGTTCATTATCCTAAATTGAAACTCTGTACCCACTAAAACCATTAAACACTACCTCCCCGTTCCTCCCGTCCCCCAGCCCCTGGTAACCTCAACCCTACTTTCTGTCTCTATGGATTTGACTACTTTAGGTACCTCATATAAGTGGAATTACACAGTATCTGTCCTTCTATGTTTGGCTTATCTCACTTAGCATATATCTTGAAGGTTCATCCATGTTGTAGCAAGCATCAGAATTGCCTTCCGTTTTACCTTTTTTTTTTCTAAAGATTTTATTTATTTATTTGAGAGAGAGAATGAGAGAGAGCATGAGAGGGGGGAGGGTCAGAGGGAGAAGCAGACTCCCTGCCGAGCAGGGAGCCCGATGCGGGACTCGATTCTGTGACTCCAGGATCATGACCTGAGCCGAAGGTAGTCGCTTAACCAACTGAGCCACCCAGGCGCCCCTGCCTTCCGTTTTAAAGCTGTATAATACTCCACCTGTATGTGTATGCCACATTTTGTTTATCCATTCATCTGTCGACAACTAGGAGAATTATAATTGTGGAGACTGAGGCTCACAGCCATGTAGGTTGGAACTAACAAGTTAACAGAGTTCAGACACTAATTCCAACAGGAACTTGCTTGCTCCCATAGACCTATCATACCTGTGGACATTCAGGTTACTGAAATGTATAACTTTTTTCTTCTGGCATATATTTTAATTTACAGCTGAGGCAATGAAAGCCAACCTGACTAAAGCCCCCCAGACTGGTAGTGGGTGGTCTGTTCTCTTGCTTTGCCTGTGCCCTGATGACTGGATACAGGCTCGGATTCTGCCAAGAACGAACCATGAACCCTCTTCCGTAAGCCACAGAAGGAAATATAGTATCAGCAGCATGGGGGTAGGGTAGGTGGGGGAGTGTCTTCCTACCCAGTCAGAAAGAAACAGAAATGAATCTCTCCTCTCTACTATCTACAGGGTGGATGGCAAGAAATAAACTCATTTTATCTCAAATAGGAATTCTCCCTTCCTTTTATGAAAATAGGTCCTATTCTAGATAGAACCCTTTCAGATTTGCTTGTTCATATTCTATTAATAGTTATACAGAATTCATAAATATATTACTGCTATTTGACCCATCTGACTGATGGGATATTGACAAGATGTGATTTATGTGCTCAGAATGGCACAGCTGGAGGTCTCTTTGACTGTAATTACTTAGGGTTTTATTACCCTCTCTGCAAATGGAAAGTGTGCAAATGTTAAAGCACCAATTGTTCCCAATTACTTGAAATATTTTCTGTAAATATCTAACCCCTTCCTGCATTATTAGTCAAATTGAAAGGAAAATTATCAGATTAGTGTATAGAATCTTAAAGTGAACAAATGGGTCTTTAAAATTGCTCAATAAAACAATTAAGTGGTTGAAATAGGATCATCAGAAATGATATCTGAATTCAATTAGGATGGTATGTGTCACATCTCTGATGCCCAGTGGAATGTTAAATACCAAAATAAATAAAGAAAGAACCACATAGAAAATACAAATGTGGGGCGCCTGGGTGGCTCAGTCGTTAAGCGTCTGCCTTCGGCTCAGGTCATGATCCCAGGGTCCTGGGATCGAGCCCCGCATCGGGCTCCCTGCTCCGTGGGAAGCCTGCTTCTCCCTCTCCCATTCCCCTGCTTGTATTCCCTCTCTCGCTGTGTCTCTCTCTGTCAAATAAATAAATAAAATCTTTTAAAAAAAAAGAAAAGAAAATACAAATGACTTTTTATGAATAACAGCTGATTGTCATAACAAGGTATGCAAAGTGGACTTGACAGATACAAACAGCAAAAGAAAAACCTCAAAGCAAAACTCCTTTTTACCAATTTTCTCTCCTGACCGAAAAAAAAAAAAAAAGCCTAGGAAAAATAAAATTTAAAAATAAAACAAAATTAGAAATTTTCAGGCGCCTGCGTGCCTCAGTTGGTTAAGTGACTGACTTCGGCTCAGGTCATGATCCTGGGGTGCTGGGATCAAGCCCCACATCAGGCTCCCCCTGCTCTGTGGGGAGCCTGCTTCTCCCTCTCCCTCTGCCTGCCACTCCCCCTGCTTGTGCTCGCTCTGTGTCAAATAAATAAATAAAAATCTTTAAAAAAAAAGAGAAATTTTCTCTACCTACTAGTCTGTGTCCTTCTGATGGGCACAAAAAAATTTAACATGCAGTTGGTTGTAGCAGCCCATGGACCTGTTTAACTATGGGGAGGAGTTTTGATTTTGTTTCTATGACCTTGTGTGAATGCAGGAGTGCTAGAGTTCTTGAACTTGAAGATACTTCAAAGTAAGAAGTAGCTGCAAATCTTCAGGTCACTCATGCTTGTTAGACTGAATTGCTGTGATACTCTGAGCTCACTGGCAGACCAGTTGGCTAGTTGTTCTCCTCAGACAGCCTGTACCAAGTAGGGAGAATCATGGGAAAACTCAAGAGTATCATTGATTCTCATGGCTGGAGAATGCCTTCTATGCCAATGAATAGTCTGCATGTACTTATAAATAAGCTGTTCAGTGACCAAGTTGTTTAGTTATTGTTTCAAAGCATAATCTAAGTAGTGATACAACATTCAGCTAAGTGATTCATTGTGTTCAGCAACTTCCCTAAGGAAGACCTCTCCCCAGGAAATGGTACCCTCTAACCTACCCAATTTTAGGAATTTAGGACCCCAAGAAGACCATGTGATAATGTATTGGGTTGGCTTTACTCCTCTCTCACCCCACCACTTCCATACACCCTAATCTTTGTGGCACATGTAGTTTTAGGGATTTTACAGAGAGAAGATGAGCCATTTTCTCCCACTCTAGTTTCCTTATATTACACATTTACTGGTCAGAAATAGAACAGATGTGACCACTTGCTCATAACAGTGCCACGGAACTGGAAAAATGGATTACCCCAATCTCTCCTATCTACACACATTTATCTGTACAATTTAGATAGATGAAATATTAATATTCCATATGCATCAGATGAAACCCATTATTCGTCTCTTACTATTAAATCCCTGGATAGTTTGTATTTCTTGATGCCCATTGTTTGGCTTCTTTCAACTCATTTCTACTTTTCTATTTGGTTGATACTCAAGAGCCTACTGAAATAGACTAACAAATGACTAATACAAATGACTTTTTATGAATAACAGCTGATTGTTATTCATAATAGACTAACAAGAACTGAATAAAATTTCAGTTATAGCACTCTCTCACTGACCTATGGTTTTGCTCATATCCCGAACTTAAAAAGAGCAAAACCCTCTCTGTGAAAGGGGTCTGTCAATGGAACCAACCCAAGTGCCAATGAGTGTCCTCATTCATTCAGTTACAGCACATATTGAGATGAGATACCTTTCTCAACATAGTTTAATAATACAGTGATATTCAAACCTGAGTAATCAGACACTTATTTGAGAGAGAGAATGAGAGAGAGGGCGTGGGGGGCAGGGAGCAGAAGGAGAAGGAAAATCAGACCCCCTGCTGAGCAGGAAGCCCAACATGGGGCTGGATCCCAGGACCTTGGGATCATGACCTGAACTGAAGGCATCCACTTAACCGACTGAGCCACCCAAGCACCGCTCGAGACACTTCTAAAAGAAAAAAAAAAAAAAATCCTCCTAGAGGTTAAAAGATACGATGTAAAATCACTAATATTTTATTCTATAAAAAGATTTTCCAATTGTGAAGGCAAGGGCAAGAGGGAGTGGTTTTTGTGACCGGGACTTTTATATGGAAATGATGAATATTTGGTTAACTTTTGAACCTCTACTGTGGTTATTATTTCCCCTAATAGAGTTTTAGGAACTTGTATTATTTCCTATTTTCACTTTCCAAAGAATTTCAGATGTGCTTGGCAGAACACTGAGGGAAGAGCTTGGCAGATATCTGAGGGAAGAGTTATGCTTTTTACAAAACACCTTTGTGTATGAATACTTGGGAAAATTAAAGATTTTTTTATTTATTTATTTGAGAGAGAGAGAATGAGAGAGAGAGAACACCTGAGAGAGGATAGGGTCAGAGGACGAAGCAGACTCCCTGCCGAGCAGGAAGCCCGACGCGGGACTCGATCCAGGGACTCCAGGATCCCGACCTGAGCCGAAGGCAGTCGCCCAACCAACTGAGCCACCCAGGCGCCCACTTGGGAAAATTAAAGGGGAATGCTCCCGCACCTCAGGAGTTTATTCTGCTAGAACTATATGAGAACTGCTGAGTGGAACTTTGGTTAGCAGGGAAGAGACAAGCCATTTCCTGGGGTAGCAGTGTCATCACCAAGAATCTCGTGAGAATAAGAGGATAAAGTAATGGCTGATCTAAGAATTTTCATTTGGAGATTAGACAGGGGAAGGCACTTTCCAAACTCTTGTACTGCTCAGGAGTGATACAATGTCTTGCACATTTGGTGCAAGACATTAGGGACCAGGGAACTGGGTAACATATTGGAGAAAAGGAACCAACAGTCTCTCTCTTGTTGAAGATGCCAAAAAGTGGATTTAAAATAAGTGCTCCATTTGACTTCATTTTCAAATGCACTTTGTTAAAGCAAAAGCAGGACACCTTCTTTAGAAATTATTTTCACACATATATTCCAAAAGGCATATTTTGTTATCCCCCAAAAGAAGATAATATATACATATGCTTGTATATGAAGAGTAAATGGCTAGTAGGATACCTATAAAAATGTTAAGAGTGGTTGCCTCTTCACTGATATGTGGAATTTGACAAACAAGGCAGAGGATCATAGGGGAAGGGAGGGAAAAATGAAATGAGATGAAACCAGAGAGGGAGACAAACCATAGGAGAGCCTCTTAATCTCAGGAAACGAACTGAGGGTTGCTGGAGTGGAGGGGGGTGGGAGGGATGGGGTGACTGGATGATGGACATTGGGGAGGGTGTGTGCTATGGTGAGAGCTGTGAATTGTGTAAGACTGTTGAATCACAGACCTGTACCTCTGAAACAAATAATACATTATATGTTAATAAAAAAATAAAAAGAGTGGTTGCCTCTGAGCAGTGGGAATGGGACTGGGGACTGGGGACTGGTGTGAAAGTGGGGTTTTACTTCTCACTTTCTATATTTCATGTTTGGAAAATGTTCACCTGAAGTGGGTATCATTTTTATAATAATTAAACTTAAAATATATCACTGTGTACCTGATCTGCACAAGGAGAGTGTGCCAAAGAGGCATTAGACCAATGTGTGAACAACATCAGAGTACCCAAATGTGTTTGGATACAGAAAGTCATGAAAAATCATGTTCAGTTAATAAATACTGGTATCAAGATTACTTTTGATTTGTAATCTCTTAATTACAGTTACATTAAAAAAGCCAGTAACTGTCAAAAATTGGAAGCAACCATGATGTCCTTCAATAGATGAATGGATAAATAAACTGCACAACATCCATACAAAAGAATATTATTCATTGATAAATCTTTTTATTTATTTATTTATTTGTGAGAGAGAGAGAGAGAGAGAGAGAATGAGTGGGGTGGAGGGGCAGAGGGAGAGGGAGAATCAGATTCCCTGCTGAGCAGGGAGCCTGACACAGAGCTCGATTCTATCCCAGGACCCTGGGATCATGACCTGAGCTGAAGGCAGATGCTTAACCGACTGAGCTGCTGAGGCGCCCCAAATCTTTTTTTTTTTTAAGATTTTATTTATTTGTTTGAGAGACAGAGAGAGAGTGGGGGTGGGGCAGGGTGGGGGTGGGGGAGGAAAGGCAGAGGGAGAGGGAGAAGCAGACTCTCTCCCCTGAGCAGAAAGCCAAACTCGGGGGCTCTATCCCAGGACCCTGGGATCATGACCTGAGCCAAAAGCAGATGCTTAACCAACTGAGACACCCAGGGGCCCCAATATTATTCAGTGATTAAAAAAACAATCTATCGAGCCATGAAAAGGCATGGAGGAGACTTTGCCTATTGCTAAATGAAAGAAGCCCATCTGAAAAGGCTACATACGATGTAATTCCAACTATTTGACATTCCAGAAAAGGCAAAAGTAGGCCCACAGTAAAAAGATCAATGGTTGCTAGGGGTTGGGGGAGAGGAGAAAAAGGGAGTGATGTAGGTGGAGCACAGGGGATTTTTAGGGCAGTGGAACTATTCTGTATGATACTATAATCCATATAGGATATGCAGTTGTCAAAACCCATAGAATAGTGCAGTACAAAGAGTGAACCCTAATGTAAACTATGAACTCCAATTAATAATAATGTATCTATATTGATTGGTCAATTGTAACAAATGTACTACCCTAAGGCAAGATGTTCATAATCGGGAAACTGTTGGGAGGGAAGAAGGAGCACATTCGAATTCTTTGTACTTTCTGCTCATTTTTTTTTTTGTAAAACCATAGCTACAATTTTTTTTTTTTTTTTTTTTTTTTGAGACAGAGAGAATGAGAGACAGAGAGCATGAGAGGGAGGAGGGTCAGAGGGAGAAGCAGACTCCCTGCCGAGCAGGGAGCCCGATGCGGGACTCGATCCCGGGACTCCAGGATCATGACCTGAGCCGAAGGCAGTCGCTTAACCAACTGAGCCACCCAGGCGCCCCCATAGCTACAATTTTTAAGAACTTAATTTTAATAATTTAATTCTGTCTTCCAATATATAATAATAAAAGGCCAGTAATAACACAATTAAAAAGTAGCATTTCGAAACCAAGGCAGGACTATGATGCTCTGAGCCACGTTTTACAAGGGAAGGCGCGGGAATGCTTTTCTTCCCCGTCTACTTTGCACAACCGTCTTGGGACGGGTTCTCCCTCGCGCTGTGCTGGCGCGGGCACAGCGCGCCCTCCTCTGCCTGCACGGCCTTGGCAGGTGCTCGCCTTGTGCGCCCTAACCGCCAGAATCCCTCTGGGTGCACCTGCCCGCCCAGCCCTGCGAGTCGCCTACGAGCCAGGAGCTACGCCCCCGCACCCACGATGGCCAGGACGCTGAGCTAGCCTCTCTGCAATCAGTCCCTCTCTGCCAAGGGCTGTCGTGACTGACAAGAGAGCAGGCAGCACGGATGCTCGGCGAGCATGATGGGTTGGACAGCTGGGAAGGAAGCCCTACGCGGTGCTGGTTTGTTTCTCCCCCTCCTCCCATCCAGCTCGGGCCATAAACCTGCAGTACAACACACGCACTTACACACCGTTCTGGACGTTCAGTCTGTCATTAGTAAAGCCTGGCTGGTGGTGCTTACAGCCTAAAAATAAACACCCACTTCCCCTGGGGGCATTGGGATTTATTCTATTTAAATTGCACAGATTGTTTTCATTCCTCCGTGTTTGAAGTCTTGAAGGCTGAAATCTGCTTTTCAGCTTTTTGCATGTATTTGTTTTAGTATGGAGTCACCCCTGCAACAGGGCTTGCTCCTATAGCAACTGCAACAAAACAAGATCAGGCTTCCACCAGAATCGGGAAAGGAAACCTCCCAAGAAAGCCAGGCGCTGCTGTCATGGGTGTGGATCTCTCTTTTAAGGCCTGGTGAGCAGGCATTGAAGAAAAGCCAGTATGCAAAGATGTTTTCATGATGAAGTCCTGTACTGTATTAATTCAGATGAAAATTTTTAAAATTATGTCCTATGCTTTTGAGTTAGAACTATTGGAATTCAGAGTTAATGCTTATTTCAAACAGTTACACAAAGGGAAAGTGTTACACCTTAGCTCATATTCATACAATTGCCTGCATTATTCTTGATATTTTATTTTATTTTTTTATTTTTATTTTTTTAAAGATTTTATTTATTTATTTGACAGAGAGAGACACAGAGAGAGCAGGAACACAAGCAGGGGGAGTGGGAGAGGGAGAAACAGGCCTCCCACGGAGCAGGGAGCCCGATGCGGGGCTCGATCCCAGGACCCTGGGATCATGACCTGAGCCGAAGGCAGACGCTTAATGACTGAGCCACCCAGGCGCCCCTATTCTTGATATTTTATATACAAACATACATACACATTATGCACATCCAATGCATACTATATATTACATATATGGTTATATTTAACATGCAGTATATGATGTAATTATATTTATTTTTGAAACTTTCTGAAACTTGGTACTTCCCAGCAGATAGTGTTTGGAAAACAACTTGCACATTTTATACCTTGAAGTTTATCTTAAGTTCTTATATTGAGGTTCAAGATTCCTCTGAATCCAGCCCCTAAAAAGCAAGGCTTCATTGTTTTCTAAAGGAAGAGTTCTCAACCCTATTAGACCCCATACTCACTTTTTATAACAAATATTTTGTGACACCTCCTTAAGTATTCTAAAATGCATTCATAGTTAATATCAATTACCTATCACATATTTTTAAAAAAATGAACACAATACTCTGAAATATAAAGGAGAAATAAAAAGAAAGTAATAATAATATAATACAAAGGCACAAAAGGGGAAGACATAATGAAGTAGACATAAAGTCCCACATGAAAGTGACAGCTACAAATGAAGGCTAATGCAGGTGTTTCATATTGGCAAGGAAAAGATCCCAACTCAGTGACAGGATTTTCCGAAATGGCAAGCAACTCTTAGTAAAGCAAACAAAGTGAGTATGATCTTCCCTCTTTTTACACTGTAGTTGCATTCATGGAATTCGGTGTGTATTAAAACCACACAAAAGGGCACCTCGGTGACTCAGTTGGTTAAGCGACTGCCTTCGGCTCAGGTCATGATCCTGGAGTCCCGGGATCGAGTCCCGCATCGGGCTCCCTGCTTGGCAGGGAGTCTGCTTCTCCCTCTGACCCTCCCCCCTCTCATGTGCTCTCTCTCAAATAAATAAACAAAATCTTAATAAATAAATAAATAAATAAATAAATAAATAAAACCACACAAAAGATATGTTGTATTTATATGTAAAATGGAGTTGGGTTCTGGGCTCAGATAATTATAAATATAGGGTGTTGGGTTGTTGGATTTTCTTAGACAAATATCTGATGGGATATTCAGAAAGTGACAGAATTGTCCCATGCCAGAAATGCTACCCAAATAATGTGGTAAGTAATCCTCCCTCCCACATGGATTTCCAAAACATCCCCTAGGGTAACTTCAAAACACTATACCTTTTAAACTACTGTTCTAAAAGACAGGCCTCTGACTCCAACAGGAACACAGTGTATTTTATTCATTGACTTGAGATGTGAGTCAAAGAATGGAAGGCAAAGTTGCCGAAAACCAGACTGTTTTAAAATCACACGTGGTAAATTGATCACAATGAAAGATGCTTGCCACTTCTGGTGGGGACTGAAATGACTAGCTTATTCATAAACAAAAAAAGCTAGGTCTCTCCAAAAGCTTTTCTAAGCATTTTATAAATGCAGCTGGCCCCAAGGCCAGGTGATGCCTTTGAAGCTCAGTCATGGGGAATAACGCTGTAGCAAATACGTGACCAGGGATGAGCTGAATGAAATGGGAATGAGATGCACTATTCTCAGTCTTTCCATCTCCAAACAGCTGCCTTCTGTAGAAACCAGGTCAAGCTGCCTTGAGCACAGCATCCCTTCTACAGGGCGAAGTCCCTTTTGCTTATCTGGAAATAACATAAATCACAGGCAGGTCCTATATGCCATATACCATATAGCAAGTGAGGATGTGCAGGGTAGGAAGAGTGATTGAGAGGAAGGAGGCAAGGCAGTCATTTTCAATTCTGGCTGCCCATTGGGATCCCCTCGGAAGAGATTTGGGCATTCGTCACTGTGGGCCTCTTTTTCAGTAAATGCTAGCAAATGTTATTGGTCTTATGTCTTTATTTTGTATACTGTTTATCCCCAATGAGATTATTTCTGAGAATTACTATCATTGCAACAGTTTTCTCCTTCTGAATTCATGGCTTAGAATACTTGTAACACATTTTGTTATAAAATCAAAAATCAGGGGTGCCTGGCTGGCTCAGTTGGTGGAGCATGCAACTGTTGATCTTGGGGTTGTAAGTTTGAACCCAATGTTGGGTGTAGAGATTACTTAATAAAATCTAAATTTAAAAATTAAAAAAAGATTGAAAACCAGTGACTCTACATTTGTTTCATTATCTGCTACCCCATCAACTTAACCTCCCACTCACTGAAGCTAAAAACTGTGTAGTCCTATCCCTTTCTCTGTCTAGTTTACATTCTTCTTTTTTTTTTTCTTAAGATTTTATTTATTTGAGAGAGAGAGAGCACACAGAAGGAGAGTGAGAGGGAGAAGCACACTCCCCACTGAGCAGGGAGCCCAGTACAGGGCTTAATCCCAGGACCCTGGGATCATGACCCGAGTCGAAGGCAGATGCTCAGCCAACTGAGCCACCCAGGCACCCCCTCTCTAGTTCACATTCTTCTAACCATGAATTTAAATTTACCATCATATTTTCAATGCAGTGGTGGTCTCCTTTGTTTTTTCCATCTGAATCCATGTGGTTAGCTTAACTTGTTCTACCGTGAATATCTATCCACAGCATTCTGACTTCAATGGCTGGAGGAAGGACCACAGCATCAATTTTACAAACTCATCAGGTAATTCTAATGTGCAGTCATGTGGAGAATACAAATCTGGCAACTGGAAACAAAAGAGTGAACATTTGTCTCTTTTGCCAGTCTGGAGTTTTTACCTAGTAATTAAATACATATGGATGCTTCTACAAAGGAGATTTGGGCCATGTAGTATGCATCCTGAAATATCATCTAATGGTATGACCTTGGGTTGGTTAATTTCTCTAAGACTCAATGTCCTCTATCAAAGAAGGTTATAGCACCTGCCTGATGCAAGTATGAGGCTTAAATAAGATATGTGTAAATAATACAGTACCATGATTGATAGAGAGTGCTCAATAAATATCATCATCTTATTATTTAATGGAATAAAATATATTAGATTGAAGATTCATATACAACATATTTGCCTCCGTGAGGAAGTGGACATTCCAAGATGTAAGCAAAAAAAAAAAAAAAAAAAAATCTTTAAATCATTTCCTTTGAACATAGATGGAGGGGGATTTAATAGATTTTCAGTGTCCATAAATGAATCTGTTCCTGTCTTTGGCTTTCTCAGCCTTGAACCTCTCATTTCTGTCCATTTATGCTCTGTAAATGCCAATCCCAGATGTGCATAGCCAGCACTTTTCTGGCCCTAAGGGTTCTACAACATAGACTAGGACCTTCATGTATAATGCATAGCTTACTGGGTTGGTGTAAGGGGTTAAGATGATCTGTGGTATTGAGATGGAAAGAACAGCGTGGGGGAGTCAGGCTCCTAATCACTTCTGTCCTTTCTTACTACCAGGAAAAGAGAGAGAGAGAGAGAGAAGGAGATATATAGATGGATGATAGACAGACAGATAGAGGGGTTGGTGGGCTGCGGAGAAGAAAGGGAGAAGGAGGGAGGGAGAGGGAAGGTGATGGGGAGAGGCTTTTACTCTAAGCCTTTCAAGCTGTGAGCTAGGCTAAATGATGTGAAGGATTCCTTTGGCCTGCGCCAGAGACAAGTTCCAGGGGCTGCCCCTAAGAGTGGGATGAGCAGCCTCTTGGACCCCCTTTTCTCTAAGCCCAGTACAAGTTGCAGCCTCCTGAGCAGCCTGATGTGAGAGGCAAATCTAAGGGGTAAAAAAGAGGAATGTCTTCCCTCCTGAGAACTAGCTCAGAGTGCCTCTAATCCCCTTCACTTCCCTCACTTGCACAGCAAGGATCTTGTTTGCAAGCAACAGAATGGAACCTCAGTAATTTAGGAAGGAGGCACATTACTGGAGGGCTATCTGGGAAAGCCAGTAGAATGAGGACACGGCTGCTGCTGTCACCCATCGCCCAGTCTGATGCAGGCACAAGACGGTGCACACTGCTAAGGCATTACTACCACCGGGAACCTGACCTTGCTCCCTCAGCTGCCACCATCCACCTAGAGATGGTTTCACCACCACCCTGCTTCTTGAAGGGCCCCCCAGATGGAAGCCTGGGTGGCGCAGACGGTTAGGCATCTGACTCCTGGTTTTGGTTCAGGTCATGATCTCAGGGTCATGATCGCAGGGTGGTGAGACTGAGCCCCGTGTCAGGCTCTGCTTGGCTCGGAGTCTGCTTGAAATTCTCTCTCCATCTCTGTTTGCCCTCTGGCTCATACTCTCTCTCTAATAAATAAATAAATCTTCAAAAGAAAAGGGGGGGTAATCTTTATAGTCAAATCCCAGCTCCACCCTATATTGCTGTATTGCCTTAGGCAAGTTACTTCTCTGTGCCTTGTTTCCACATCTGTAAAATGAGAACAACAGATTTATCTCACTGGGTTGCTGTGAGAACTCAATGTAATGATTCATGTGTGACCAAGATGTTGGATAATTAAGGGGCGCCTGGGCAGCTCAGTTGTTAAGCGTCTGCCTTCGGCTCAGATCATGGTCCCAGGGTCCTGGGATCGAGCCCTGCATTGGGCTCCCTGCTCCGCGAGAAGCCTGCTTCTCCCTCTCCCACTCCCCCTGCTTGTGTTCCCTCTCTCGCTGTGTCTCTCTCTGTCAAATAAATAAAATCTTAAAAAAAAAAAGATGTTGGGTGATTAAGATTCATGTGATGTAATCAGAAAGAACTTTTATTTTGTTTCTCAGTCTCTATTTAAAATTTATTCGGTGGGAGGTCTTTCTTGAATGAAAAATCAGGTAGTTCCCTAATGTTTCTAACTATCCTTGGATAATAAAAAGTTCTATACCCCCATTAAGTTGCAAAACACAATCTTGTTTTGATGCTTAGGAAGTCATGCTCCATATACTAACATGGTTCTGGTTTCCTCCAAGTTCCCCCTAGCTGGGGTCCTCTACTGAGAAACCAGATACGGGGCACAAGTCTCCTCTACTTCTTCACCTTACCCCTCCAATCCTGCTCTCCCAGTTTGATAACCAGGGGGTGGACAGAAAAGTTCTTATTTAACTGGTATTTTTGGAAGATGATTTTCCACTTTCTGGCTTGGGAAATGTTAAAGGTAATTTTTTTTCCTGGTGTTTCAGAGTGCCCCACCATGACAATTCAACTGCACTTCCCACGTTGAAGGAAATGTATCTTCTCCTGGTTGCTCCCCGCTCGGCCACGCACGTGTGTGTGTGTGTGTGTGTGTGTTTTCAGTTGCTCACTCCACACAGAATCTCTGCTGGAGACCAATTATTCCTGCAGGCACTCCCTTAGCCAGAATTCAAGAAGACTCTAGGCCAGCCTTCCATCCCTCCTGGTCCACTCATGGACTCTTTGTCCTGACATTCTGGGAGGGCAAGCTGATTTTAATACAGCAGCAACTCTGTTCTGTTAATCATGCTTCTAATCCACCCTTCTCTCTTACCTTCTAGATGCTCCAGATACCAGTCAGACAACCATCCACTGTGCTTCCTCATTGTATGGAACACATATGAAGCTTTGGATGTTCCCAGGGAAAACCCTTCTTGACTTGAGATGAAGAAGGAAGCATCCTCACCACACTCCTTTGGTGCATATGGGAAAGGATCCAGAAAGTACCTCTCTCCAAATATATTTTCTTCAAAATTTTTCTCTCAATCTCAACTTTTTTATATATTTGACTTGGCTGAAGTAGTCAAGAGTTGTATAACTAATTTTCAACTGAATCCTGTTTTGAAAGCCTTCTGGGGTGGTCTGCCTTACAACTCACTTTGATATTTAATATCTATGGTCTTCATGCCTTAGCCAAAACCAGGAAAGGAAGAAACCCATTTTTATATCCTTTATGTGTACATGATGAGCATTTATAACCATGCTTAATAAATATTAGCTATTACTACTCTCCTGGATGAAAAACAAGACATGTGGGCAGTTTAAAATAAGTAAGTAGAACCAAAATAAAATAATTAATCATATTATCTTTCTCTAACAAATAGCCTTGCATAATCAATTTGATGTTGTGGAGTATCTTTTCCAGTTTATTTTCAGAGTAGAAGAAAATTTTCTCTATCTGGAATGAATTAACTACAGTTTAACTTAAGCAGAACAATGGACTTGTGACCTTTTACTTCTAGTCAGTGATGCTTTGAAACTGAACCACACTAAGCAAAGGTGTGTGTGGCAGAAACTGTGGCCAGTATGGGATAAGCAAGTATATAGGGCTATGGTATGTCATGCAATGAAGATGGTGGAAAGATTGGCGTCTATCTCCTTTGGCAATACAGTGATTATTACTTCAGCAAGTATAGGAAGGAAATTGGATGATGCTGTCCACACTCTTGGAATGATTCCCTCATGGTTGACTTTTCTAGGGAAAAAGGCTTACTGCTTTTTAAAATGGAAATATTTTCATAGATTAGGAAAGACATGATTTTTTGTGTGTGTTATATAAGTGCAGTTTCTTTTTTATATTTTCTTTCCCAAAGAATAATGAAAAGTTTACTGGATTTGGAGTAGGAAATGTAGTTCTAATTGCACCAGTCAACTCCTAGCTATAAGAGCCTGAATGAATGCTCTCTGAATCTCTTGGCACTTACTTTCCTTCTCCATCAAGTGGGACCACAGACCTGCCCTAACTCACAGAGCTGTTTTAAAGGATTTGATTGGCATGTGTATAAAAATACTAACAGTACTATTTCATCATTAATGAAAGTATTTCATAAGTACATCAAAGGAACCAGTTTTCCTGTTGTGTTTGGATTGAGATCTGCTAAAGATACATTTTATATTGAATATGCCGAAATAGAAAGCAAAGCCCCAGAGAGCCTGGAGTTTTCTAACTAATAAAAGAACCTACATAAGAATATAATCAGTTAACATGTGCCTGGTGAGTTCATTTGCCTTAATAAGCAAATTCCAGTTTCTTCAATCAATATAATCTACAGGACAAAAATTAATTCGATGTTTTTGTAACAGTGTGGTCATCACTTATTTTGTGACTGAAAATCACATTTCCAGGAGATTGAATGAGAACTAAGGTTTTAAAAGTTAAGTATCCCATGGATTATTTTGAGAAGCTTGTTTCTTCTCAATAAATACAAGTGATAGATCCTGCATAGATATAAACTTAAATAAGATAGCTGAGTGAGGGGACAGTAGGGCTCATGGAAATTGAGACAGCATGGTAGGGATACAGGAATAAGCAAACAACTATACTGAGAATAATGGGAACTGGATTTTTACTGTGGGAGTAAGAAATAACATATATGAGAGGGGAAGGTGAAATCTGAGGTGCTGGGTAAAACTGGTGGTATTGATGTGAACTCATAGTTTATATAAATAGAGATAGGTAAATACAGAAATAGTTATATAGATTATGTATATATCTTCTAGCTCTGTTCATGACAGGGCTCATATGCAATGGAATCCCAGTAGAAATGAGTACATGGTTCCCAAATATTATTCTTCATTAAAATGAACCAGGACTCCTTAGAGAAATGGCTGATTCCAGGGCCAGGGCAGGGAAATACATGGAACACTTGAAACATTTTGTTGCACAGAAAGTTGGGAAAAACAATGGAAACATGCCAAAAAGGACACAGAACTGGCTTAAAGGGAATCCTTTGGGCAAATGTGGGTTGATTTGGACATTAAAAAATTGATAGGAATGGATTACAACTCCTTAAATAAAATAGGAAGCCTGATGTAAACAAACAGATACATTGGTTTGGTACAGTCATGGAAAATAGTAACAGGGTATGGGTGTTCCTCAAGAAATTAAAAATAGGATTACCATATCACCAAGCAATCCCATTCCTGGGTATATATCCAAAAGAAAAGAAATCACTATTTTAAGGCGAGTTCTGAGCGTGTCCTTGTTTGGGTACACATTTATTCATGTAGAAGTGCTGGAGCAGCTCATCTGAAGCTTGTACTCACTGGCTCAAACACAGACTAAAGATTAAAGGGGGTGCTGGGGGTGCCTCAGTGGCTCAGTCGGTTAAGTGTCTGCCTTCAGCTCAGGTCATGATCCAGGGATCCTGGATTGAGCCCCAAGTTGGACTCTCTGCTCAGCAGGCAGTCTACTTCTCTCCTTCTGCCCCTCTCCCTGCTTATGTGCTCGTGTGCTCTCTCTCTTATAAATAAATAAATCTTTAAAAAAATAAAGGGGGGGATGAAGAAAGTGAGAGCAAAGGAGGTGAAACTGGGGAATCTAGGTGAAGTGGATATGGGAATTCTTTAAACTGTTTTTGCAACTTTTCTATATATTTGGAATTATTTAAAAATTAATTTTAGCATCTATCTAATCTCTTAACAGTGTTCTAGAACCACAGTACTCCTCTGATTACAGATTTTAAATATAATTTAAATTTCTATTCCTTATCTTAATACTAGTTGTTTTGTAACCAAGTCTGAAAATGAGTAGTTTATCTTGTCTTATTTCCATTACAATGTATGGTCAGTGTTAATACCTACTCAGGATCTTTGAAATGTTAGGTAAAAATGAAGACTCTGAGGCTGCCCAGATTGTTGAAGTAAAAAAATTGAAATAAGGACCAGAAATCTACATTATTCCCAGGCTCCTTGGGTTATCTTATGCACACTAAGATTTAAGAGCTCTGTTACATGATTTCTATGGTGTTGAGTTTAGTAATTTTAATGATGACTAAAGAAATGCCTTCAAGACAGACAAAATTATATCATGAAATGCTCATTTTAAATCTATTTTTCATTTGTTTGGAATACTTATTCAAGTATTTTTTTATGGGCCCTTGCATACCTTACATCACACATGACAGGAAACTTGATTGAGTGAAAAATTCTTTTTTTTTTTTAAGATTTTATTTTATTTATTTGATAGAGAGAGAGAGACAGCTAGAGAGGGAACACAAGCAGGGGGAGTGTGAGAGCGAGAAGCAGGCTCCTGGCCAAGCAGAGAGCCCGATGCGGGGCTCGATCCCAGGACCCTGGGATCATGACCCAAGCCGAAGACAGATGCTTAACGACTGAGCCACCCAGGCGCCCCTGAGTGAAAAATTCTTGGGGCATAAACTTTTCCCCTCAAAATGCTATAGATATTGTCAACTGACTTCTGGAATTTAATATTTCAGAGAAAACTGAGGATGGCCTAATTTTTGTTCTGTTTTTAGAGCGCTAGTATTTTTCTGCCTGGATGTTTCCATAATCTTTTATTATTTTAATTTAAAATGATGTGCCATTGGTCTTGCCTGTTGTACTATTAATATATAATGCTAATATACTATAATACTAAGAATTTTTCAGTATAGGATAATTTCCTTCCACTGCATCTCTGACTATAAGTCTGGTGTGTACATACCAGATACCTTCAGTCTTCTTCATCTTTACTCATACTGCTATCCTCGGATTTTCTTTCTCCATCCTCCTGGGGATTCCCTTTGCCTAGTCCCGTTAGATCTTCGGTTTTCTGAATCCTCTGCCTTCTTTCTTGGCTTATGCTCACATTTTGTGGAGCATATCCTCAGTAGAGAAAGGATGCACAGAAGGTAAGATTTTGTAAAGATTTTGAGACCTTACAGCTATGTCCTACTCTCATGCTCTATAAATAGTTGATTAGGTATAGAATTCTAAATTGCAAATAATTTTCTTTCAGATTTTGAGACATATTACATTGTTTTCTTGCTTCCACTGATGGTCTTAGGAAGTCAGAGGCCCTTCTGCTTCCTAATACTAGAAATGATACTAATTTTTCCTATCTGGAAATGTGTAATATCTTCTTTTTAATGCCCAGTATTCTAATATTTCACAAGAATATGCCTCAGGGTATATCTGTTGAGCTAAACACTTATTGGGCTCTTTTAATCTGGCGACTTATATCATTCAGTCCCAAGAAATTTTCTTGAAATTTCTCTTTGATTATTTTCTTCCCTTGAGTTTCTTCCTTCTTTCCTTCCGGTACTTCTATTATTCAATTTTTTTGATCTCCTGGATGGTCCTGTGATTTTTTTTCATCTTTTCTTTGTCATCTTCTTCCACTTTTTGAGAGAAGTCCTCAAACTTACTTTCTCGAGTGGTATCAACAGAACTTTCTGCCCTGATGGGAAATGTCCAATATTTAGCAACTAGCCACATATGGCTTTCGAGCATCTGAAATGCAACTATTGCAAATGAGGAGTTGAATTTTTAATTTTATTAAAGTAATTTGAATTTTTTTTTTTAAAGATTTTATTTTATTCATGAGAGACAGAGAGAGAGACAGAGACAGAGCGAGAAGCAGGCTCCCCGTGGAGCAGGGAGCCCGATGCGGGACTCGATCCCAGGACCCTGGGATCATGACCTGAGCCGAAGGCAGACGCTTAACCGACTGAGCCACCCAGGCAGCCCAGTAATTTGAATTTGAATCTAGTGGCTAGTAGTTACCACACTGGACAGCACAAGTATTTGTCTCCTGCTATTGTGTTTTTAATTTCCAAGAGCTCTTTTTAGTTTTTTATCTTCCTAAATTGTCCATTTCCATAGCCTTGATTCTTGTTCAATGGATGCAATATCCCTTCTTATCTGAGGATTTGATTATAACTGTTGCTTTTAAGTCTTGAATAATTTGTTTCCTCCAAGATGCTTCTTCTGCTTGAGCTCATTTGTTTTGATCTCTATCTTTTATATAACAGACTTTCGTCAGATGTCTGGTAATCTTTGATGGTCTAGTCAAAAGTAAGAGTGAGCTTATGAGTTTCACTATAGGGAGATGTTGGTGGGGAGGCTACTGGGGAAATATTGATGTCAGTATCTTTAAATATTTTCTTTTTGGATGGCCAGATTCCTCCAGGAAAGAGTCTACTAATCTCCCACCTACAGGATAAAGGTCTAACTGCTGCCTTCTGGGGACGAAGTTGGAGAAGAGATCTCTTAATCCCCATCAATGAAAATAAACATCCAGACTTTTGCCAGGGTGAAGGAGGGTCTAGGGCTCTAATTTCTTCTCAAACAGCTTTCATCTTGGCCCTCCTGATATTAGGTCTTCTCTCCCTTTTACCTCCAGTCCTAGATTTGCGGTTGTAACTTAACGGGCCTAGGAATTGTGCCCTTTGCAGATTTTACTGTGTAAATATAGTTGGTTTCTCAGCTTTCCCATTGACAGCTTGGGATTTTGTTTTCTCAGGTCTGTTAAGTCACTTACCAGTGATCCGTCAGTTCTTCAGCTTCCAAAATTTGTTGCTATTGTTTCCTCTCCTATTTGCTTAATCCTTGTGGGTTAGGTCTTAAAACAAAATACTTCCTATTTTTAATGTTTGCTCAAGAGGGAAGAAAATTAAATTCACATGTTCAATCCACCACTTTAACCTGGAAATTCAATGTGCCTACTCATTTTCTAAGGTTCAGTTCTTCTGTGAAATATTCTTCTCACTTATTTGTCTTTAGCAGAATTAATCCTGTCCTTCACTGCATTCAAATATTTAGTGTGGTACAAAACAAATTGGATCCTAATCCATTTGTTTATGCATGCCTCTTTCCCCAGAGAAAGTATAAATTGTAAAATGTTAGGACCCTGTTTTTTAACTGCACCTATCACAACAGTAAGCACTCAATAAATGTTTGCTATATTCAGGAATGTATAATTAGATTCCAGAAAGGGTAGTGATGAAACTTCTTAAAAAATTAAACACTTATTCAGATACATTTCCTACCAAACCTATTCCAATTCCTCTTTTTTTGATGTCTTCCCAAACTAAAACTGAACAGCCATTAGCATCTCCACAGCATAAAAGCCTGTTTATACAGGATAGAGTAATTTTTGGATTGATCGCCCTCTGGTGGCATTTCAAGAAACTAACTTATTGTACAGCCTGTGGGTCATCATCAAGAAAGAAAATAAAATTTAAAAAAAAAGAAAAAAAAGAAAAAGAAAGAGGGAGGATGTTTGGTGCTATTGCTATTAACATCTCAAAGGGATGCATGACTCTATATTCTTAATTTTCCCAACTGAACATACATGACTTTTGTAATCAGAGAAAAGCTATAAGTTTCAAAATAATATGATGAGTTTCTGATACAATATAAGGTTATTAGGAAGTTAACAAAAGTACAAATATAAATTATATGTGTTTTTAGAATATAATCTCTAATGTTTACTATATTTTTCTTATTTCTCAATCTGACTCTGTTGAATTTTGATAACCCTCAAATGAATTATTTATAATTCAAATGGTAAATAAATATTTGAAGTACTGTAATAGAAAATCTATTTTATTTTATATACCAAACACCCAAATTGATTTCCTTCTGCTCAATTTCAAAATAAATCTGAAATCTTTAATATGTATGTTTAGGCATGTTTATTTATTTATTTAAACAAAGACATATAGGGGCACCTGGGTGGCTCAGTCAGTTGAGTGTCCAACTCTTGATTTCAGGTCAGGTTGTAGTCTTAGGGTCTTGAGATCTAGCCCCACGTTGGGCTCTGCACAGAGTCTGCTGGAGACTCCTTCCCCCTCTCCCTCTTCCCCTCTCCATGCTCTCTCTCAAATAAACAAATAAATAAAATCTTTAAAAAATAAACAGAGACATATAAAATGTGCATAATAAACTTTCTTGGATGATCTATTTAACAAAGGTGGCAAAATATGTACATACCTCCCCTGTCACTGAGTTGCCATGCAGGTCAGTGCTTGTCGGCAAGGCTACACATCCCCATTCTGTGGGTGGAGCAGAAGACCCTATTTGTTTTGTCCTCAAGATGAGACAGGACATGATTTATACCAGGTCACACAAATATTTCTAAGCAATTACATGAGACTGCGCAAGAAGAAAAAGGAACAAGGAATTAGAACAAGGAATTAAACTATAAATTATATATATGTGCATTCATATATAAATATAAAATATATGTATGTATAAAATTATATGTTGTTTACATAATATATAAAGTAATTATAATTTGGGGCACCTAGCTGGCTCAGTTGGTAGAGCATGCAACTCTTGATCTAAGGTTTGTCAGTTCAAGTCCCATGTTGGGTGTAGAGATTACTTAAAAATAAAATCTTAAAAAAATAATAATTATTTGTCTAATAAATTATATAACTATATGCAATTACATATATTGCATATAAATAATTTATAGGTAAAGTATAATTTATATATAATATACTATATATGCATACATATATATTGAAGCTGAATAAAATTATTTAAACTTTTCAATGTTTTACATAGCAAAGGAGTTCTGTCAAGCAAATATAAGGAAAATGGATATTATCAGATGGGAGTCACAGAAGATAAAGATGAGAGAGATAACTCCCCCATCCCCAGTCCCCCTAAGAGCAGAAACATTTGCCACGAGTTTAATCAATCTGGGCCCAGTCTTTTCAGTTCCTGCTCAGTTAGAATTGGTCATTTTTTTTTTTTTAAGATTTTATTTATTTGACAGAGAGAGACACAGCGAGAGAGGGAACACAAGCAGAGGGAGGGGGAGAAGGAGAAGTAGGCTTCCCGCCGAGCAGAGAGCCCGATGCGGGGCTCAATCCCAGGACACTGGGATCATGACCTGAGCCAAAGGCAGACGCTTAACGACTGAGCCACCGAGGTGCCCCAAGAATTGGTCATTTTTATAGCCCAGTGACTTTGTATGTTTTCTATTCTTCTTATTTTTCCAAATAAGCATTCTTATTCCAGTTATCCTGGTCTTGCTCCTACTGTTTTATATTGGGAATGGTCAGGGCAGATAACTTTTCTTTTGGTTTTTAAGTGGTTGAACCAAGAAGTGCCCCATCTGAGCCTGATGGAAAAGACTGCATGCACATCACCCAGAGATTGTAACCTTTGAGCCAGATGCATTAGCTGAGTAGGATCTGGGGGTTGTCTCCACTGAAAAAAAGATGAGTGTGCTTTATGTGCAAAGAAGGGTGTACATGGATATGTGTGTTCACCAGGATTGTGGCAGAAACTATCAACTGACCAAATATTTGATCTCTCCTTTTTCAACAATAGACTTTCATACTTAACTGTCCATAGAACCAAGACAATATTTTTGCTAGCCTCTTCTGTGACTAGTGTGTGGTTATGTGACTAAGTTTCAACAGATGGGATCTAAGCATAAACAATATGCATAACTTTTGGGTGTGACTTTAAAAGGAAATGCACATTCTCCCTTTCAATTTCTCCTTTTCCCCTGGCTGAAATGCACACAGAATGCCAAGCTGCCTGGAACATGAGGATGAGGTCAACATACTATGAATGATGGAGTAACAAGATAGAGGGACTCTGGGCCCTTGACATCTTTGCATTACAGAGCCAAGCTTGGACATCATCTTCTTTTTTTTTTTTTTTAAGATTTTATTTATTTATTTGAAAGAGTGAGAAAGCGAGAGAACATGAGTGGGGGGGCGAGGGGCAGTGGCAGAGGGAGAAGCAGACTCCCTGTGAGCAGGGAGCCTGCCGTGGGGCTCAATCCCAGGACCCCAGGATCATGACCTGGGCCAAAGGCAGGCGCTCTTCTGACTGAGCCACCCAGGCACCCCTTTGAACTTCTGAGAGAAATGAAATTCTATGTCATTTTAGCTACTGCTATTTAAGGTCTTTTCCTTGCACAGTCAAATCTTTATTCTAACAAACATGCCAAGGAAGGAAGCAGAGCTCATCAAGGGTAGAATCTTAACAAAACCTGGGAACTTGTGAGAAACATTTTGGAGAAGTGAAATTTAATCTCTAACCTAAAAAATAAGAGAAATTGGCTGGAAAATCCCTGAGATGGGAACTAGCATAGAATGCTGAGGTACTGAAAGAAATTAATTATGGGACAGAGAAGATATTTCATGCTAAACCTGGAGAGATAACCAGGTCATTCTGAGCTTTGTAGCCATCTTGATTAAGGAAGGTGAAGAAGATGAAAAGTCAAAAGTAAATCCTATATTTCTGGTCTGAATAACTTTGTGCATTGTTGAACCATTTACTGAAAAAAGAAATGACAGAGAAGTGGCAGGTTTTGGTTGGAAGATGATGAATTCACTTTTTGAAATGTTGAGTTTGAGGTGTTTGTGAGTAGGTAATTAGTTATGTGGATCTGGAGCTCAGAAGTAAGAACTGTGTAGAAGTGTAAGTTTGAGAATCATTGGCAAGTGGATAGTAAATAAAGCTAGAGGAATGCTAAGAACACTTAGGGTGAGAATCTGTACTGAGAAAGGAATGTAAGAGAAAAGAAGAGGGCCTAAGATCCAGCCCTGACAGAATTCCTGCTTTATTTTTTAAAGATTTTATTTATTTATTTGAGAGAGAGAGAGAAGGAACAGGGGGAGAGGCAGAGGGAGAGAGAGAAGTAGACTTCCTGCTGAGCAGGGAGCCCTACATGGGGCTTGATCCCAGGACTCTGGGATCAAAACCTGAGCTGAAGGCACTTACCCAACTGAGCCACCCAAGCACCCCAGGATTTCTGCTTTATTTTATTTTATTTTATTATTATTTTTTTAAAGATTTTATTTATTTATTTGACAGAGAGAGACACAGCGAGAGAGGGAACACAAGCAGGGGGAGTGGGAGAGGGAGAAGCAGGCTTCCCGCAGAGCAGGGTGCCCGATGCGGGGCTCGATCCCAGGACCCTGGGATCATGACCTGAGCCGAAGGCAGATGCTTAATGACTGAGCCACCCAGGCACCCCAGGATTTCTGCTTTAAACAACTGAATACAAGAGAGGAGACTGACCAGGGAGATTGAGAAGGAATGGACGGAGAGAAAGGAAGGAAGCCAGGCAAGTGTGTTGTCATAGAAACAAAGTAAGAAAGTGTTTCAGTAAATAAATAGTGGCCAACGATGTTGGATGCTGTTGAAAGCTCATGTAGGATGAGCTCTGAAAAGAGCCTACTGGGTTTAATTTAACCACAGAGAGGTGACTGGTGACCTCAATGGAGAAGTAAAGGCCCTGGACTATAAGGGTGGAATCCAAACTCTGGAATATTATATAGTGAGTGGATGGTATGGAAAGAGAGACACTTCTTTCAAGAGGTTTAGCTCCAAAGAGGAAAAGAGAGAGACAGGGCAGCAGCTGTAGGGCTTCTGAGGTTTAGGAAAGTGTTTTGTTTGGTTTGTCTTTTTAAGTTGGAAAATTCTGAGTTGAGCCCATTTAAATACAGAAGGGAAAGGTCCACTTGCAAGGAAAAGATGGAAAATACAGAAGAGAGAATGGATTATACAAAATTCAAACTTCCTAAGAATGTAGGAGCAGATGGGAATTCAGAGAACATGTAGTGGTATTCACTCAGAAATTGAAGAAGGGAAGAATGGATGGATGGATCAGGGCTGGGACTAGGGTAAAGCAAATGAGACACTCACTTGCAAAATTTAAGCACCAAAAACTCAGTAATTAAGATAAACATTATTCCAGTGTAATATATAAAAATTAATGCAAAAAAGTCTATGATGAACAAAATATCAAAGTTTTAAATAAAGATAAGATCAGATATGGGTAGGTGAAGATTTGGAGGTGGAAAGCTAAAATAGTTTCTTTCTGCCTTACTTTGTGAAGCAGGAGGTAAGCATAAGCAGGAAGTAGATTGGAGGTTGGAGGTGAGAGCAGAGGTTTACAGTAGGAGTTGTGAAGAGGAAAGGTAAAATGAGGTGAGAAACATGCTAGGGGTGCCAGGGAGTATTAACACCCAGATGATATGGTGACCTGTCGTGTGATCTCTAAGGCATCTCTCAGAACTCAGAGCAAGTATGCAGAAGGTAGACAGATTTATCATCATGGGTTTTTTTTTTTTTGGGAAATGAATTTAAGATGTTGCAAAGAGATTTAATTATGATAATGGACCATAAAATCTTAGGTGGTGAGGGAGAAAGTCAAAACATGAGAAATAAGCTAAATCAAATGTGAAATTATAGCTCCAAAATAGAATGTAAATGCCATATGGGCTGAATTGTGTATCCCCAAAATTCATATACTGAAGTCCTAACTGCTGTATTTCAAAATGTAACTGTTTTAGAAGACAGGGGTCTTTAAAGAGGTAATTAAGTTAAAAGAAGGTCATTAAGGTGGGCCCTGATCCAATATATTTGGTGTGCTTACAAGAAGAGGAAACGTGGACATAGACAGTTACAGAGGAAAGACCATGTGAAAACATAGGGAGAAGAGAAGATGGCATCTAC
Source organism: Neomonachus schauinslandi (assembly GCF_002201575.2). Taxonomy (NCBI): domain Eukaryota; kingdom Metazoa; phylum Chordata; class Mammalia; order Carnivora; family Phocidae; genus Neomonachus; species Neomonachus schauinslandi. The sequence continues at coordinate 26,436,400 of NC_058404.1, forward strand.
AAGCAAGAAGAGAGGCCTCAGAAGAAACCAAACTTGGCACATACCTTGATCTTGGACTTCTAGCCTTCAGAATAATAAGAAAATAAATTGCTGTTGTTTAAGACACCCAATCTGGGATACTTTACTATGGTAGCCCTAGGAAACTAATACACTGTACATCTTAATATTAAAGAAATAAGGAAGTAGTTTCATAACTCATTAGCTTCCTTCCTTTCCTATGAACCCTAGAAAAATTCTAGAATTAAGAAAAATGCATGGATCTGAGAAATGAACAATCACAACCACAACAAAAGGAGAAACTTCTTGGGAGTCTGAAGGTAGTTTTGAAATAGTGTGGGAGGTACGCGTGTTTATTTGGGGAGTGGGGTGGGCTCAGCCTGGGGTAGCAGGCAACTGGGAGCAGCTATGGAAGGCTTGGAGGACACCAGCAGCAACATCCTAATCCTGCCCATGTCTTACATCAGGGTAGAAGCATTAGGGCACCTGGCAGGGGAGAAGACTTGATGAAAATAAAACACGTTGTCCAGCTCACTTGAGACATTGACTTCTTCACCCTTTTCTGGCACCCCAAGTTCCAGAGTTGATGGATTATGAACTGGGGAGTTAGTCTCTCAAAGATATTTCTTCCCAATGGATTAAAGGTGAAACTCTCAAAGAGTAGTTGCCTGGTGGATGGCAATAAGTGGAAGTGATTAGCACTAATTTTATGGTGATTGGAGCTCAGTGACTTCTTAAATTCACCTGGAGGGTCACACATGCCTATTCCCCAATTTCACATTACCAGAAGTTTCCATGGGCACATGAGCTCACAAGCCAAAATAACTTGGCACCTGTGGAGGAGCAAAGAGACCATAAAATGAAGACAACAAATTGAATCACACATACCAACTGAATCAGAATTACTAGAACAGACGAACCAAAAATTTAAAATATGCACGATGAATATACTTAAGGAGGTGACGGAAGATATTAGCAATATGAATGAGAATAAGAAATCATTTAAAAGTGGAAATACGAGTTATGAAAAAGGAGACATTCTGAAGAGGGAGATGATACAGATCTAGCCTTGACAAGGTGGGGTGCTGCTGCAAAGACACTGGCAGGCATGACAGCTTGGTACACAGGCTCCCAACGAAAATTCTCAAGGTTTTCTAAAAATCCACAAGCCACTAAAATTGTTCTCTTTGATCCCCCTCTATTGTCTTATTCAACCTCCTGGCTAACCATATACCTGAAATGTGTATACCAATCACTGTTTCCAGAATGTCTGTGGCCGTTTCCCTCTCTCCAGTCTTTTAAGTTCAGTTTTTGTCTTTGTTTCTTAATAATAGTCTAATGACTGCCTTCCTCATATACTAAATTCCTAAAGCAAATTAACTGAAGGTCCCTGCGTTAATCTTTGACTAAATAAAATAGTAGGGGGAAGAAACAAAAATAGGAAAAATGGTAGGGTGGATGCAGCTGGAAAATAAGTTGGAGATTTGTAAAATCAGATTGAGGAGCTTTCCCAGAAGGCAGAGCAAAAATATAGATATGGAAAATGTAAAAAGAAAGATAAGAGATATGGAGGGCATGGAAGGTAGAAGCAGAATGCCAATATCCAGATATTATGAGTCCCAGAAAGGAGAAAAAAATTGGATAAGAAGATACATTTAAAGAAATAATGGAGGCTAGTTTTTCTAAATTAAAGAAAAATGAAAGGCCTCCAGAAAACGAAACAGACAAAAAAAGAAAATCCTTACCTAGATTCATTGTGGGGATTTTTTTTTTTTTTTTAAAGAGAGCTCCAGTGAGTGGTGGGTGGCAAGGGGTAGGGGAAGCTGGAGAGAGAGAAACTTAAGCAGGCTCTATGCCCAGCATGGAGCCCAACCCGAGGAGGGGTGGGTTCGATCTCATGACCTGAGCCAAAATCAAGAATTGGAAACTTAACCGACTGAGCCACCCAAGTGCCCCCATTGTGGAGAAATTTAAGAACATTGATGACAAAAATAAAATATGGAAGTTTCCAGAGAGAACAGATCATTTAAAAAAGAGCAAGAATCATGTTGATATCAGATTTTCAAGGCAACATCAGATGCAAGAAGAAAATAAAGTATTATATTTAAAATAGTGAAGGAAAAGACCTTTGAACCTGCAGAAAACATTATACTAAATAGAGAAGATTTATTTATATGCAATTCCCATGAGACGAGCAATAGCACCATTACCGTTAACAAATTATCAAGGCTCCTGGCCAATGGATAAGAAAGAAAAAGAGAAAAGCGGTCCAAGTGTAGGACAAATAAAGCTAAAACATTATTTGCAGAAATAGTCATCCAACTTAGAAAAAACCGACAGAATTTTAAAAAACTAATATTCATAAGAAAAGTTTAGGAATTATAAAAAATCAGTAGTATTTCTTTCACCACAAGTAACCAACCTAAAGTAAAAAGAAAACACCATTCATAATAGCAACAAAAATCATAATGTATCTAGGAATTAATTTAACCAAGAATGTACAAGACTTTTATGGACAAAATCATAAAATTTTAAAGACATATAAAATTACCTGAATAAATAGTTATACTCTTGAATAGGGTGACTTAATATGTCAGTTCTCCTCAAATTAATCTAGTGAATTCAATTTTAATAAAAATTTTTGATGAATTTTTAAGGAGCAGTAAACTTGTCCTAAGATGTATGTGAAACATCAAAAATCTATAAATAGCTGTCCGTGTTGAAAAAGAAGAGTAAAAAGGAGGAATTTTTTAAGAAGATATTAAGACATTGCAGAGCCAAGCAATAAAAACAACATGGGAAAGATATAAGAACAGACACCACAGACCAATAGAACAGAAGTGTGCTCAGATACAAACCTAAACACAGAACAAGAAACACAACTTGTAGCAGCAGGCAGCAATGGGTAAATGACTTAGAAACAAATTTAATTCTGCAAAGCTCACATATTTAGTTCAGCCTAGAACAATTTACAAACTCCACTATCTAACAATACCTATCTATCACTGACAGTGGGTTAATCCAGGAGCAGGTACATTTTTTTCCTGGGGTTAATAAGAGAATAAGCAACTCTAAACCTCTCTTTCAGGCTTGTGCCATACCTCAAACATTCAGGGAGGCTTTCTTCCTTAGCTAACTAGGGCACATATCTTCTTAGGCAGAAGGCACTAGGGTCATTGACATTTCTCCCTCAGTGTTATGTGGAAAGTAACAGCAAAGTCAACATTTAAAAACATCGGTGTGGGGATGCCTGGGTGGCTCAGTTGGTTAAGCATCTGCCTTCGGCTCAGGTCATGATCCCAGGGTCCTGGGATCGAGTCCCGCATTGGGCTCCCTGCTCTGTGGAGAGCCTGCTTCTCCCTCTACCTCTCTCTCTGTCTCTCATGAATAAATAAAATCTTAAAAAAAAAAACAAAACATCTGTGTCTCCTACATGTGGATATCATACAATCAAAGAAAAGTATGGGACACTGTGATATTTCTTGATCATTCCAGGCACATTCTCAGCTCAGGCCTCTTGTTACTTGTTCTGCCTGAAATTCTCTTACCCGATATCCTCACAGTTCACTCCTTCACTCCTCACCTTCTTCAGGTCTTTGCTGAAATAGTACATCATCAGAGAAACCTCCCATAACCACTCTATTTAAAATTGCAACCACCTCCTGCCCCCCACCCCAAGGACACCCCCCATTCCACTTACCTGCTTAATTTTTCTCCATAGTGTAAACATTGTACTCATTTCTTTTGTTTATTGTCTAATTCCATTTCTTGAATGTAAACTCCACTAGGGCAAAGAGTTTTTGTTATTTTGTTCAATGCTCATTCCCAGCATATAAAAGTTTCTCAATAAATATTTGTTGAATAAATGAATGGTTATTGTATCCTATTCCCATACATACAGGCAATTTTTTTAAGGTATAAGCACCTAATTTGCAATGTAGATAAATTATTACTCCTTGATGGTGAATCTTTTTTACTTAACAGTTGACAGTGATATACCAAAAAGTTCAAGTGGGACAGTTAACTAGTGCTTATTAATGTTAATGTAATGTGGATCCTGACATGTGTCTACTGGATCATTTTCTTCTCCTTTGAGAGAAAAAGCATTTTCTAGGTGACAGAGAGATGAGATTAGTAATTTTCATCAATTTCTGCAGTTGTGTGTCAGGACTCAAAGTCATAATCTAAAGAGAAAATGACTAAATCTGGCAAAAAGAGAGTATTGGTTCAGTTGTATCTTAGAAATCTTTATAGTTTCTGAGTCTATAAACCTCAGCTTGTAAACACAAAGGTAAATCTATAGTTATGAGGGAAAACATACAGTCCACTATGGAGGAAGCCGGTGATATCAGAAGTAAAACATTTGTGGTAGACTTCCAATTGTGTCCCTTTCTCTGTTAGGGAATTTTGTCTTCACCCAAGGCCATGTGATTTGAAATGATCCTGTACTTTAACTATTTTTATAATAATGCTTAATAACAAACCACCCCAGTGGCTTACAAAAAGCATTTATTTTTCTTCCTCACAGGTCTGCAAGTCAGCTGGGATGACTACTTCAGGATGTGGCTTTCCTGGCTTGTCAGAAAAAGTTTGGTTGGTTTTGTTTTTGCACTTTAAAGTTCCCATTTCATTACTTTTGGTTTGCAGTTTCTAATGAGAAGTTTATAAAAATTCTTATTATGCTCTATGCCTTTTTCCCTCTAGCTGCTTTTAAGTATTTTCTCTTTATTACTGTTTTTACCAGTGTGATTATGATGTGGCCTGGTGTATTCTTTATATTTATCAGCACCTGGCTCTAAGGGGTAGTCCCAAAGAGACCAGGTCAGGCCACTCACCACTGACAAAATCCAAAGGCAGAGAAACTAGTGGTGGTAAAACAAGAAGGAAATTTATTTCAGTGAGGCCAACACTGGGAAGATAGTGGACTAGCATCTCAAAGATGCTTCAAAGTGCTGAAAATACTTCTAGGTTTATGTAGGGAAAATGTGGGACAAAGGTGGGTGAGTATACACAGGTGGGCAATGAAAGTCAAGTCAACCGTAGTCTTCGGGTCAATCATGGGTGGGGTCTTGCTGGCTCAAGGCAGTCCTTATTGCTTGAGGGGGTAGTTTCAGTTCCCACCAGGGAATAATTTGCCCTCAGGGTTTTCTGCCTAAATTAAGAGATAAGCAGGAAAGAAGAACTTGATTAGAAAGTTTGAGGTCAAAATGGAGGCAGCTGAAGTCCTCTTCCAAAAAAATTTTTTTTTTTATATTGTCCTAAAGGTCACAGAAGCTTAAAATTTCAGATAATATAATTTTCATCTCCAGAAATTCTATTTGCTTTAAAGAAAAAATCTCTTTCCTCTCCCATCATTTTCCCCCTTTAAATCATTGAGCATACTGAGTACATTTAGAGTAGATGCTTAAAGTCTTTGCCTGTTAATGCCACCATTTGTGTCATCTCTGAATATGTTTCTGTTGCCTGTCTGATCTATTTTGATATATTTTCCTACTTACTTGGCATGTCTATTAATTTTTAACTGGTGGATGCCTGGTATTTTCAACTTCATGTTGTTGAGTCCTGAGTTTTGTTGTAGTCTCTTGTTCTGGTAGGCAGTCAGGTGAGTTACAACAGTTCGATCCTTTGGGGGCTTTAAGGTCTTGAAGGGTCTACAACAGCTTTTACTCTAGACTCCAGAGTCTAAGGCTAGTTTACCTCACAACTAAGGCATGACACTTCTGGGGTCTCTATAGCATATTCCGCATATTCAACAGTTTCTCCACTCTGGCTGTGGGGAACTCAAACGAGTCATAGTCCTGTGTGAGCTTTGAGAATTGCTTGGCTCACTGCTCCTCATAATTGCTCCTTCTGGGCCTTGTGGAATTTCACATGACCTATCCACGGATTTTTATTCAGCTAAAGATTCAAGGGTATTCCTACGTAGATCCGGAAGCTCTTTCTCCATGAACTCCAACTCAAATTCCGACCAGCTTGGCCTCCCCAAATTCCCTAAACTCCAAGCCATGTCTTTTCAACTCAATAAGACCTCTGTCTTCCTAGTGAAACTCTAGGTCTCTTTTGGAGTTCCCCTTCCCTGCACCTCAAACTGGAAAGTGACTTTGGGCAGAAAGCCATATAAGGCTCATCTTGTTTGCTTGTTCTCTTTCAGGCCCAACAGTCCAGAATTGCCTGTAGCCCAATGCCTGAAAACAGCTGTCTTCATGTATTTTGCTTAGTTTTTAGTAAGTCCAGTCCCATTTTCTTTCCTCCAGAAGCAGACGTTAAACTCCTCACGGAAAATGTAAACTGTTTTACAGATGTTATTCGTCACGGTTGAAGTTCACCTCTCTCCACGGTACGCCTCGTTTTTCTACTTAGAAAATATGGTGATGAGATCGTGTGCTCTGGTGGTATCTTCCAGTGACGAGGCTAGACTCTTGCGTAATGGCAACAGGACGCTCGCGCGCTCACCGCGCGGAGACGCCAACACCCATATTCTCCCGCGCGCGCCTTCCTCACCTCCTTCCTCCCTCCCGGGTCGCCAGATGCGATAGCGTTCCGCCCGCGCCCGCTCACTGCGCCTGCGCGGCGTGTGGACGCCACACGCTCCCGGAAGTGGGAGGTGTCCGCTCGAGTTTGTGTGGCCGCCGCCGCGGGAACGCGAGCCCGGTAATTTTTCAACGGAGAAAGGCGAGGCTTTCGGTCTTGGCCGAGTGAGAGTGAGCGAGGGTCGGGCTCCAGCAACTGTCTTTTTACGTGACAGCCGGCATGGAGCATGAGCGGAGCAAACAGCCTGGCAGCGAGGCCGTGGATGCCGCGCGGCTGGAGTCTCCCAGGTCGGAGTGTGGGGAGGAGCCGCAGCATCCGAATCCCGAGGTGAGTCCGCCCGCGCCCGGCCGTCGGTGCCCAGCCCTTCCAGACCGGTCTCTTAGGGTGTTCCGCACAAACCTCAGCCTGCGTGCCCTTCGACCCCAGCCCCGGCCGCTTCCCCTGTCCCCAGCTCCGGTGCCTTGGTTGTCACGCAGCCCCCTCTCGCCCTAATTACCCTCTGGATGTGAGGAAAATAGTCAAGAAGAGAAGTGTGTGAACTGTGGTTTTACAAGTTCTGGTGGGAATTCTGCTCTAAATATTCTGTGCACACTGTTGCTGTAGTCATTCTGTCTAGCCCTTATAGGTGATTGGTAGGTTATGTTTTAAAAAGCGCACCATTATGCTCTAGGTATGTCATTTCTTAAGACCCGAAGCCCGTTACCTCCCAGCCTTAACAGAAGGTGGTTGTGCCTATTAGTTGGAGCTTTTTGCCCATTTGCTACTATTTCATACAGACCTATCGTATGACTTATTTTCCGTAATGATTTTGACACCTATTGGTAGATCCGAGTTACAGAGCAAAATTGTGAAGACGGTCTTAAAACTTATTTATTCATTTTATTTGACAGATATAAATTATTGTTGCCTAGCGCTGCAGATTGTAAATAATACTAAAATTGATCATTTCATTTCAGTAACGTATTCTGAGCACTTCATAGAATGGGTACCTTGCTCTTGTTCTTGCATCTACAGTTAGGGCTCCACATAGCAGCTAGAATAATCTTAATAACATAAATCTGACTGGGTTTCTCCCCTTCCTAGTCTTCAGTTTGCCATCCTGCAGGACCTGGCTCCTGCCTCCATTGCTGAATTCACCTTACACTGTTCTTCCCTTTTGCTCTCAGAGCCCCTGGCTTCATTATTTTTTATGGTGGATGGTTTTTCTTTTTAAGGCATTATAAATTTAAAGTATTATTGAAAGCTAGTTATTTCCTTAGCTTTAGTCAAAGATCAGCGTAATAAACTTTTTAAAACATTTGTCAACAAGGAGCTTTAATACAGTTACTCTTCAGTTTATGGACAGTTCACACATTGGGATTGCTGATCTCTTCCTCTGAGGAGATAGGAGTAATTCTTGAGTACTCTAGCACAATACCTAGCATTGCATTTCTAGTAAATGTGTGTTGTATTAAATTGAGCTTTGAATGAGAAACAGTTCCTGAACCATTAGGATTAGTGTAAAGTCAGGGTCTTTGGCCTGTCCATGGTTATTCCTTCTTAATCTGTCATTAAAGTTCACATGGGGACAGTGTGGTAAATTATGACTTAAGTTAACAAATTTTAATGTGGATTGATGGTAAGTTCCAAAGTCTTTTTGAAAATTCTGGAATGGGGCGCCTGGGTGGCTCAGTCGTTAAGCGTCTGCACTTCGGCTCAGGTCATGATTGCAGGGTCCTGGGATTGGGCCCTGCATTAGGCTCCCTGCTCGGCGGGAAACCTGCTTCTCCCTCTCCCACTCCCCATGCTTGTGTTCCCTCTCTCGCTGTCTCTCTCTCTCTGTCAAATAAATAAATAAATAAATCTTAAAAAGAAAAGAAAATTCTGGAACATACCTAATGTTTGTGACATTGCATTTGGAAAATAATTAACTTATAAATGGAACTCTGATATTTAGCATATTAATAATTTTGGACTACCTGTGGACTGATTACAGTTGAGTCATGTTTTTTCTCAACATAGATTTTAAGGAAAGAATAAAGATTTATAATACAGTAACTGTAGTTCTTCTGAATAATTGTTACAAATGTGAGTTTTAGAAATTGTGTGTTTTAAAACTGAATACATTTCTTCCTTTGCTTTGGGTTCTAGGAAGTTTTGAACTAGATTTCTATCTAGTCCATTTTGTTTTTATATTGGGCAATTTCTGTTAACTTACTGAAATGAAGTCAGGTTAAAAAAATTCTCAGGGGACACCTATGTGGCTCAGTCGGTCAAGTGTCCGACTCTTGATTTTGGCTCAGGTCGTGATCTCATGGTCATGGGATCAAGCCCCAAGTCAGGCTCTGTGCTCTGCGGGGACTTTGCCTGAGATTCTCTCTCTTTCTACCCCTACCCTTCTCACACATGCTTGTGATTTCTCTCTCTCTCTCAAATAAATAAAATCTTTAAAAAAAAAATTCTCAGGAAGTCACTGACTTTTACATGCATAATGTTGTAAAAGTTCATTTAAAAATGAGTTTGTAAATTTTAGAATGTCATTTGTGAAAAGGTCGGTTCTATAGTCTATGATGGTAATAAAGATCCCATTAATTGCCACAGTGTAGGTATGGTGTTGGGAGCTGATACACATAATCTCATTTAATCCTTAAAATAACCTGTTTATTTTAAAAAACTTTTTTTAAGATTTTATTTATTATAGAGAAAGAGAGGTTGAGTGGGCAGGGGTGGGGCAGAGTGAGAGGGACAAGCAGACTCCCCACTGAGCAGGGAGCAGGACACAGGGCTGCATCCCAGGACACTGAGATCATGACCTGAGCTGAAGCCAGATGCTTAGCCAACTGAGCCACGCAGGCACCCCTATAATAACCTTGTTTAAATACTATTTACCATTACCAAATACTAAATGCCACTTGGAACAGTTATTATTCTTTATTTTATAGATAAGGAAACTGAAGATCAGAGGCATTAATAAGTAACTATCCAAAGTCATGCTGCTAGTAAATGGTCAGCAGGGGCTCTGTTTTGAAGTGCTCCCAACACCAGTACAATTTTTACTTAGCTTCATTTCCTTTAAGAAATTTCATGACTCAAACAGCAGGGTAAATTATATTGGAAACACGTCTTTCTTCTCTCTATGTACTTTTCACTGAACATGTAGCATGAGTAGGCCTCAGGAGTTTGAATCTTTAAGATGTTTGTATTAATTATAAGCTATATCTTTTTTTGGTAGAAAAAGCAACGATGTAGATTCGATGGCCAAGAAACAAAAGGATCTAAGTTCATTACCTCCAGTGCAAGTGATTTCAGTGACCCAGTTTATAAAGAGATTGCTATTACAAACGGATGCATTAATAGAATGAGTAAGGAAGAACTCAGAGCTAAACTTTCAGAATTCAAGCTTGAAACCAGGTAAATAAAAATAACTTTTTAAAAATTTAAAAGTAGTACACGTTCATCCCAGAAAGTCTTGAAAACACTGAAAAATTAACAGTCGTCTGTAATCCTACCATATACTCAGATAAAAGCTATAATTTACATTCTTAAAGTGAATATGTGCAACTCTGATTATTTCTGAGAGTCTCTTAGATGATAGACTAAGATTGCTGAGTTGAAGTCTGAATATTTTGACAATCTACCAACAATGTATAGGAGCAGCTATCTTATACTAAATATGTTTTAAATTTTTTTAGTTGATCATTTAGTTGATGCTTAATTATATCTTATTAATGAGATTGGAGATATAGATATATATTATTCTGTCTGTGTTATTTTTATAAAGAGGGTTTCTTTGAAACCAGGTAATTTAAAAAAATCACCTACCAGGAAATATTTTTTTCTGTTTTAGTTTCTAAAGGTATGCAGAATGATAGTATGTGTTATGTTTAACTGTATATTGAATGAGAAAACAATGCAGCTTAGGCAACTGTGTGTGTGTGTGTGTCTGTCTTCAATGAGATGTATACATACTCAGTTTTTAGTAATTTTTTGCAAAACAAATCACTTTATTTCGACTTGGGGCATGGAGTAAGAATGACCTTTGGAATCCAGAAAAGCATGCATATTTTTTTTTTTTCAAAGATTTTATTTATTTATTTGAGAGAGAGAATGAGAGAGGGAGAGAGAGAGAGCATGAGAAGGGGGAGGGTCAGAGGGAGAAGCAGAACCCCCGCTGAGCAGGGAGCCCGATGCGGGACTCGATCCCAGGACTCCAGGATCATGAGCTGAGCCGAAGGCAGTGGCTTAACCAACTGAGCCACCCAGGTGCCCCAAGCATGCATATTTTTGATAGACAGTTCAATTGCCAGGCATTAAGAAAAAAATTGACTGCATGCAATAGATGAAAACTGTTATTGTTTCTGGGTCCCCCTGTATCCTTTTTCTCTTTAGGCAAAATTCCTCCTCTTTGCTTTAAAATAGAGTTTCACTGCTTTCAAAAGAGCACACATGTACTTTTTTCCCTTTTAGATTGTCTGCATGATAACTTGTGACAAAAAGTTTTACCTCATTTCCTCCTGACTCTATTTTTTTTTTTTTTTAAAGATTTTATTTATTTTTTTGACAGAGAGACACAGTGAGAGAGGGAACACAAGCAGGGGGAGTGGGAGAGAGAGAAGCAGGCTTCCCGCTGAGCAGGGAGCCCAATGTGGGACTTGATCCCAGGACCCTGGGATCATGACCTGAGCCCAAGGCAGACGCTTAACCGACTGAGCCACTCAGGTGCCCCCTCCTGACTCTATTATGAAGATACAACCTGTGAAGATTTTCTTTTCTTTTCTTTTTTTTTTTTTTTAAGATTTTATTTATTTATTTCACAGAGAGAGATAGCAAGAGCAGTAACACAAGCAGGGGGAGTGGGAGAGGGAGAAGCAGGCTTACCGCTGAGCAGGGAGCCCAATGCAGGGCTCGATCCCAGGACCCTGGGATCATGTCCTAAGCTGAAGGCAGACGCTTAATGACTGAGCCACCCAGGCGCCCCCTGTGAAGATTTTCTGAGCAAAATTTTTGTCCTTCCCAGGAGTGAAGATCAGTTGCTTACTTGTGACTTGCATGGCAGTTAGAGATCTAATTATATGTTTGCACATTTATTCAGTAAGCACTTACTGATTTCTAAGCACTACACTGGGCATTAAAGTTATAAAAGTAAGATAGACATGTATATTCCCCACTTTGGAAAGCAGACAGTCTTTTGGGAATATATACGGACAATCACAATACAGTGTGACCAGTGCTGTGTTGGAGGTCTGGCCAAGCACAGCATGCAAATAAAGAAGAGGGTCTCGCTTAGGAGTTCAGGAGTGATGATTGAATGGACAAGCCAAAGAGAAAAGGGACGGAGAGTAATTGAGACAGAAAGAACTCAAAACTAATTTCTGTAGGTATGTTTTCTCTTAAATAATCTTGCTTTCTCATTAGCTGTTGTACAACCAAAGTTACAAAACAAGAAAGCGTATCACATATTAGGCAGTGGCTCATATAGTGTTTTCCCTGCAGTGTTCGATGTACCATGGGGAGTGGGAGCATCTGAAGATGATACTGAAATGATAGGTCGTAGCCAAGTTGTGAAGGAACTGTATGCTGAAGTCTGTTTAACGTATAAGCATAAGGGAGTCACTGCAGGTATTTTAGCAGGAAGTTGGCATTGGTGGGTAGTTCTCAAGTGGGGTAAAGGATGAAAAGGAGGGTTGTGGCATTAGAGGCATTTGCGAGAGTCCAAGGAGCTCATGGGAGCCATACCAGAGACAGTTCAGGAGAACCAGATTCTGAGTCTGTTTCTGAGTTAGAATTGGCAAATGTGGTGGTTATTTGGATGTGGATGGCAAAGAAGACGTTAAAGATGACAGGTCTCTCTCTGGAGCACCTGGTTATTGTTCCTGTTGCCACTAGGTTTGCAGGCACCCCTTTAAGTAAGCGTGGATTCTCCAAGAAAGAAAGAGAAATTAAGACAAAGGAATCAGAGCTGTCCCATGACACAGAGGTCACTCACAGTACCTTAATATGAAGGGGGATAAGGGATTTCCTTCCTAGATTTTGGTAACTTAGAAAATCTCAAGCAAATAAACATATTAAAACATTTTGTCTTAAAACCACTCGTTTTAATATTCTCATGAATAGGATTTCTTTTCATTGGTAGTTTAGAAAGGAAAATAAAAGGTTAAAAAATTTTTTTTAATAGTCACTGACCAAAATACCTGAGTTGTTACTACACACTAATTACAATCTAGATCTTCTTATTTTTACTGCCATTTTGTATTTATAACTGTTAATAGGACTCATACAAGTAACCTGAAGGAAGTCAGCACTGGTCATGACTTTTAAAAAATTTTTAGAAGTATTTACAGTTTGAAGAATGTGACCACCATTACCAACCATTGTTATCTATTTTATTTTATTATTTTTTTTAAAGATTTTTATTTATTTATTTGACAGAGAGACACAGTGAGAGAGGGAACACAAGAAGGGGGAGTGGGAGAGAGAGAAGAAGGCTCCCCGCGGAGCAGGGAGCCCGATGCGGGGCTCAATCCCAGGACCCTGGGATCATGACCTGAGCCGAAGGCAGGCGCTTAACGACTGAGCCACCCAGGCACCCCCATTGTTGTCTATTTTAGAACAACCCTTTCTCCACCCACCATTTGTGGAACGTATATTTTGAAAATACCTATAATCTCCTTAATTAGATTCTACCCATGGTAAATGAAGAAACCTACTTCCAGTTAAGAACCTACTGAGTATGACAGTGTTCTTCTGGACATGGTTTACACTAGGATATCTTCTAAATGAGTTTTCCTAGTTAAGTAGCTAATAGACATTCAACTTTACATGCTAGGCTCATAGCACTTTCGTACTCATATGGATATTGTAGTTGTTTAACCTATAAAAACCAAAAGAAAGGAAAGAGACAGCATAAATGTGCCATTTATCTAAATTTTCATACTCTGAAATTTGTGTTTGGCCTGTAGAAGAGTTCAACATTAATTTCAGTTTTTGTAATACATAATATCACCTTGGTATATAAGGCAGTATGGCTTTGTAGGTGGTACATGCTAACAAGGCTTATGGTTTGAAATACTAGTATAGGAGAAATGCCCTTATGTGCTTGGGAAGGAAAATATTGATGCTGTGTTACATTTGATTTTAATTCTTTGCTAACTTAGCTTTAAGTCTTGTTTTCTTTACATTTATTTTAGCTAATATTTGCTAAATTATACTGCGACTGCCAGTGTTCAACCCAGTGCCAGCAGGTAAGGCTTCAGATTCTTGATTGTAGAATTCACCTCAGAGTTCATTTTCTTCTTCTTTCCTTAGAGGAGTAAAGGATGTGCTAAAGAAAAGGCTGAAAAACTATTACAAGAAGCAGAAGCTCATGTTGAAAGAGGGCAGTTGTGCTGACAGTTACTACGACTACATTTGTGTCATTGATTTCGAAGCCACTTGTGAAGAGGGTAACCCACCTGAATTTATACATGAGATAATTGAATTTCCTGTGGTTTTACTGAATACCCATACCTTAGAAATAGTAAGTGAATTGTTGTATTTCAATTTTATTTTTAGCAGCAACTATTCTGGTGTTCTCAGTAGACCAGGGATCTCATTTGCTGTTTTAAAGCTAGAATGAGAACTCTAAAGTGGGCTGTTTTCTCTTGTGTACTTTGTATCAGCTTGATTAATAGAAAAGCTGTAATGAAATAATTTCAGAGGCTACTTCTCTCCTTTTCCAATAGCTAAAATTAGAGGGTTTTGTTTTTTGGTTTTTTGTTTTTTTTTCTGTTTGCTTGGAACACATATCTGGCTGGACATCAGAATCTCCTAGGGAGGGTGGAAAAATGCCTGGCCCACATCCCAGAGATTCTGATTTAGTTGTTCTGTGGTGGAGCCCCTGACATCAGCATGTTTTTAAGGCTTTTCAGTTGACATGCAGTTGGGGGTTGAGAACCACTGCTGTAGACTACTATATGTTGTGATCTCTAAAAATGGCAAATTACAGAAATCGCCTTTCAGCTTAGAACTGGCCATCTTTCTGGTGAAAAGTTTAGTGCGGAAATGACACTCCTAACCTTGGCTTCGAGACCTATAATGTATATGCTTTAGATACTTGCTGTCACTGCATCATTAGTTCAGGAACTCAGCAGGAATTCTCCAAATAGTACTGTTTGCCTTGTAAAATCTGAGCAAGGGTATATCAGCATCTCATCTATCCAGAAGTTACTTCTGTGCTATCCTCAGTTGCTGCCAACACATTGGGAGCAAGTATAAAAAGCCTTGTGTATTAAAATGCATAGATTTTTTTCTTAGTGTTGTTCAGAGCCTCTTAGTTATAATCACACTATTTATATAATTTCTTTGTCCAAAGAAGATTATAGTCAGTAAATTAAAAGGAAAAATGACAGCTATGAAGGTAATAATCTTGCATAACTCACTAGATTCTACTTTCTCTTTCTTACTCAAGGACATTGCTCTAGCAATTCTTTTCCCTCGTTGAGACAGTAATGATTTACTGCTTTCACTGTGTTGTTCCCATCACATACAGACATGTTACTTTTCATACATAAAAAGCTTTCACTCTGTCCCACTTCCCCGCCAACTACCCTATTTGTTTGTTCTTTGAAAAAGGTACATACTGCTGTTTCCTCGAATTCTCTCTTAAATTCACACTGTCTGCAATCCCGTCACTCCACTAAAATCACTCATTAGTGTCATCTTGGACCTTTCCCTAAATCCTGGTATAAAAGACCACTCTCTCCTTGAAACATTTTTTGCAAGTGACTATCAGCACACCTCATTCTCTCGATTTGTCTCCATCGTCATTGGGTTCCCCTTTATAATTTCCTTTGCTGGTTCCTTTTCTTCACAACTCTTAATACTGGATGCCCCAGGATTCAGTCCTAGGTCCTCTTCTCTATATAGATCTCTTAATCTCATCTACTTCCAAGCTTTTAGAAACTGTATGCTAATGACTTCCAAATCTATATTTCCAACCTGGACCTCTATACCAAATCCAGTCTGCTTATTTAACGTCTCTACTTGGATATTTAAACAGACCTCTTAACATGTCCCAAACTGAATTTATCCTCAACCCATTGTATGTTCAGTCTTCCCTAGCTTGAGTGATGGCAACTCTGTCTTTCTAATTACTCAGTTCAAAACCTTGGAGTCATCCTTGACTCCTGTTTCTCTCCTATCATATATCCAGACCAACAGCAACTCCTGTTTGCTCTGCCTTCAGAATACATCCAGAACCCAGCCCCTTACTTGCAGTGCTACGACTCTAGTCTGAGCCCCCATAATTTCTTGTCTGGATTTACTGCATTCACCATTAACCGGTCTCTGTTTCCTTCCTTGTCTCCTACAGCCAATTCTCAACATAGTGGTCAGAGTGAGCCTTATAAAATATAAGTCAAATCATTTTCCTTCTCTGCTTAAAACCCTTTAGTGGTTCCCCATTTAACTCAGTAAAATTCCTTAACATGAGCTAGCCTCTTTTTACCTCTGATTATGCCCTATTGACCTGCTTGCTGTTTCTTAGAAATGCCAGGCATGTTCTACCCCCTCACCTTCCAGGGCTTTAGTTCTAATTCCTTTCCTCCAGAGGTCTTGCTGCTAATTCCTCCCTCCCTCTCTTCCTTCCAGGCCTTCTTAGTTCCCATCTTCTGCATAAAGGTGATGACCTATTTACTATGGTAGCTGAGCCCCCCCCCCCCCATTTTTCTGATCCCACTTACCTGGTCTACTTAAATGTTTACTAACCCTTATCACCTGTTAGCTTACTATGTAATTTACTTAAGTGATTACTAAATATTTGGTCAACAAGTGCATAGTTCTCTATAGCATCATTCTGATAAACGTGTTGAATAGTGAATAAAGTTTTATTAATAGTATGTTTGATACTACCTGCCTGTATTGGTAAGGGAAGTTGCAGCTTATTTTTGAAAGATTTTCGGGGTGCCTGGGTGCCTCAGTCGTTAAGCATCTGCCTTCGGCTCAGGTCATGATCTCAGGGTCCTGGGGTCGAGCCCTGCATCGGGCTCCCTTCTCGCCGGGAAACCTGCTTCTCCCTCTCCCACTCACCCTGCTTCTGTTCCTGCTCTCGCTGTCTCTCTCTCTCTGTCAAATAAATAAAATCTTAAAAAAAAAGAGAAAGATTTTCATTGAAAATTATAAAAATATTGATACTTAAAAAGATAAAGCCTTCATTTATCTGTGAAATTCAATTTAGTGGAATTTTTCCTTCTTCAGTGTGTCTGGTAAGTAAAGAGCATCTAACTTTTGAAGTTCAAACATTCTTTGCTGTTCTTTTAATTTTGCTCTTTTATAATAGTAACCTTTATAACTCATTGGCTTCATACACTAGTGTGAAGAAAGAATTTATTCTTAGGAAATGAAACATTTACCTTTCTTAATTTTTGAATCTTCTGTCACAAAAAATATTCTTTGTCTTTTTCTCTGTATCTACCTGGTATTAATGATTGCTGACTTTAGGCTTTGAAATTGTCCTTAAGTTTTAACAAGTGACTTAGCATGTTCTAGTTTAGGGAGGCATTATTAGGATAGAGGAAAAAGCACTTTGAGATCTGAGGTTTGATGATAACAGTTGTCATGATTATGAGAAGGCAAGTGTGAAAGCTTCTTGAAGAGGTTAAAATTGCTACCAAAATATAGTATTATCACCCTTTAAACTACTGCATGTAGTTCATGTAGTTCAGCTTTGACTGTTCAGAATTCAGTTT
The DNA here is from genome assembly GCF_002201575.2 of Neomonachus schauinslandi. Lineage (NCBI taxonomy): Eukaryota > Metazoa > Chordata > Mammalia > Carnivora > Phocidae > Neomonachus > Neomonachus schauinslandi. The sequence continues at coordinate 26,453,631 of NC_058404.1, forward strand.
ACTGGAATCAGTATAAAAATAAGGACTAGTCAAGAGTAAATGAGAGAGTAGTAATCTAGAGCTAGTTTATTATAACCAAAGATTGGCATTTCTTCAAAGAATTTATTATTATTTAAAAAGCTGTTAGTAACTTGAAGTTGAGGTTGCATTATTAAGCTTTACGGTTTCAAATATTACAAACAAAATTATCAGCATTTTGCTCCTCAGGAAAATAACCTTTGGTTTGAAGGCTTGCTTTCAGATACTTGCTTTATCTTAAAAAAATTTTTTTTGAGATTTATTTACTTATTTTAGAGAGAGTGCACGCCTGTGTGCACACGCAAGTGGTGGGGGGGGGTGGGGCAAAGGGAGAGAATCTCCAACAGGCTCCATGTTCAATGCGGAGCCCAACGGGGGCTCAGTCCCATGACCCATGAAATCATGACCTGAGTCAAAATCACGAGTCAGTTGCTTAACAACTGAGCCACCCAGGCACCCCATCTTAAAATTTTTTTTTTTGAAGGTATATTTATTTATTAGAGAGCATGAGTCAGGGGAAGGACAGAGGTAGAGAATCTCAAGCCAGCTCCCCACTGAGTGGGGAGCCCACTTGGGGCTGGATCTCATGACCCATGAGATCACAACCTGAGCTGAAACCAAGAGTTGGACGCTTGACTGACTGAGCCAGCCAGGTGCCACTCTTTAAAATTTTTTAAACTATGAAACATAATTAAAATTAGAGTGCTTTGGGAGTGGAGAATTATCTTTAAATTGTTAAAATTCTAGAAAGGGCTATACCATGAGCACCTATAAAATTAAAGTCTCCTGTGGCTTAATGTTTTATGTATTTTGTGTCCTAATATCTGAAGTTATAGAAAATACTTTAACTTGCTCTCTTTCACTTGTAGGAAGATACGTTCCAGCAGTATGTGAGACCAGAGATTAACACACAACTTTCTGATTTCTGCATCAACCTAACTGGAATTACTCAGGTTCTAAATCTATATTCCTTTTTCTGGAGTTTGAAAGAGGTTCTGAAATTAGGTTTTATTTCATAGTTTAAAAAATTATTATTGTAAACAAGTTAATGTACTTTACTTGGTAAAGATTTTTCATATTATAATATTAAAAAAGTAGAAAAGCAAATTTTATACCTGGTAAAATCTTTCTCAGCCTTTCCTCTTAAGGACTTGTAATGATGAAATCAAAGGTTTAATTTGTTTAGATCCTTAGTAAAGTAAGTGTTACCATGGTGGACTTAGAGGAAGATTGAAATGTATCTGTTTATAACCTGACTTGAACATAGCTTAATGTTTTTTTAGGTCTCTGATTTTTTATTGTATTCTAATTGCTCTTTGTTCATTAATTTGGTTCCTTTATTCATTTACTCATTCACTCAACGAGTATTTGAGTGCCTACTACAGTATTTGCCAGGGTACTGGGGATACAGAGATGGTCAAGTCAATCTTCTCAGCTCACTCAACAACTTATAATCAGGAGGACAGACAGACGAAACCGGTAGTGACAGTATGGTTAGGAAGACTGACAAGTCAGTGTTTTATCTGGGTATTATGGGCATCTTACTACGAGAGAATGGAGAGCTGGCCAGTGTCAGACTTCTTCAAGTTAGTGAACTTGGGCTGAATCGTGATAGGTCAATAGGAAGGAAAGAATGGGCATTTCAGGTGTGCACAGCAGAACTGTAAGTAGTTTGGGACAGTTCAAGTGTGTATGGGCTGGTAAGAAAGTGGTTGAAAATAAAGCTAAAGTGGTAGGCAGAGGGAGGCCACATCATGAAGAGCCTGTGTGTCTTATCCTGAAAGCCTTGGGGAATGTTTGGAGGATTTTAAGTGTGGAAGTGATGTGATGGATCAGTTTAGGAAGATCAGTCTGGCAGTGGTGTGTTGTCTGTTGTGGAAAGATCTGAGCTTTGAGATAGGGAGACCACGTTAGAGGGCCATGGCTTTCAGCTGGGAGGAGAGTTCCCTCTTCTCCACTCTGGATAAATAGTAAGCCACTGGGTTGAGGTCTTAAAAAAAAAAACAAAAACACTGGGGATGATCATAAAGCTTAATTTTGAGAGGACTATATACTTCAGTTGAAAGCGTCCGTAATGCCTGGTTATGAACAATTTTTAATTATCTTAAAAATGAAATGTTAGGTGGATCTCAGCTAAGGAAATCATGTAGAGTTTAAAATATCATAGATGAGACTTTCTCTTACTGTTTGTTTCCTTTTGACTTTTGTGTCTGGGTATTTGCAGGACTACATGTAGCTACTCTTATTTTTATAAATTTTACTTTTATATCCTCAGGATCAGGTAGACAGAGCTGATACCTTCCCTCAGGTACTAAAAAAAGTAATTGACTGGATGAAATTGAAGGAATTAGGAACAAAGTATAAATATTGCATATTGACAGATGGGTGAGTATTTAGGAAAATTATCTTTTTTATCTACTTTTTAAAGATGAAAGATATTCATATCCATTTAACTTTTAGAATAACCCCAAAAAAGTATTTTCTGATAGTTCTGGGGTCTCCTATAAGAGACCATATTTTTCCTTTCACATTCTTATTTCTACTTAAACGTGTTTTGTTTTGTTCTACTTAAGCTTTGCATCTTAAGGATCAAAACATAAGGAGGGAAAGAATGATAATACTTTAATCCAGAATTAGAGAACTAGGGAAAGATAAATATTAATATGTAAAACTAAAATGACTTTACTAAAGTCAGTTTTTATCGTGATACTTCCTTGCTCAAAGAAATCCAAACTCTTCAGTCTGGCTTTCAAGGTTCTCTTATCTAACCCATCCCACCTGTGTAGCCTGATCCACCTGCCATTCTTGTCCACTCTGTGCATGTTGGCCATGAATCACATGGTGTGTTCTTTCTCTGTGCACATAGTCATGCTCTCCTCTCTACTGGAAGGCTCTCTTCCTTTACTGCTTCATTGTTATTATTCAAAGCTTTCTTTTGTTTTACTCCACATACCTCAACTCACACTGATCTTTTTTTTTTTTTTTGACGTCTCATAGTCTTCATATATGTACCATTTGTGCTGCCATCTGACTATTCTGATATCTAAACTTTATTTATGTAAGATTTGTTTGCAGGGAGATTAAAAATCCTTTCAAAGTAAGGACTTCTGCTACTTGATCATTTTCCCTAATGCTTCCTGTAGTCTGAACTCGGAATGTGTGCTCAAAAGCATTCGTTAGATGGAAAGCTTAGAGGGAAGATCAGAAGGATTGAAACAAGGATTATAGGCCTTGTGCCAAGGCAGCTCCTATACCCTAATGCTATTAAGATTGAAGAAGGAAGTCTCCTAATCAGCTTCTCTTTCAAACTATGAACAGATTGTACACTAAAACTGAGATGTCACTTACATAAAGGGTTTAGTGACCCTTACATAGGAAAAAAGCATTGAGTGTAGTCACGTTATAATTTAAAAATAGAAATTTGGGAAAATGTTGGTGGACCTCTTTAGAAATCTGTTGATTTTAAACATGACTGAGCAATGTTCTTGCTCAAGTATATAGGTGTTTCTGTCCTAACACAGTATGTGGGATTCTGTAAAAACCTCACGTTCTGGGACATAGCTCATACCTCCAGAAAGTGTGGACAGCTCAGGCAGGCAGCTCAGAGTTAGTGGAAGTTGGATCAGAGGCAGTAGGAGGCAGTAGGATCCTGGGGACAGGCACTCGTTTTTAATTTTGTTTAAAAATACACCTGAAAGTACTCCTACTGGCACTACAGCTGAATTGAGAGCTTTTTTCCTTTCCTGCTGAAGGTTATAATTTGTGTGGCTGCTGTATCACTCCCTTCCCTGGGGAAAACCGTGTATGAACCAACATGATTTCCATACTGTACAGTCAGTATTTTCCTACCTAACTACATGAGTTGATCAGTGTTGTAGAAACATATGCTGTAACGGAACAAATTGTATTCAAATTCACCACCTACTACCAACTACTTTCATCTTTCAAATATTTTGTTCATTTGTTTTTTATTTTGTTTCTAAGCATACCCTCAAAGAACTTCCTAATAAAATAAACCTGGCATTAAAAGTAAGCTTAGCAGAGTTATTTTAGGATTAAGAAAAAATAATTAACAAGATAGAGGTCTGCCCCAAGTAATCAGAAGCATGAAAGTGATCATGATTAGCCTAGTAAGATTTGTTTATGAAAAAAATTTGATATACCCGACTTCTCCTTTTCTTTGTTGTTTATTTTTGGATTAGTATTTTGGATGTAGGTTAATTTTCTAACCTTGATGATATGTGTGAATATCAGAAAGAAAGGTGACATGTAAATACACAAATTAGAATGACTTAAAATACTAGTAAGAACAGTAGAGCATTTATTTTATCATTTTTCTACCCCTGTTTTTGATTTTACAAGTTCGTGGGATATGAGTAAGTTCCTGAACATTCAATGCCGGCTGAGCAGGCTCAAATATCCTCCTTTTGCTAAAAAGTGGATCAATATTCGAAAGTCATATGGAAACTTTTACAAGGTAAAATTTCTCCATTTTATTGATTATACTGCTCTTAATGATAAATTTATTACACTTTGCATGTATGTTGTGATTTACTAGGTGCTTTTCACAGGAAAAGGCCATATACTTTAGTTGTAAGTTTTTATAATCCAAACATGAGGATGATCATATGAGTTTAGGAAGTTGAGCTATTTTTCTTTCAATCTGTTACCATTATTTGAATAGGTTAACTGTAAATACATGATCTTCAGGAGGGGTTTGAAACTGGGGGAGGTATTCAGTATGTGAATTGTTTGTGGAACAAATGTTCCCCGCTGAATTTTAATTTTATCAAAGTTAATACATACGTGTAGTGTAAATTTTTGAGTAGTACTACAAGGCTTATGAAAAATGGCATTCATCCACGGTGGCCCTCACCAGCACTGGTTCTTACTCTCCTTACTCTCCTGAGGCAAACACTTTCAACTTTTTGTAGCTATTTCTTCCAGTATTTACCATTTTACTTCTAAATGATATGTTTATCCTGTTTCTTAAATTTTCAGTATGAGATATGTATGGAGTTCCTGCAGTGGAAGATGAAGATTTAGCTCTATGAGAAAGCCCCCATACCTGCATGTCCTTCCCCTCTGCATGTCTTCTTTTTTTTTTTAAAGATTTTATTTATTTATTTGACAGAGAGAGAGCACAAGTAGGCAGAGCGGCAGGCAGAGGGAGAGGGAGAAGCAGGCTTCCCGCTAAGCAGGGAGCCCGATGAGGGGCTCGATCCCAGGACCCTGGGATCATGACCTGAGCTGAAGGCAGACGCTTAACGACTGAGCCACCCAGGCGCCCCTGCATGTCTTCTTAATTAGTTACATTATCTTTATAATCAAATCATTATTCAGTGCTTCCGTTCTTGTAGCAGTGGAGAGTGTTCACAACTTCTCCCCAGATTTTTACAAGTGCCTTCAGTTGTTTTCTTATCCTGTCACTTTCCGTTCAAACTGTAAATCATTCTCTGTATTCAAAACACTTAGTGGTCCGTTTTCTTTCTTTCTTTCCGTTTCTTTTCTTTCTTTTCCTTTTTCCTTTGAGACTACCTTCCTATAGCCTTTAATCCTGTTCTAATCTGAACTATTTGTTCATCAAGCTTCTTCTAAAATCATCCCAGGAGATTCTTTTTTTTTTTTAAGATTTTATTTATTTGCGAGAGAGAGAATGAGAGACAGAGAGCATGAGAGGGAGGAGGGTCAGAGGGAGAAGCAGACTCCGTGCCGAGCAGGGAGCCCGATGTGGGACTCGATCCCGTGACTCCAGGATCACGACCTGAGCCGAAGGCAGTCGCTCAACCAACTGAGCCACCCAGGCGCCCCCATGCCAGGAGATTCTTACCTTGCTTCTCTATCATGTGTTAGACTTTGTATCATCTTCTTTCCTTTACAACCTCATTTTGGTGAAGCAAATCCTAAAGTAGTTTTGTGAGAAAAGGTGCTTTCCTTTAAAAACATTTTTTGTAGTTTTAACATTTTTTAAAGCTGAGAAATGTACATACAGAAAAGTGGAGTTTGATTGTTTTAAGGTGAAATCCCTTGTAACTTCCACTCACTTAGCTCCTTTCCTTTCTCCCAGAGGGGGCCCCCCCCCCATAGTTCATACTTTCATGGAAATCATTTTCTTGTTTTTCCTTATAGTTTTAATATTTGTGTGTGTATCCTTATACCATATAGTTTACTTTTGCCTCTTTTTGAACATGGTATAATTAGCATCGTACTGGCTGTATTGTTCATTTTGCTTTTTTCCTCAAGATTGTGTTTGAGATTTATTGAGGTTGTGTATATAGCTGTAGTTAGTTTATTTTATTGCTGTGGAGAATTTCATTGTGTGAATATATAAGAGTGTATCTGTCCTGGCCATTTTGGGAGCTTTTAGGAGCAGTGGTGCTATAAACATTCTTGCACATGTCTTCTGGTGCCTTTGTGCATGCATTGCTCCAGGGTATAAACCTACGAGTAGAATTGCTGGTTCATAGGATACGTGCATCATTGACGTTAGGTAATGCAAAAGTAGTTTTCTGAGGGGGGTATACCAATTTGCACTCTCCCCAGAAGAGTGGGTGAATTTATAATTGCTCCACGTCTTTGCCAGCATCAGGTATTACCAGACATTTTAAATGTTTATAAATCTGGTGGATGTGGGATGCCTTCCCATTAAGGTTCTAATTTGCATTTGCCTAATTACTCATGAGGTGGAGTTTGAGCTTGTTTTCCATTCGAATTTATTTTGTGAAGTCCCTGTTTAAATCTTCCCATTTGTAAAAATTGGGTGGTCTGTCCTTTTGTAATTGTAGATTATAATTTGTGATTGTTTATAGATATTTATCTTGGATACTAGTCCTTTGATTATATTTAGTAAATTTTTTTTCCTTTTTTGTGAATTTATCTTTTCACTCATTTTGTGAGTTTTCAAAACAATTTCTATTACGGAAAATTACATATACAAAAGTTGACAGGTATAATGAACCTTCATGACCCAGTTTTAATAGGTATAAGCTCATGGCCAACCTTGTTTCATCTGTATCTCTACCCACTTTCCCCTTTCCTTACTCTTTTGAAGCAGATCTCAAATGTTATTTCATTTGATTCAAAAATAAGGAACTGTTTTAAAAAACATAACTATCATACCATCATCACACTTAGAAAAAAATCAACAGTAATCCCTTAATATTATCAAATGGTCGTAGTTTTCTTTTTAAATTTAATTTAATTAGTTAATTTTTAAAATTGAAGTGTAGTTGACATTTACTAGTTTCAGGCGTACAACATAGTGATTGGACAGTTCTGTACATTATGCCATGCTCACCACGATATGTGTTACCATCTGCTAGCATACAGCATTATTACAGTATTATTGACTGTATCCCTGTGCTGTACTTTTCATCCCTGTGACTTTTTTTTATCACTGGGAGTTTATACCTCTTAATCCCCTTCACCTCTTTTTTTCCCTTTTCCCTTTTGTGATTTGAATCAGGATCAGAATAAGGTCCATACATTTAAAGTTGGTTGACATGTCTCTTTTAAGTTTTTTAATCTCTAAATTCCTTTTCCACCTCCTTTTTTTTTCTCTAGTGATTTATTGTTATTATTTTAAGAAATGGAACCATTTTGGGATGCCTGGGTAGCTCAGTCGGTTAGGCGTCTGCCTTCAGCTTGGGTCATGATCCCAAGGTCCTGGGATCGAGTCCCGCAAAGGGGTCCTTGCTCAGGGGGCGCCTGCTTCTCCCTCTGCCTGCCACACCCCCTGCTTGTGCTCTTTCTCTCTGACAAATAAATAAAATCTTTAAAAAAAAAAAAAGGAAAGAAAGAAATGGAGCCATTTTTCCATTTTCCCACTGTCTGGCTTTTGCTAATTGTGTCCTGTGATATTAATTCAAATGTGCCTCTATCCTCTGTGTTTCATGTAAATTTGTAGGGGCTCAGTCATCTTTAGGTTTGCGTTTTTTTTTTGCTATACCTCCCAGGTGACAATGCATTCTTACATTAGGGTGTCTTTCTCAAACCTTTAACTCTATTTATTTGAAGGATAATTATTAATAATTAATAAAGCCATAAAATAATTTTCAAGTCTGCATAAAAACATGCACAGCTCACAATACATTAGAGTGTTCAGAAAGTTGTAGGTAGAGTAAGGCAATAACATTGCCAGTGGTCTTTTAAGTAGAGAGTAGTATTTTTTATTTTATTTTGAGAATAGTATTTTTTTGGTGGATCTGTTTATGTTGACCAATTTGTTAGGCTGCTCTTTCCTTTTTTCTTTTTTAGAGATTATATTTATTTATTCGCCAGAGAGAGAGCGCGTGCCCAAGCATGGGAGCGGCAGGCAGAGGGAGAAGCAGATTCCCTGTTCAGAAAGGATAGGCTGCTCTTTTCTATGTGGTTTTCCCCTGCTCCTAATAGTTAATCAACTCTAATGCCAATTAGTGGAAGTTGAGTAAATGTAACATTTTTTCTTTTTAAAATGTTTTCTTCTTTTGTTTTGTTTTGTTTTCCTTACTCAAGTAGGCCTAAAAGTCTTGACACATTTTTACTATATAGGATGCTAACAATGTATAGTCTTTGGCATGTACAAAGTATTCTTTTCTCCTTTCTAAAACTAAAAATGACTTTTTACCCAACCTTTCTTGGGAGTGGAGATCATTAAATTTGAAATTACCTCTTTCCTTTTCATACGTTTAAGAAACTTATAGGGCAAGCATAATACTTTTCTGTTTAATAGCTGGCTTAAACTTAAAGTGGGTTTGATTTTTCTGTAAGTAGGCTGAAACAATATGAATAAAAATACAGGCTATAGACGCAATTTTATACTAGATTTTAGAAAATAAACTTATGTATGGTATACTCCAGTGTAGGTTCAGCATTTATAAAATTATACAAACATGTTTATTTCTTTAGTAGTTCTGTATATGCATTAAAATGTCATTTTTGAAGTAAAAGTGAAGAATGAAATATACTTTGGGAAGGCAAAAGCTATGTTTGTTTTTGTCTTTTTTGTCTTTTTTTTTTCCTGTACAAATACTCAGTTCTGGATTGGATTTGAGATAAGTTCTCATGGATTTCGTTTTCCACTGAAAATAGACACCTTCTACCCTTGCTCTTCATCTTGTTAAATAAGAAGAGGCTTACTTACGCATATAAAAGGTCGAAATCCGTGGCAAAATGTCATTGCTTTTCTATGAATGACTGGACCGTCTTCTTTTGCAGAAATCTGCAGCTATTCTAAAGGCAGATCAGTAAATCTCATCCCTAGAGTATGATCGGACTGTACATTACAAAGCTCTTTTCAGAGTCAGGTTCTGTGGCTGAGCAGAAGATTCTGAGAAACAGGGTTTTTGGTTTTTTTTGTTTTTTTTAACCTGGTCATACTCTGTGTTCAAAGGGAAGAAAACTACTGTCTAATTTTCTACATTTTTTTCCAGATGGCTTTCAGTAGGTCTTGAGACTTGCAAATAACTTCTCACTGTCAAGCCCAAGCAAAAGTGTGAACATTTAAGATTTTTTTTGCAATATGATTTTTCCGAAGACTCAATTTTCTTCAAAATCCAAGAATCTTGTCACTGGAAATTAAATGTTTTTTACAGGTCTTACAGAGATTTCTTCAATCGGTTTATGTAATGAAATGTCTAGGCTAGTTTTTGTAGCTTTTCTTCAAACCACTCAGCAAATTTTGGCCTACTGTTTTCCTACCATTCACTTTTCAAGTCAGTCATCTTGCTGAGAACTTTTCCTCGCCAGGCCAGAGGAAGTGTGAGGTTTATGTGTTCTTTATCCAGGTTTTCACACAGCTATTAAGTTTTAGACATGATTGAGTGAATTGGCCTTTGTTTAACAGAGTTAATCATTTTTCTGGCACTATCCAGGACTTTTCATGTTATCTCTGATTCATTTGCAAAATATGCATAACAAATTTTACCATTTTAACCATTAAGTACACAGTTTAGTGTCAATAAGAACATTCATACTGTCGTGGAACCATCACCACCATTCATTTCCAGAGCTTTTTCATCTTCCAAAACTGAAAATATACCTTTTAAAGAGTGACTCTATTCCCCCTTCCTTTGGCCCCTGGTAACCACCATTCTGCTTTCTGTCTGTGAATTGTACCACTCTAGGTATTTCATATAACTGGAATTATACAGTATTTGTCCTTTTGTTACTGGCATATTTCACTTAGCATAATGTCTTCAAGATTCATACGTGTGGTAGCATGTGTCAGAATTTCCTTCCTTTGTAAAGCTAAATAATAATTCCATTGCTTGAGAAGTTCCTTCCTTTTGAAGGTGGAATAATATTTCATTATATTTATATCACATTTTGTTTATCCATTCATCTGTTGGTAGATACTTGGGTTCTTCCACCTTTTGGCTGTTGTAAATACTGCTCCAGTGAATGTGGATGTGCAAATAACTGAGTCCCTGCTTTCAGTTCTGTGGGTATATACCCAGAAGTGGAATTGGATCATACGGTAATTCTGTGTTTCATTTTTTGAGAAACTTCCATGTCACAGCAGCGGCACCATTTTACATTCTCACCAGCAATGCACAAGGGTTCCAGTTTCTCTGCATCCTTGCCAACACTTATTTTCCATTTTCTTGCCCTTTTTAAAAAAAATAATGGCCATCTAATGGGTATGGAGTGGTATCTCATTGTGTTACTGATTTGTACTTCCAGAATGATTAGTAATGTTGAGCAGCTTTTTGTGTACAGCTTATTGGCCAGTTGTATGTGTTTGGAGATATGTCTGTTCAAGTCCTTTGACCATTTTGAAATCAAGTCTGTTTTTTTTTTTTTTTTTAATTACTGTTGAGTTTTAGGAATTCTTTTTTTTTTTTTTTAAGATTTTATTTATTTATTTGAGAGAGAGAGAGCAAGAGCAGGAGGGAGGTGTAGAGGGAGAGGGAGAAGCAGACTCCCCGCTGAGCAGGGGATCATGACCTGAGCTGAAGACAGACGCCTAAGCTTAACCGACTGAGCTATTCAGGTGCCCAGGAGTTCTCTATATATTCTGGATGTTAATCCTTTTTCAGATCTATGATTTCCAAATATTTTCTTTCATTCTTTGGGCTGCTTTTCTCTGTTGATAGTGTGCCCTTTGATATACAAAAGTTTTAAATTTTTAGGAAGTCCAGTTTATCTAGTTTTTCTTTTGTTGTCTCTTTTGGTGTTGTATCCAAGAAACCGTTGCCAAATCCAGTGTCATGAAACTTCTCCCTTAGGTTTTCTTCTAAGAATTTTATAGTTTTGACTGTTAGGTTTAGGTCTTTGATCCATTTTGAGCTAATGTTTTATTAGTGATTGCTTTGAATTTATAGATCATGTTGGATAATTATTGATAGCTGAACAATATTAAAGCTTTCAATTTATGAACACAGATATCTTCCCATTTATGTTGTCTTTAATTTCTTTCAGCAACATTTTGTAGTTTTTGATGTACAAGTCTTTCACCTCTTTGGTTAAATTTTTTTTTTTTTTGCTACTGAAAAGGAATTGTTTTCTTAATTTCCTTTTTGGATTCTTCATTGTTAGTGTATAGAAATGCACCTGATTTTTGTGTGTTGATTTTGTATCCTGTGATTTTGCTATCTTTGCGTGTTAGTTCTGGCAGTTTTTTGGTGGAATCTTCAGGACTTTCTGCATATAAGATCATGACACCTGCAAACAAAGATCACTTTACTTCTTCCTTTCCAATTCAGATCCCTTTTATTTCTTTTTCATGCCTACTTGTTCTGCTTAGAATTTCTGATACTATTTTGAATGGAAGTGGTGAAAGTGAGCATCCCTATCTTGTTCCTGATCTTAGAGGAAAAGCTTTCAGCCTTCTCACCATTGAATATGATGTTCACTCTAAATTTTTTTGTATAGACTTTATTATTTTGAGGTAGTTTTCTTCTGTTCCTGATTTGTTGAGTATTTTTATCATGAAAGGGTGTTTATTGTCAGATGACTTTTTTGCATCAATTGAGGTGATCATGTGTTTTTTCCCTTCATTCTGTTAATGTGGTTTGTTATATTATTTTTTGTATGTTGAACCATCCTTGCTTTCCAAGAATAAAGTTCACTTGGTTGTGGCATATAATACATTTAGTATGCCACTGAATTTGGTTTGCTAGTATTGTTGAGGATTTTTGCATCAGTATTTATAAGGGATAATGGTCTCTAGTTTTCTTGTAGTGTCTTTGACCTTGGTATCAGGATAATGCTAAGCTCATCAAATGATTTAGGAAGTGTTCCTTCCTCTTCAGTTTTTTGCAAGAGTTTGAGAAGGGTTGGTGTTAAGACTTATTTAAATGTTTTGTAGAATTCACCGTTGAAGCCATCCTGTCCTGGGCTTCTCTTTGTTGGGAGGTTTTTGATTACCAGTTCAGTCCTCCTTACTTATTGTAGGTCTGTTCATATTTTCTGTTTTCTTCATGATTCAGTCTTGGTAGGTTGTGTGGGTCTAGGAATAGTCCATTTCACCTAAGTTGTTCAGTGTGTTGGAAAAGTTATTTTTGCAAGCACATTTTTCTAGGTGATACTTAGCAAAAGGACCAGAATGCATTGCGGTATTACAATAGGATAATTATTGATGTTTATCATGGTGCTTTTATATCATTTGCTTTGTGATTCTCTCGATAACGCAGTGAGTAAGGAGTGTAACTATTAGTCTTATTTTACAGATGAAGTACTTGAGGCCCCAAGATGTATATAGGTGACATAGCTATACAAACTACAGAATATAAAACTTAACATATACAGAAGATAGAATAGTGGTTCTCAAAAGTGGAGGGGCATATTGGAATCTGGGGAGTGAGATTTTTACATTTATTAAATTGGAGCAGGTATTTAAATAGGTTGAAAAATACCACATGATAATTTCTTTCATGCTGGATCTTAATTATCTTTAGTCATAGAAAGGCTAGATTTTTTTTTTTTTTTTTTGGTGTATCTGTCTAAGGAGTCTGTCAAATAAAATAATACATCATAGTAAAATACCATGGAAAAGAATGTTCGGGTTAAAATGGTAGAGCTTTGGGGTGCCTGGGTGGCTCAATTGGCTAAGTGTCCGACTCTTGATCTTGGCTCAGGTCTTGATCTCAGGGTTGTGAGTTCAAGTCCTGTGTTAGGTTCCATGCTGGGCAGGAAGCCTACTTTAAAAAAAAAAATAGTAGAGCTTCAACTTAGATGTCCAGAGCAATACATTTCCCTTCATAAATGATTTGTCAAATTACAAAACTGCAGACTCTTTAGATGTCTTGAGGATTCTACCTATTTGTATGTATTTTCATCTCTAACTTAAGATAATTTTTTTAAAGCTCTGAAGGTTTGAGTTATAAGAGTATTTGTCTTTTGCCTAACTTTAGCTACTACTGTTAATTTTCATTTTATTTTTCATAGTGACTTATAGAATACTAAAGAATTATTTACTAAGCTGTTTATTTTCCAGGTTCCTAGAAGCCAAACCAAATTGACAATAATGCTTGAAAAGCTAGGAATGGATTATGATGGGCGGCCTCACAGCGGTCTTGACGACTCTAAGAACATTGCCCGAATAGCAGTTCGAATGCTTCAAGATGGATGTGAACTCCGAATTAATGAGAAAATGCATGCAGGACAGCTGATGAGTGTGTCTTCTTCGTTACCAATAGAGGGCACTCCAGCTCCACAAATGCCACATTCTAGAAAATAACAGCATTTTTGCCCTTTGCCCATGGATCATTCACTCTAACTGGAGTTGCTACAAAGAGGTAGCAGATGAATACTTATTGAATTAGTCCTGCGGTGCAAAATTTAAGCACCTTAAACATTTACAGTCTTACTACAGTTACAGTTACATATAAATGTGTGTGAACAGATTCTGTGGGGAGGGCATACTGAATTTTTTGTCACCAGCACTTTTGATATGAGCAGTATTTGTTACACAGTAACAGTTCCTGCTTAGAATTGACTTTTATAATTTAAGGTGTCCAAGATATGTCCCTTTTGGTTTTAAAATGCAAAGCCTTATTGGCACTCCCCTTGAATGTCATATCTTATTGATACTAAAATACATAATGTATTTCTACATTAACATCATTAGATCGAGTCATTTCTTACAGTGCAGGAAAGATTGGAAGGCCTTGTCTAGCCTTTGGGTTTTAAGAATATCACAGTCCTTTTGGTTTTTGAATTCTGTATGTGAAGTTCAGCTGTGCATGGTGAATTTCATAAAGTACTTGGTACACATATCTGCCTACATTTCTTTTCAATTTGTGGTTGGAAGACTTGTGGTGGATTATAGGGTCTTGTTAAGAATTCAGTTACTGGTGAGGTTAATAGAAAGTCAGAAGAAAATTCCATTTGAAGGAATATAAGGGCTGTAGCTCAAACTTTATAACACATAAACATATCCGTGGGGTTTTTTTGGACTTCATTTTTTTGGTTCCCTTCCCTCTTGTGACACAAATCTGCCCTAATTCTTAAATCTAAGAAACCATGCTTTGAAATAGACTAAAAATAAGGGTCACAACTTAATTTTGCATTTGTATTCAACATTATGAGTAGGTAATAAAGTCAAGTAATGCTTTTTAACATATCTTACGTTTTTATTACAAGTTGATTTTACATAGTGACCACTAAATGTTGAATAGTTAATTCTTAACTAATTCTAAAAACATAAGTGAGTTTATGGAGTTGAAAAAGCAAAACTGTTATCTAGAAGGTAAAAATACTGAATTTCTCCCTATAGCTTTCATGAACAATTTGCTTCTTTTCTTTTTCCTTTCTATTAGTAGTTGTGCTGCTACTTTTTTTTAATGATTTATATATTAACTAAATGAATTTTATAGAAGCTTCCAGCCCTGGTGCATAGGAAAAAAGGAGGCATTTTTCTTGGTCTGAGAATTCTTCCCACAATGCTGTAGAAAGAATGAATTTTGCCTTTGAGCGGTAGTTGTAGAATAAGAATAAAGACTAACAAGTAGATAACAGAAGGCACAAGGGAATGTGATGCCCTTAGACAAACCGATATGGATTATAGTAAAACAAGGAAATCTAGGTGTTTTACATTTATGTAGTAAACTTTGGGGGTGAAATGGATATATGCTGAAATTTTTGTGAATCCTAAATAGCACCATATAATATACCATAAAGTATTGCTGAAAATTTCAGAGAATTTCCTTCAAATCCTTACTGAGTTGGGCCAGGGCAGAGTAGTAGAGAACAGCACATCACTGTTGAGATGTGGATGCCAGGAGGTCCACTGGCACACTTTTTAGGTGATTTTTTTCCACGTAGCCACCTTAACCTTAGAAATCAAATTCATGCCACAGCAAAACCGTAATTATCTGTTGCCAGCTTCTGTAGTTGCTCGTCAGTAGCTGAAATTGCAGTGAGGAAATCTGATTTGGGCAAGGAAATATTCCCTCTTGTTTGTTTTTAAGTCAGACTTCTAATTTCTGGGCCGATTTTTCCTTTTTGCAAAATAGCCCAAGTACTGACAAACTCCTCTTGTATTTCTTTTTAAGGCTTTCAGCATTACAAGTTGTCAGTATCCTTTTGGCTCAGTCAGATATTTTATTTGGTGATATTTTACTGTTCTCATTTTTTAAAAAACTGTTGAGGAATAATTGACAAATGATGGTGTATATATTTAAAGTGTAAATGTGATGATTTGGTGTATGTTGTGGAATGATTACCAAGATCACATCACTTCATACAGTTAACTTTTTTTTTTGTGGTGGTGAGAATGCTTAAGGTCTACTCTCAGCAGCTTTCAAGTATACGAAACCATAGTCGACACTGCTGTACATTAGAGCCTAAGAACTTACTCTTCTTATGACTGAAAATTTGTACCCTTTGACCTATATTAGCCCATCTCTTCCATCCCCAGCCCTTGGCATCCACCATTCTGTTATGTTTCTATGATATTAGCTTTTTTTTTTTTTTTAAGATTCTGCATATAAGTGATACCATGCAGTATTTGTCTTTGTCCATCAGCCTTATTTCACTTAGCTCTCCAGGTTCATTCACACTGCTGCAAATGACAGGATTTCCTTTTTCTTTATGGCTGAATAATAATCCATTGTATATGTACTATTTGTTTCAAGATATTTTTTGAGTTCTCTTGATTTCTTCTTTGATCCATTGGTTCCTCAGAAGTGTTTTGTTTAATTTCCACATATTTGTGAACTTTTCCAGCTTTCTTCCTATCACTGACTTCCTATCATCTGACCACACATACCATTGTGGTCAGAAAGATAGTTGATATGATTTCAGTCTTCTTAAATTTTTTGAGACTTATTTTGTGACCTAAGATATGATCTTTCCTGGAGAGTGTTACGTGTGTGCTTGAGAAGAACATGTATTCTGCTGCTGTTGGTTGAAATATACTATATATGTCTGTTAGGTTCATTTGGTCTAAAGTATCACTCAAGTCTATTATTTCCTTATTGATTTTCTGTCTGGATGATCTGTCCATTGTTAAAAGTGGGCTATTGAAATCCTCTACCATTATTGCATTGCTTTCTATTTTTGCCTTCAGAACTGTTAATAATGGTTTAATATATTTAGGTGCTCAGTATTGGGTACATAAATAATTGTTATATCCTCTTGATGAAGTGGCCCTAATTTGTTGCAGTTTTTGAGGTAAAGTCTCTTTTGTCCAATGTAAGTATAGCTACTCTGTTCTCTTTTGTTTTCCATTTGCATAGAATATCTTTTCCTATGCCTTTACTTTTAGCTTATGAGTGCCCTGAAAGCTTAAGTGAGTCTCTTAATGGCAGCATATAGTTAGGTCTTGTTTTTATATGCACTTAGCCACTCTATTTCTTTTAATTGGAGAATTTAAACCATTTACCTTTAGAGTAATTATTGATAGATAGGGACTTAGTATCTCCATTTTGTTAATTACTTTTGATTGTTTTGTAGTTCCTTTTTTCCTTTCTTCCTTTCTTTGTGCATTGATGGTTTTTTGTAGTGGTATGCTTTCTTTTTATCATTTGTGTATCTGTTATAGGCTTTTGCTTTGTGATTACCATGAGGCTTTCATAGTATATCTCATAGTTACAACAACAGTCTTGTGTAAGCAAGCTGACAACAACTGAACTCAAAAGTTAAGCATTTCTTTAGCATTTCTTGTAAGGCAGGTCTAGTGACAAATTCCCTCAGTTTTTGGTAGTCTGGGAAAGTCTGTATCTCTCCTTCATTTCTGAAGGACAACTTTGCTAGGTAAAGTATTCTTGGTTGACAGTTGACAGTTTTTTCTTTGAGCACTTAGAATATATCATCCTATACTCTCCTGGCCTACAAGGTTTCTGCTGAGAAATCCGACTTTTTTCTTTTGCTGCTTTCAAAATTCTCTTTTTCTTTGATTTTTGAGATTTTTTTTTTTTTATTATATGTGTCTCAGTAAAGATTTCTTTGGGTTGAATCTATTTGGGGATCTTTGAGTTGGATGACCATATGTCCCCAGATTTGGGAGATTTTCAGCCATTATTTCTTTAAGTCAATTTTCTATCTCTTTCTCTTTTTCTCACCCTCTGGGACTCCCATAAAGCAAATATTGTTTCACTTGATGTCCCATAGTTCAAGTAAGCTTTCTTTACTCTTTTTTTTTTTTTTTAATGTATTTACATGAATAATAGTTTTTAAGGATATATTTATTTGAGAGAGAGTACGATTAGGGGGAGGAGCAGGGGGAGAGAATCTCAGGCAGACTCCCCGCCAAGCATGGAGCCCAGTGCAGGGCCTGATCCTAGGACCCTGGGATCATGACCTGAGCCAAAATGAAGAGTCAGCCACCTAACCTCCTGAGCCACCCAGGCGCCCCTATGAATGATATTTTTTTTTAAGGTGTGGTGGGGGGGGCACCATTTAAACCTGGTGAGGCAGGCATTAACAATCCTACTTGCTGAATTGTGAAGCTAAATTCAGTGGCTGAAACAAAGACATTCTACTGTTTGGTAGGAATAAAATCCAGGTCCCCTTTTCCAGGTCTTAGGGCCTATAAGAACATAAAGGTTCTGCCCTTCTGTCCTCTGGGCCCAGAGCAGGGGCATCCAGTGGTTGCTGGGTGTGGATTGCAAAGAGAAGTGTGACCTGCACACACCAAGATTGAGGGTGGAGAAGAGGGTACCGGTCCTCCGAAGCCCTTGGTGCCCAGCTCTAGCAAAGGAGGTGGGGGTGGGATAGTGAGACCCCAATGAGAGAATCCCCAGTGAGGCAGCTTTCTGCACCTTGTCCCTATCTAGCACAGTGTGCACACCTGTCTGCGTACCAAAGGGTTCTGTACCCCCCCCGCCCCCCCCCCCGCAGCCCAGCCCAGCAGGCCCTTGTCCTGAGCTCAGGGGCCTGGAAGGGTGGACATCTGGCCAATGGTGGTCTGAGAAGTGGCAGAGCACTGTGCTCTGGGGTGCCCACCTGGGTACAGGGTTGCTGAGACGGCCGGTCCCCCGTGGGCAGTGCCATCTCCACTGTAGGAGGAGGTGTAAGTTGCCTAAACCCCCAAGCATCTTCTCTCTCCCCAGCAGTGGTGGTCCTTGCTATCTTCCTCCCTGTGGTTGAGCCTGCCACCCAGCCCATAGGTTCTGTCACCATCCCTCCACTGGGCTGAGCTGTGCTGTCCTCTCTCCACTCTTTTTTACTCTAATTTTTTAATCCTCTGGATAATATCAAGAGATCTGCCTTTAAGTTCTCAGATTTTTTTCTTCTGCCTTATTGAGCCTGCTGTTGAAGTTCTCTGTTGCATTTTTCATTTTATTCATTTGTGGAGTAGTGCTCCCTTTGTCCATTGGGGATACATTCTAAGACCTCCAGTGAATACCTGAAACCACAGATAGTCCTGAACCCTATATATGCTATGTTTTTTTTATGCACACTTACTTATGATGAAGTTTAATTTTTAAGTTAGGCACAGTAAGAAATTAACAAGTCACTTATAATGAAGTAGAATGAGTACAACAGTATACTATGATAAAAGTTATGTGAATGTGGTCTCTCTCAAAATATTGTACTGTACTCATGTTTCTTCTTGTGACGATGTGAGATGATACAATGCCTACATGATGAGCTGAAATGAGGTGAATGATGTAAGCACTGTGATGTAGTGTTAAGCCACTGTTGGCTTTCCGACAATACGTCAGAAGGAGGATCGTCTGATTTGGGTGATCCTGAATCATTGAGCCATGACAGTGTCGGTGGTTGGATGTCAGGAGCAGACAATGTTGATGGTTGGGGATCCTCCATAGTTGAAGGGATTTTTTTTGCTGAAATCTTATAGAAGAACGTTATAATCAGAAATGATTGTCTTTGTAACTCATCAAAGTATTGTTGTAGAGGTTGTAATCCTTTGGTGATCATATGGGTGACTTTAATGCTGCGTTCCATCTGAGGATTGTATTCCATAATTTTGTCCTTTGTGCAATTCAATATATGTCAGCAAATTTTGGGAATGTCTACATTGCTGGTTGTGCTTCAGTTTCTTCTTCATCTTCCTCTTCTATACATGATTCCAGAAGTTCTTCTAATTCCTCATTTGTTAACACTTCTTGATGGCCTTCAATATGTTCTTCACTTCCTCAAGAATGTTGGCAATTCCTCTCCAATAGCGTATCTTGCTGTGTGAATGATTCTCCTAACTTCTCCATCAATCCCTTGGGAAGTCTTTAAAATTATCCACGACTTCACTTGATAAGTTTTAGGAGGCATATACAGTTTCTGGTTTTAATTCATCCATTGCAGCTTTGATGAATGTTACTGCATGAGCAGTAATGAATGATTTCCAGCCCTGCATTATGTCCAGATTAGAGTCTGCACCAATTGATGGTTGAATGCAATCAAATACGAGGCAGGTGTGTGTGGCTTTCACAAAGCAAATGATGCCCTGGCCACGGGGCTGAAGCCATGAGGTATTTGGAGGTTAAAATGAAACTTCAGCATTTTCATTTTCATTGCAAACAGATTCAGGATGGCCAGGTAGTGGCACTGTTATTAATAGGACTTTAAATTCCAACCCTTCCTCTTCCAAGTATTTTTTCTCTTTCAGGATGAAGCACTGGTGGAACCATTCCAGAAAAAAGATGGCTCTCACCCATGCTTTCTGATTATGTTGCCAGAACATGGGCAGATAATTTTTGTTTTCATTTTTGACAGCGCATGGGTTCTTTGCTCTGTACCCTCTGCCTGGCGTATCATATACCTTGCATAAGTGTTGCCACATAGTAGAGTTAGCCTGTCCTTCTATGTTTTATGCCCTGGTACCCGTCTTGCGCTTTTAAGAAAGTACATTCTATAGGGCATCTTCTTCCAGAAAAGACTGATTTCATTGCAGTTGAAGACTTGGTTTGGGCGGCATCCTTTCTCTTTTTTGGGGGGGGGGGACGGGAGAGGGAGAGAGAATCTTAAGAAGGTTTCACACCCAGTATGGAACCCGACGCGGGCTCAATCTCATGACCTAAGTCAAAATCAAGAGTTGGATGCTTAACTGACTGAACCATCCATGCGCCCCGAGTATCCTTTCTCTTTAATCAACTTCTTCAACTCTGCCAAAACTGTAGCAGCAGCTTCTTCATTGGTAGTCACAGCCTCTCCAGTAATTTATATATTTTTTAGTCTAAACCTTTTCTTGAATCTGTGATAATCATCCGTTATCTGCCGTAAATGGCTTCATGTCACTTAAGAGATCCCCCGTCATTGGAGGGGCCAAGCTCCCGCTGTTCTTCCTGCAGAGGTCCTGTGGGTGGCAGTGGTGGCGAGGGCTGTTGGGATCCTCAGAGGCAGAGGCTGCTGGGGTCCCTCAGTTCTCCTTTTTTGCCCGTGGGAGAAGTTTCTAGCTGAGGGCTGCCTCCTGGCACTTGGCCTGGCATCCTGGCCCTCAGAGCAGTAGTGGGGTGGGGTCCTGGGATCACATGCGCGTGGAACTACCACGGTGCCTGGGGTCCGTGGGCGCGGGTGTCTGGCGTCCAGGTGGTCCAGGGGCGGGCTGATCTGTGAAACGAGGGTTTGAGTCTCGGGCTCCTCCCAGTGACTCAGGTGGGGTGGTGGGGAGGGAGCTGCAGCAGCACAGGCCCTGGGATGACAGGGCGCAGGGGTGGTTTGGGCCCAAGGGGTAGTGTGCAGTCGCGGCACAGCCTGGGGACAGTGGGTCCGGGTGCAGTCTCAGGATAGCAGCAGCAGCGGCATGTTCCTGGGGAGGCCCGCTAAAGCCACATGTCGGGACCCAGGGGGAGGGTTGCAGAAGAGTGGGAGCTCGGTGACTACAGTGACAGCAGAGCCGTGAGTTGGGACCGGTGGGTGCAGGTCTCAGAGTAGTGGCAGCATGGCCCCAGGGATGGCCGTGCAAGCAGGACGTGCGACTTTGAGGGCAGGGCTCGGAGCAGCAACAGGTGTCCCAGTAATGGTGGGACAGAGTTGCCCCCCGGGGGAGGGGGCACAGAGCAGTAGCAGCTCTGGTCCTGTATATGGCGGGGCGCTGTGGCATCCCGAGCTCGGAGTGGGGCGTAGCCGCAGCTGGGGTCCTGGGGACCGGGCTCACTGGGCCACACCACCAGCCCCGAGGAAGAGGAGAGGCAGCAGCTGGAATCCGCGTTCGTCAAGACTGTGGGGTCCTCAGTAGGAAGGCGTCCACAGCGGTGAGGCTTGCTGGGGGTCCTTCCAACTTTATGGCAACCATCTGCTGTGGTCGAATCACTATTCTACTCACCATCATACCTGCATCACACCTACACCAGCCTGCTTCAGGCCCCAGCAAATTAGCCTATCAATCTTGTGCTCTCGCTTCTGGTTTTTTTTAAGACCTACTCTGATTCCAGCCTTCTCCTTCCCCGACTACCCAGACCTTTGGCAATAAGTTCATCTATTTATTCACTCATTGCACAGATTCATATTTATCTCCATGTTTTTTCTGTTCCTCCAACGAGATTGTAAATTCTTCAAGTGCAGGTTCTTACATATTGTATCCCCAGAACCTAACACATAAGGGATGCTCAGTTAAAAATAATTAATGGTGGTAAAATGTGTTCCATAAGATCAGTACCTTTTTCTGAAATTGCAAAGGGTGGAGAGCTTAAGTGTTGACTACTCTCTGAGAAAGGGGTTGCCTCGTGGGCAGAGTTATAGATACGGGCTGGGCTGTTCTCTGTTACTATGCACCATAAATACATTTTTAGAGACTTTGACTCAGTAGCAGTGATGGTTAATCCCCGTCTATACTTGGCTTTCCCTCTAGGTGCCAGGAAAAACAAACAAATGTTAAGCTCTCCTTCCTAGTTCAGACTCTGCACTGCTGATAAAAAAAAAATCTGCTCCAACTATCTTTGGCTTTGAAAAGGTCATTGCTTACTTTTCCTTTGTTTGGAGCGGTGATTTTTCAAACTTTTATGCACAAGTACTCCCTAATACTTTTTTAAAAACTAGTTTTAAAAGGAAAATATTAACACTGTATATTTAAAGCTGACCCTAAGTTTAAATAAATTGGCAAAGGGGTATAATTTCCAGCATAGTATAAATATTGATATTTTAAAACAAAATGTTCATTACTCTTTCAGATATACCCAGTAGAGTCGAGATATCGTAGAAATTCAGTACCATCAACCACTATAGATAATACACAAAGAAAAATACACAAATATTTAAAATTTAGATCTTTCTTTTTTCTTGAAGCTGTATTTTCATTGCAATTTCCTCACAAGATTTTATCCTAATGTAACACAGCAAAACTCTACCATAATACCTAGATGGGACCCCCAAAAATTGAATTGTGAAAATCTGAAATCATATTATTGCAATAATAAAGCGGGGGGAGTGTATGTTTTAGTCTGTACTGTCACACAGGACAAAAGTAAAAGTAATGAAACTTAGACAAGCTGGCGATCACTTTCTAACCACCACCACCACCACCAGCAAGTGCCTTCCCCAGAGAAGCTTAGAATGTTTGGGAATAGGAGGTTGGTTTGAGGGACAGGGGTCAATTCCATTAGATCAAATTTTCATATTCCTGCAGTTGGTTGCCTTAGAATTTTTCTATATATTTTTATGCTTGAAAGTCATATCGATCACACTGTCATATACATCTTTGCAACAAAAATAAGTACATTTAAAATTTTATTTTCTTGTGATCTTAAAGCTGTGCTAAATTTCTTCTGTATTGAGATTAAATTAATTTATGTAATTGATGAAAATATAAATATATTTAAAAATTTGATACTTATTAAATGCGAAGTTTTTGAAAGTCCTCTTTTAATGAGATTATTTTTCTGATTAGTTTATATATCCTTGGATAAATGGCATTGATCGAATGAAGGAGGGTTCACCATTAATTATATATCTGTCTTTCATTTCTGTCTATGTAAATGCTGAAAACAGCCCCTAAATAAAGAGATGGGAATGGAAGTAGCTTTATTAAAACAATGTTACTCAATTTTTAAAATTCCATGCTAAAAATCACATTGTGGTTTTAATCATCCTTCAGCTGACATCATGATTAGTTTATTGTTCATTTTTTGTTGAGAACAGAAAATTGGTAGCTGCCTAACATTTAGAAGAGTTTGTTACTTAGAATTATTCATTCTCAAATTTGGGGATATAAACCCCGAGGGCTTTACCAAGACTATCAAATGATTGTTAATTGTAATTGTTACTCTTTAATTTAGAAAAGCTTTATTTAATTCAATATATTTAACCCAGTTGGGAAATCCAGTCTGTTACTTTCAAAACACCTTTCAGATATATTCTTTTGATAGAATTAGTGCTTTAAGTATATTTTCATCATAATAAATGTTTCATAAATATGTAATTCATGAAAACCTTGGGGCTGCAGATTTAATCGGTTTATGGTAAATGTCCACCATATATGAAACCAAGTGAAAGATCTACCATCTCATCATTAAATCAAATAACCAAACCAGACTTCCTTTCTGTCAGGAAAAGTCTGACTTGAAAACTCAAATGTTGTGTTAATGAATTTTGAAGAATATAAAAATCATCAAGAACATCACCAAACACTTCTTGTAAGAGATTACTAAAAGTAGTCAAGGCTTAAAATCACATAGATTTAACATAATTTTTTAAGAAACAAGATAAATATACTATTTCTCATTATTTAACTTGTAACAATGACAGTTATCTGTAAGCTAAAATTAAAAGTTATTCATAGTAACTTATAGCAAGTAGGGTGGTAAGATAGTCTTTCAATAAACCTTTGTGTGTATATTGAACGAAGGTAGGTGTTTGGCTTTTGGTAGAATTAGGAATCAAAATATAACATTAAATTTATTAGATATGATCAGACTTTTCCTATAAAATGTTATAGGCTGCTAAAAACTAACTGATGTGGCAGCTAGAATCTAATTTATTTTCTGTTAATGGTGGTAGGAAATGGTAATCATCTCATGAGATTAAATAAATTGAGATTTGGCTGTATTTGGAGTAAATATTTCATGATATGATCATGAAAAGTTTTCTTTGCAGTTTTTATTCAGTGCATCTTGAAAATTCTAGTCGTCCTTAAAAATATTTCAAGTTACAAGTTTCAAGTTATCGTTTTAAGATCAGCATCACCAAACTGTTCTTGTTTTGACTGCTCAAAGGTACTTTACTTTCCAGTCAGTGATTGTTCTAAAGAAGAGTATTTTAAGTAGCAGGAAAAATTACTTATGTGAAAATCTGTAGCATTCAGCATTTCTTACAGGTACTTCCTGCTTTGCTGGTGGGGCTTCCATCTAGAAGGATCTGTTTCTTCCTTGGCAGGAATCTGAAGATAGACAGTGACCAATTTGTTAAATAAAAATCCTCCTTACTTCCGCTGTACCCCGCTTGTTACCACATATCTGAATTTTGAACACATTGTAATAATTCCCCAAATGCTCTGTCTCTAAATCTCCCTCAACAGAAGTACAGAATAGGGAAACTCAGGAAGCCCCAAGGACTAACACTGTGTGCACCTTAGACCTTAATGCCTCTGGGCCGTACAGCCTGGTGTAAGTTGGGAAGGGGAGCGGTGTGCCTCTGAATGGAGGAAATACTGTGAATACAGTGTTTTGTTGTTTTTCAGACTGCTCAGTTTGAGGGAAGGGTATGTATGAGAGGAGAGAATGTGGAAGAAGGTCCTTTAAATTACTCTTGCTCAAGGACCCCTTGAAAAGTTTTAGGGTACCCCTCATAGGGTTAAACATATCCCATACGAAGGCCTCTGGTCCAGAGGGTTGAAAAGTTCTACCCTTATTACTGTGTGTTTGTAAAATGTTTCCATCAATGATACTGTGGGTTTTTTTGAGTCCACAATTGATAAAAGTTCTTATTTAGGACTTCCTTAGTGAGCACTGAGAAAACTGGGTTAATCTTTTGCAGGGGGGTGTAAAACAAACTAACCTGCTTCTGCCTCATTAATGTCATAAAGCTTATCCATCAACCAGCCAACACCAAGCCTTTTGAGTTCCCTTTATCAGATAATGTCAAGAACACCTGGGTTAGCGTTCTTCCCACCTCAGTCTAGTGCTTATTCAGTGCTGAGCTGTGTTGAAACTGCGCACACACTAGGTTGAATGTTATGAAACAGTTTTCAGTGCAGACAGCTGAAACCCAGTCACTTTCTCTGTTGAGTGTTTGAGCGATTACACTGTACTTCTGCTAGCTTGCTTAAAATGTGTAAGGGGCCCCTCAGGGAACAATGACCATGACTTTTGTTCATTCTGTGTATATAGTGAGAAAAATATGGGAACTACAAACAGTCACTTAATGGTTCAAGAAATTCAGGAAAGACAGGTAAAATATAATAAATTAAACCTTAAGTCCTAACATTTGTGTTAAATCCTGCATTCCTTATACAGGCAACTTCCGTGTGTTCTGTCAATGTTGGGGGAGAAGTATGGGAGGGGAGCTTTTGAAAATTAGATGTAAAGTTCCAGCTTGCAATTGAAAACATAAGCGATTTTTTTTGCTCAAATTATACAGATCAATGCAATTAGAATCTTATGTTATCTCAGATACCATAGTTCTTTATTCTTGTGAAGGGTTATTAATCCATTCTAACACTGCACTCTACTACGTTTTTCATGGCCTTGCTGAGTAAAGTCATTTATTCCAAGTCTCTATTTGACTGTCAGGTTTGGGGGGAAAATTTACTACTGCTCAAGGTAGAAGGGAAGAGAATAAGATAAGCATTAGGAATTTGTCAAGGTTAAGAGGAATCTCTATGCAAAGAAGAGGAAAAACTTGGGGACTGTATAACCAGAATGCGTCAGCCAGTGTATATTTCCCTAAGCTTGTGTCCTTGGTCCTCATCTTGCTTTACTGTCTCCCTGAGATGCACAAGATTTTATCACCTCCCTGCAAAAAGT
Source organism: Neomonachus schauinslandi (assembly GCF_002201575.2). Lineage (NCBI taxonomy): Eukaryota > Metazoa > Chordata > Mammalia > Carnivora > Phocidae > Neomonachus > Neomonachus schauinslandi. The sequence goes on from NC_058404.1 coordinate 26,479,931, forward strand.
TCCTAAAATCTATTGCCCTGACCCCTCATTTGAGTTCCAGAAGTTCTTTACCAGCTTGCTGGGTATTTCATGAGTGTCACCAGCATCTTAAATTTAATACATTAAGAAATAAAACGTGGTTATCCCCCCATCTCTGGCCTCCAGCCTCTACTTCTGTCACCTGCTCATCACTCACATTCCAAATCTGTGGTAAAGCTGCCGGTTCCCTGTTCTTTATGCTTGTGGGGATGCTTCATTTGTCACACTGCAGTGTGCTTTGGCTTTCTGCCCTTGGAGAAAGCCTAGACGTGATTACCCTTCGCATCTGGAATGAAAAGTTTGCTAACGAAGCTGGAGGAAAATGTTACACTTTCAGGAGGTGACACCTGAGCCTGCTTGAATCAGCCCTTCCCTCTCTCGCTCCCAAGTATAGGGTCATATATCTGCCTGGTGCATCTGTCACCTCTACAAGGCTCTGGACTAGTTTGCTGTAGCCTCTGGAGGGAAAAGGTTTGGCTACTGCCTCCTTGCCATCTGTTTCATCTCATTTGTTGGAATAGATGGGCTTTGCCTCTACTCTTTTTTTTTTTTTTAAGTTTTTGTTTAAATTCTAAGTTAGAGGTGCCTGGATGGCTCAGTTGGTTGAGTGTCAGACTCTTGATTTTGGCTCTGGTCATGATCTCGGGGAGGTGGGGGCTGGTTGCGGGATTGAACTCTGCCTCAGGCTTCGTGCTTAGCGGGGAGTCTGCTTGAGATTCTCTCCCTCTCCCTTTCCCTCTGTCCCTCCCCCAGCTTGTGCATTCTCTCTCTAAAATAAGATCTTTTTTTAAAAAAATTCCAGTTGGTTAACATACAGTGTAATACTAGTTTCAGGTGTGCTTTATGTCTAAGTGCATCTCTTTAGGTTTCTAGCCTTTGAACCATACTTGAGCATGGAGGGGGTACATAATTCTGATTAAATTTTCTTTCTACTTCCCCATGTATAATTAATGCAAACTATTTCTGATATCCCCTAGAACTCTTGTGTCTTCTTAAAAATCCCTCCTTTAAGGCAAATGATGAATGTGTTCTTGTGTGGGCTGTCAGATATGTAGATGGTGTGTCTGGGGGACCTGTGTATACAGTGCTCTCCCTTAACTGCCCAGTTTCAGGCTTGGCTTGTGTGACTCGGATGACTTAGTTATGAATATTCTGAGAGCTATGACTGGCCCCGTCACCCTGTCCTCATACAGCACCTGCACATCCTCAGACCCTACCATGTAGGGGCCACACCTAAAGAACAAAGAGCTCATGGAAGTAGGGCTTCCTTGGAGTTCAGTTGTTCCATGGACAACAGTGAAGAAATCTTTTCCTCAACCATGTTCAGTAGAAGAGGTGCAAATAAGCATAGTCTCACATTTATTGGAAACTTTTAGATAAATACTTCTAAAAAATTACTCTGTACTTGATAATTGATAGGATAAGGTTAGCCACTTTTTTTTTTTTTAGTTCAGATCAGTGATGTATCGTCCATAGTTGTGTAGATGCAACCAACAAATACTTAGAATATTTCATTCTAATTCGGAACATAAGGCATAAACTTGGAAAGATAGCTAACTACATAAAATAACTAACTAGCTAACCAAGTAGCTAACTGTGAAATAAGTTTCAAAAGGGGCCTAAAGTGCAGCCTCGTGTTTAAGAGCATAAGGGTTTGGGGTCAGATCGGGGTTTTGATCCTGGTTCTGACCCTGGTGGTGCGGCTGCAGCAGATTACTTCATCTTTCTACTCCCAGTTTTCCCTATAAAGCTTTCTTCGGAGGCTTGTAGGAGTTAAGTGAGCTAATATCTGAATCATGCCTAGTGAATTATGGCTGATTTAGCTAAAGTTAGTTACCAAAATGCCAACGACCCATCATCAAGTGGGTGTGATGGAGAAGTAACACGATTACAACCCATGATATGATCATGGTACATAGAGGATATTAAAGGAACAGAATCAAAGGTGAATAGACTAGGAGTCAGAGAAGACTTCCTCTAAGTGGAAACACAAGTTAAGTTTTTTTTTTTTTTTAAAGATTTTATTTGTTTATTTGAGAGAGAATGAGATAGAGAGAGAGCATGAGAGGGGGGAGGGTCAGAGGGAGAAGCAGACTCCCCGCTGAGCAGGGAGCCTGATGTGGGACTCGATCCTGGGACTCCAGGATCATGACCTGAGCCGAAGGCAGTCGCTTAACCAACTGAGCCACCCAGGTGCCCCACAAGTTAAGTCTTAAAGAACAAAGCAATAGACATTAAAAAGAAGAGGTAATAGTTTATCAAGCAGCCGAAACAGCGTGTTGTAAGAAACAAAAACATGGGAACCAAAACCCAACTTGATTCTCTAAGATGGTTTTTCTTCCCAATGGAGTTTTATTTCTTCCCCTAGCACGAAGACCTAGATTTTAAACGTGTTCCGGACTCTCACACTGACCACAGTAGCTGCATCATCTGCTTGGCTAACACTGAACCACATTACACCTGGTAAGAACTGTTCATGAAATTGTGTCTAAAAGTCCTGACCATGAAACCTTTAAGAACAGTGATATTGGGCGCCTGGGTGGCTCAGTCGGTTAAGCGGCTGCCTTCGGCTCAGGTCATGATCCCGGGGTCCTGATTTCGAGTCCCGCATCGGGCTCCCCGCTCTGCAGGGAGCCTGCTTCTCCCTCTCCCTCTGCCTACTTGTGTTCTCTATCTCTCTGTCAAAATAAATAAATAAAATCTTTAAAAAAAAAAAAAAGAACAGTGATATTAGATCCAACTCTGAGCTGTCTTCTCAGATTTCCACTAGACTAGTTCCACAGCTAGTGTTCTGTAGGGTAGGGAGCTCCCCATCCCTCTCACGTGTATTCGCACTGAAACGAACTACTCACTCTAGCCTGACAGTAATAGCCTCCAACAAACAGCAGATAGCTTAAAAGGCAGTCTTTCGTTAGACCTTTGTGGAAAGATTAATGGATACCAGAGAGTTTTGTCTCAGTGGCTCTCGATCTAATTTATCATCAGAATTGCTTGAGGAATTTTTAATGCAGAGTCCCAGGCCCTACTCCTACAGATTCTAAAGTGGAGGCTGGGTCTGCATTAAAAAAAAAAAATCTCCCACAAGGGACCCTCGTCATCAGCCGGATCTGGGAACCTTGGTTGAGAAGACAGCCTCTGGGCTATCTGTCCACTGACCATAGCTGATAGAATCTGACCAGTCACATTCTCTTTTCTGAGAATCACTACCGAAAGCCACGAGTCACTTTGAGCACGTTTTGCATGGAAGTGATGAGCGCCATGCTCGGACGACAGCCTTTACACAGAGGAGGTGAAAACCAGCCCGCAGAGAGACAAAAGCGGCACACATGCAGAGCTTCAGAGTTGAGACGGCACGGAAGTGTTCTGGCAGCTTTCCATCTCCTGTGGCTTCCTGAAGCCTGGCCACCCTCCTGTCTTTGCTTCTAGGAGGTATTCCTTTATGCTATAATCAATTCCCCTCTCTGGCTAAAGCCAGCACAAGTTGGTGTCTGTTACTCGCAACTGAAGAGCCCAACTACTACCAGTCTAATGAAAATAGCTTCTCTAAAGAACAATCGAAGTGCACACTGTAAACACACCGTGGTATGAAATCTCAACTTTCTTCCCAAATGCATCTGGAAATGAGCTCAGAGGAGGAAAAAACAAGACACTCTTACTGTTGAGCAGCTTATTCATTGATTACCTTGGTACAAGGAGTACTCCTTTATGAAAAAAAGAAAGAAAAAGATACTACGTTGATCAGAAGAAATGAAAGGCAGCAACCGAAGGCACACATGCAAGCAGGGCCCAGATGGGCCTCTCTAAGGGAAAAAGAAATACAGCCAATTTTGTGGTACAGATGATCGCTGAGGCAGAGCCAACCTTAGTTACGCTGATCCCAATCTGTACCTTCTGCCTCACTCCGAATCAGCCCACGGCCGGCAGAGGTCTCTGAACCGGGCCAGGATTTTTGACCGGTTGGGTTGAAACAATCAACACTGCCTAAGAAACAGAGCACAGCTGTTCTCCAACGGGAAAAACAGGCAAGCTCCTCTTTCCCAAAGGGAACCACCCTTGCCAAGCCAGGATGCCCTAAGGGTCTTCCTCCACAGGGCGCTTAAATACCCTTCTACTCTTGAACAGGAAACACGGTCAACCCTCCTGGCCAACCACCACACACCGAAAAACCAAATGGAGATAGATGTTCAGCCAGCCAGGGGGCTGGGGATTCAAAGCAGCATCTTTTGGGTGGGTCGGTGCGCTCACTTAGTGGCTCCTTACCCCTCTAGTCAGCCTGAGGCCCCGGGGGCCACTTGGGCCAAGCAGCCCTGCTCTGTTAGGTCCTGTGGCCAGAGAGCAGCCCCAGAACCCAGCCAGCGAATGCCTGCCGCTGAAAATGAGATTAGAAATGGGCCAGAGCCATTCTGAAGCAGAAAAAGCCACCCCAAAGAGAGTAAAATTGGGTTCAAAATGTCATTGCACACCATGCTGGTGGTCTTCAGATTATTTCCCAGAATTCCCAGGGGTTCACAACACACTGGAAAAAGGGAGTGGGGTCTGAGTCTCCTTCCAGCCCTGGTTTCCAACAGAGCAGTTCTGCCCTTATCTATTTATTCCCTGGGCTTCTTGTCATGTCTGCAGGATGGCTGCATAACTAATAGTACTAATCACTCGTACCGAGCATGTGGGTGCATGAGGGCATGCAGGCGCACGCACACCAGACACTATGCTGGGTGTTTCGGATGCCTCAGCTTGATTCCTTCCAACAAGTCCGAGTGGGAGATGCTGTTATTACCTCTGCAGCACAGTTGAGGAAACAAAAGTATCTTGTCCAAGGTCACAAAGCTAGGACGTGGGAAAGTCAGGAATTGAATCCGGCTCCTGTGACCCTGGAGCCTTGACTGATACTGTCCCTGGGATGGACCTCAGGAAAAACCATCTGAGGGAGGAAAATAAACAGCCTCTCCCTAGAGCAGTCATTCTCAACCTTGCCCGCACACTGGAATCACCTAGAAGCTTTAAAGATTGCGAATGCCAGGCTCTTACCTCTGGAGATACTTTTTTTAAAGATTTTATTTATTTATTTATTTATTTATTTATTTATTTATTTATTTAATTTTTTTTTTTAAGATTTATTTATTTGACAGAGAGAGAGATAGCGAGAGCAGGAACACAAGCAGGGGGAGTGGGAGAGGGAGAAGCAGGCTTCCTGCCGAGCAGGGAGCCCGATGTGGGACTCGATCCCAGGACCCCGGGATCATGACCTGAGCCAAAGGCAGACGCTTAACGACTGAGCCACCCAGGCGCCCCAAGATTTTATTTATTTATTTGACACAGGGAGAACAGCGAGAGAGGGAACACAAGCAGGGGGAGTGGGAGAGGGAGAAGCAGGCTTCCCGCGGAGCAGGGACCCCGATGCGGGGCTCGATTCCCAGGACCCTGGGATCATGACCTGAGCTGAAGGCAGACGCTTAACGAAGACGCTTAACGACTGAGCCACTCAGGCACCCCTGGAGATACTGATTTAATGGCTCTGGGGAGCAGCATGGACATAGGGATTTGTTTTTAAAAGATTGAGAGCTGCTGCCTTAGAGAAACAGTGATAGGAATTCAACAATATAATTAAAATTACACTGATCTGTCAAAGATAGGAATGTCCCGCATGGCAAATTACTTAGCCGATGGTATAAAAAGTGTCCTTTAAGAAGGAGAAAGAAACAGCAAAACAGTAGCTCTGGAGCAAGGTGGTGAAGACTTTTTTCCTTCTCCAGCACAGCCCAGCTATGAACTTGAGTGCACTTGGGGCTGACATGGAGGATAGTGACCACGTGGCCAGGAAAGATGGAAAACTGTAAACTCAAGATCAGGGCCCACCACCTGTGATTCTGGCGTTTATGGCTTCAGTCCAGGATCAGGGTAAGCGGAGGTGGGTGAGGCGTGGCGCACAAAATTTAAGGGGAATCAATACAAAAACAAAAACAAAAAACTCATCTGTCATCAAGATAAGGAGTGTTTTAGTGCCATATTTTAAAAAATGAAAATCAATGCAGAAAACATCCACGGTGACCAAAATGTCAAGAATTTCAATACAGACAGGATCCAACAGGGCTCCCTCTGATGGGGTGGAGTGAGTGGTGCAAGTAAGTGTAGGGTTGGATCTCCCATCTCCCATTTTTATTTAAAATGGACTTTTTTGGCACTGATCTTGATTTTTAAAAGGTTTTGCATTAAAGCATTATTTTTCTTAATTTTTTTGCCCCACCATGAGTCCCAGTAAACATTCCTGCAAGGGGAGTAAACCTCTTTTTGGCTTATTCAGATCCTTCTGAATTGAGGGAGGGGAATGTCACAAAAGCATCAGAAGAACACTAGCCTCCCAGAGGCCTGATGCGATTTCCTGAACCAGGAAGACCTCAACAGAGAAAGAGCCTCATTGTTCAGAGCCAGCAGGTAAGGAGGGAGGGAGAGTGGAGAACCAAGCTCGGGGAGGAGGGCAGGCCTGGCATTCCTGTCTCTGTTGACTCACTTGGCTGGGAGAGCACAGCGCCCCGTCATACAGGATTCTAACTGTTCCCTTGGTCAGTTAACCTGTTTAACCTTCAGATCCCTTATCTGTAAAATAGAGCTAATAATACATTCCTCACAGGGATATTTTTGGGATAGATGAGGTAATATCTATAAAGCACTTTGCACGCTGCCTGTTACATTCTAAGTGCTAAAACAGGGCCTTTATTATAAGATGACGACTCCATTTTCTAAGTCTGTTCTCGAAGCTCTAATTCTTGTCTCAGTCCACTTTTGGAACATTTCACCGCTCACTGATAACTCACCAGAGGGTAGGCCAAATCAGTCAGGTTTGTGGCTTGTTAATAAATCTGGGCAGTTGTCACTAACATGGGTCAGGATTAGAGAAGGCCTGAAGAGGCCTGGATTCTAGTCTCGCATGTGGGACATGAGAGCTGTGTGGGCTTAGGCCTACCCCTTCACATCTCAGGGCCTTTTTCTTTCTTCTTTACTAAATGAGGATTATAATAGTATCTTTCTTACTGTTCTTCTCCTGTGGGATCAAAGAGATAATGGTGCCAAAGTGACTCACAGTTGCACACTCTGGTGGAAATAAGCTTTAAGGTGTCATTCTTGAAGTGGGCTCATTTCTTTGGCCTGGTTCACCCCGTTCTGATACTGAACCTCAATAAGCCTCGGAAGTAGATTCTTTATCCAGGACTTTAAAATGACAGCAGAAAGGATTGAGAGGAACAAAATTTGGACTGTGGAATGAACTGCATATTACCTGCTAAATTTTTACTTCAAGTAGAAAGACGAGACGTTAGCTCTGGTACTAACACTATTACTTTCCGACAGGGAACTGGGAGTAATTTTAAGAAGTGTGACTCGGGGAAATGTCTCCCTCCTGATCCTGCCTAGAGCTACTTCTCCTCTTGTCCCAAGTTTGTGTATTTTGATCTTCGTAAATGTCCCATGTGGTTACACATTCTCCATGGGTACGTGTTCGAATGATCACTTCTTTTTCTCAAAGGCCATGCACTAATTCATGAGAACTTTTTGTCGTTTTGACTGTAATTATTTACAATTCAAACTGTCAGTGCAGAGTCATTTTCTAGTCATGGTTATAGAGTGTAGAGTAATGATTGAGAGCATGCTGTGTATGCCACTAAATAGTGGGCTTCCTCTCTTAAATGGGGACACCAGACCCCTGCTCTCCTAGGATTGTAGTGAGAAATAAAGGGGTTAATGTTTATGAAGTGCTTAAAATAGTCCTACCGCATAGTAAACACTTAATAAATGTTCACCATTATCATTTGACCTCAATTTGTGAAAGCTGTTACACTGATCTGTGCCATTTTGAAGCTTAAAGCTTGTTCTAGGGGGTAATGCCTGTGATTCCGAATAGTATTCCCTATTAGACTTCCTTCAAGGTTGTTGCCTCTCTATTTCTTTGTTTTTTCCCTTTCTTCACAATGGCAATGGGAAGGACTCTATAGACAGGCTATTCCAGGAAGTCTTTCCCTCTTGGTGCCGAATATCCAACATCTTTCCTCTTCCCTCCCAATGCACCCACTGGTTGCAGTCTCTGGCAAGTCTATCATTTGGCAGTCCTACATCCATGGTGAATCATCTGCAATAGCACTCAATCAGTTATGACGAATACAGGGAAATACAAATCAAAACCACAATGAGATACCACCTTCCACCAGTTAGAATGGCTAAAATTAACAAGACAGGAAACAACAAATGTGGGTAAGGATGTGGAGAAAGGGGAACCCTCTTACACTGTTGGTGGGAATGCAAGCTGGTGCAGCCACTCTGGAATACTGTATGGAGGTTCCTCAGGAAGTTAAAAATAGAGCTACCCTATGGACCCAGCAATTGCACTACTGGGTATTTACCCCAAAGATACAGATGTAGTGATCCAAAGGGGCACCTACACCCCAATGTTCATAGCAGCAGTGTCCACAATAGCCAAACTGTGGAAGAAGCCGAGATGCCCTTCAACAGATGAATAGATAAAGAAGATGTGGTTCATATATACAATGGAATATTACTCAGCCATCAGAAAGGATGAATACCCACCATTTACATTGACATGGCTGGAATTGGAGGGTATTATGCTAAGTGAAATAAGTCAGTCAGAGTAAGACAATTATCATATGGTTTCACTCATATGTGGAACATAAGGAATAGTGCTGAGGACCACAGGAGAAGGGAGGGAAAACTGAATGGGAAGAAATCAGAGAGGGAGACAAACCATGAGAGACTCTTGACTCTGGGAAACAAACTGAGGGTTGCAGAAAGGGAGGTGGGTGGGGGGATGGGGTAATTGGCTGATGGGCATTAAGGAGGGCACGTGATGTAGTGAGCACTGGGTGTTATACACAACTAATGACTCAATGAACACAACATCAAAAACTAATGATGTACTATATGTTGGCTAATTGAATTTAAATAAAAAAATAAATTATGAAGAATAAAGTTCTAATAAAATAGTTGATCTTTGGTATCATTATTTAGATATTTATGCAATTTTTGAGGCTAAATCATTTTTATAAAAACTAAGTGATTCATACTCCTATCTAAAAATAATTCTACATTTTATTTGGTAAGTAGAGAAATAGAGTTGCTGTAAAGCCCTGGTAAATCAGAACACGGACATTTTGGGCTAGCTGATAACAGGATGATCAAGTTAGAAGCGTGACATAATTGATGGGGAAAAGAGATGTATCCAACAAGTATTCATTGAGCACCTGCTATGTGCTGGCTTGTTTGGAGAAGAGAACAAGAATAGGTCATAGACCTTGCCCCTGGATTTTGCATCTGAATAGTCAGACATGCTGCACCGAATGATGTGGCTGATTCTTAAGTACAGTATTGCAGCAATGTATTTCCTGCTGTCTCAGGTTTTCCTTAGATTTATAAAATGAGAAAATAGAGTGTAGGATCCTTATTATCTTACTTTCTGCTGTTTCTTGTGTAGGAATGAATAAAACTCTACCATTATTTGTACCAATACATATTTGAAGATTGGAATTAATTGAATCAGAATTTTAAAATAAAAATCTAACAACAAAAAAAGAATCTGTGATATGAAATCAGAGTTGATAAACACTCCTGTGCTAATATTTTAAAATGACATTTTTATTTTAAAAGGAATGTGTGTTAATGTACAAACTTGAGAAATACAGAAAAATACTAAGAAAATTAAAAAATCACTTATTATCCCATTACCCAAAGTGGTTAACATCCAATTTCTGTTCTGAGTTGGAAATAACTGTTTGCAAGTGTACACCGTTTAAGAAACGACAGGGCATTTTTATCAGATGATCTCCTGTGATCTTGACAGCAGTTCTGAGGTGGGCAGTTTATATTCTAGATGGAAAGTCAACCGCTGAAAGACTGACACTTGGTCAAGTTCAGAGCAAGAACCAGAGTTTGTGCTGGACTCTTTAACCTCAAACTCAACATTCTTACCAGACACAGCAAAGTAGATATTGTATGATTCTTTTATATGAAGTTCTAGAGGAGAAAAAATTAACCCATGGGAATAGAAGTCAGATCAGTGGTTGCCTGGATGGTGGGGGCAGGGAGGTTTTGGGGAATGGAGAGGGACACGAGGCATTTCTGGAGGAGGGGAAATGTTCTGTACCTTGATTTGGGTGTCGGTTCTACAGATGTATTCATTTGTCAAAATTCATCGAATTATACTTTTAAGATCTCTACCTATCACTGCATGTGTATTATACTTCAATTTTCAAAATCATTTTTCTATTTTAAGTGTTAGGATATTAAATATGGAAAATGGGCAATACTGTCATGCCTTCATAATGCAAAAATACCATCACATTATTTCATTTGTTTTCATATACACTATTTTATTTTTGTATTTTTATTTTTTTTCATATAAACTATTTTAATTATTGAAGTGGTCATCTTCCTTTTCCTGGCGTATTAGGCTCCTGTGGCCACTGTAACAATCACCAACACTTAGTGGCTTGAGACAACCTAAATTTATTACCTCCCAGTTCTAGAAGTCAGAAGTCAAAAATGGGTTTTGCTGGGCTAAACTCAGGGCCGTGTCCCTTCTAGAGGTGCCACGTGAGAATCCACCTCTTCGGTTCAAAAAGATGGCTCAAAAAAAGGATTTCCAAATGACTCCTAAACATACAAAAAGGTGCTCAGCCACATTAACAATCAAGGTAAATAAAAAAAAAACAAAACATAATGCCGATCAATAGGAAAATAAATAAATTGTGATCTAGTCATAGGATGGCAGGCTATACAGATATGAAAATGGATCCACTACAAATATAAACAATGACATGGATTGTAGATATACTCAGATGTAATACTGAATGAAGTTAGCCAGTCGCAGAAGACCACATAGTGCAGGATTCCATTCAGGTAAGGTTAAAATAAAAAGTGCAGCCCTAAACCATAACATTGAGGGATATACTGTGGTTAGGTAATAGGAATATAAAGAGAAGTGAAGCAGCCAGACCAAGGAAGAAGAAGAAGAAGAAGGAGAATGAGGCGTGGGTGGAGAGGGGATGCAAGGTGTTTGGGAGGAAGCTGAAAGGGCTTTTGGGGTGCTGGCAATTCCTGTTTATTGACCTGGGTGGTGCGTATTTGGGTATTTATCTTGAGATAATCATTATGCCGTATGTTTTTGTTTTGTACACTCCTTTGTGTGTATGCTCTACCTCACAATGAGAAAGTTAATAAAAAACAGCGAAGATGGTTCAAGACAAAAAGGGAAAGCAGAATTCATTAGGAGGGGTGATACTGGAACAATGATGCAATGGGTTCACAGGGGCCCATGAAAAATGGGAAACATGTTGTACTATATAACTCCTATTGTCTGATAAAAATAAGTACACATTTGCCTGAAGAGACAAATATTTCTCTGACTCTAAATTGTGGGCAGAATGTTATGCTCATTATATAAGGTAAGAACAAGGTATTCAGTTGCAGGTTTTCTGAAGACCACAAAATGTTCCTTAAAAGGACATCACTTAACTGAGTTCTTGATAAAAGCCAAGAGCATGACATTAAATCATAGCTCAGTGAAGGCATTTCTGAGGGAATCTAAGTTGACACGGTCCTGTGACTTTCTAGGCCAAGGACATGCTCGTGCTGTAGGAACTCTAGAAGAAGTCCAACTGTTTCTTGAAGGCAACCTTCTGCACTCTTTCGTACGTACCCTCACAGAGAAGGCTAAGTGTCCCAGGCTGACTTGCTCTTTGTATAAGTTTTCCTCAGACCTGTATTCTAGGCTTGGCTTTCTCCCATGGCTCTGTTGGCTTTCTCTTCCTTGACCTTGACCTCTACTTGGCCTTGACCACAGCTTTCTCCTGCTGAGCATGCCTGGCTCATCAGGTTAGGGTGGGGCTGGTAAGGCTTTCTAAGCGGCACTGGCTCTGCACACTGCATCGAATGCAGTGGATACTATCTCTTCTTACACCTCTCTCTCTTCCCCAAGGCACCGCACCCCTCATCCCCTAACTCTGCACACAGCAGAATGGTTCAAAGCTGGGCTTTGGGCTCACACTCTACCGGTGTGAATCCTGACCCTACCACTTAATGGACGTATCCTGTGTCTCATTTCTCTCTTTGTGAAATGGTGATACTTAAACTATTCACCTCATGTGTAGGTTAAACCCCGTGAAGTGGGGAGACTGTATCGCGATGTGGTTGAAAGCATAAACTCGGGAACCAGACTGCTTGGCTTCACATTCCAGCTCCACCACTTCTTAGCCATGTGATCTGGACAAGTTTCTTAGCTCTTATGCTGCAGGTGGCTCCCCTATAAAATGGGAATACTGTAGCATCTGCCTAAGGGTTGTTGTGAGGATTAAGTGGTTAATATGTATAATGTACCCCAAACGGGGCACATACCAAATGCTTTATAAATGTTTGCTAAATAAAGGGTTAGATGCCTGGCATATAGTAAATTTCAATAAATGTTACACATTTTAATTATTTTCTGCTTGTGTGACCCCTCTTCCTCCATCTTCCCGACCATAGTGATTGATCAAAGAGAAAGAATCTGAGTGCAAGCCTTGGGTCTTTCTTTCTTTTCTTTTCTTTCTTTCTTCCTTCCTTCCTTCCTTCCTTCCTTCCTTCCTTTCTTTCTTTCTTTCTTTCTTTCTCTCTTTCTTTCTTTTTCTCTCCTTCCTTCCTTCCTTTCTTTCTTTCCTTCTTCCTTTGTAACAATCACCAACACTTCTACCTTCCTTCCTTCCTTCTTTCCTTCCTTCCTTCCTTCCCTTCTTTCTTTTTTTTTTTTTTTTAAAAATTTTTTTTAAGATTTTTTATTTATTTATTTGAGAGAGAGAATGAGAGAGAGAGCATGAGAGGGGGGAGGGTCAGAGGGAGAAGCAGGCTCCCCGCTGAGCAGGGAGCCCGATGCGGGACTCGATCCAGGGACTCTAGGATCATGACCTGAGCCGAAGGCAGTCGCTTAACCAACTGAGCCACCCAGGCGCCCCCCTTCTTTCTTTTTAGATTTATTTATTTATTTTAGAGAGAGAGAGAGAGAGAGCGCGTGAACAGGGGGGAGGGGCAGAGGGAGAGTGAGAGAGAACCTTGAGTAGACTCTTCACTGAGCTCAGAGCCCAGAGCCCGACACGAGGCTCAATCCCACGACCCTGAGATCATGACCTGCGCTGAAACCAAGAGTCGGAGGCTTAACCAACTGAACCACCTGGGCGCCCCAGCCTTGGATATTTCTAACTGAAGTCTTAAGATGGGGTGGTGAAGACCCTTTTCCCCTCCAGCCACAAAGCTGTTGTGATAGTGCCAGAGAAGAAGCAAATCAGCAACAGGAGAGAAGAGAGCTGGCATAGAAAAGTAAACAATATCTTAGAGGAGAGGAGCAGAGAGAGAGACAGAGACAGAGAGAGACAGACAGTGAGAGACAAAGAGACAGAGACCTAAAAATGGTGTTGGAGTCATGGTTCTCATGTCTGGAGTCCCAGAAGTTTTTTGGTTTTCTGTCTTTTCTGATCATGGTTGAACAAAGACTTCTTCTTTTTATTCTGTGAGCTACCCCGCCCCCGCCCCCTTTTTAAAATAAATCTCCTCTAAGAAATATGAGTCAGTTTTCTGTCTCTTGCTACTGAAAGAATCTAGAACACCACTAGTTGGGGAGAAGTCACCTTCTATTCTTAAATATATGCGTGATTGATGAGTAAACAACATCAAGTGGCATACAACGTTTAAGGTCCAGTAGGCTACCTGGTGTAATAATGAGCTCCCATTTTCATGTTCACAAATGAAGTTGACCCAATCTGTGATATATTCTGCCAAAACTTTTCGGAGTGGATCCAATTATCTTACTGTGTAAAAACGATGCCATGAGATTAGATGTATCAGAGGTAATATAAGCTGATGTGGTAAGGCCATTTTGCAGTGTATTTACAATAGCCCGTGACTGAACTCTCTGTTTGGCCGACTCCCATTATAAAGCAGTTCTGAGGGCCAAATGATGCCCATCAAGATATACCATTATATGCCCAGTTAGTCCTGATTCTGATTTACCTTTTTATAGGATTCACCTTTACTTTTCTACAAATACATCCGTTGTCTATTTGACTCTTCTATTCTTACATTTTTGTTTGTATTTATTCTTTATGTATTTGGAGTGAGGTCACTCTGGGGTCTAATTCATAATGCCCCTCAGCAAGAATGGAGCCTCGGGGCTGGTCTTTGTGTGCCTACGTGCTTAGGGTGCCTGGAGCTGCAAGGAAAGATTGTGAATAAGAATTTGGAAATAATAGGGTTTCTAGACATTGGAACTACAATCCTCACATGCAGGAGAGCAGAAAACCCCACCAGTCTTTGAAGGTGTGGGATTCAATGGATGGGGTCAGACAGCCTGGGACTTAGCACAGCTCTGTCCATATCTCACCTGCCTCCTTCCCATCCTTTTTCCCTAATTGACTGGGGTGGGGGGTAATGTAGCATCACATTAGGACTTTCCCACGTTGTTAAAGTATTAATGAGTCATTAAAAATGGAATTGAGTTGATGAGCCATGTATAGTTTACTTAATCATTTTCTTATTGTGGGTCATTTAGGTTGCCTCCAAATTCTGCTTTTATAAATACAGCTGTAATAAAGTCTTTGCTCATAAAGTTTTTTCCACATTTAGGGTAAAATTATGCAAATTAATTCCTGGATATTTTAAGGCTTTTGACACATTTGCCAAATAATTTTCCAGAAGGGCTCTATTTTCTAAAGGGCAGTGTCTAAAAGTACATTTTTCTCTGTTCCTTTGCCAGCATTGAGTATTATAATTTTGAAAACCTTTGCTAATATGATAGTTGAAAAATGGTCTTATTGCTTTAATATGTATTTCTTCGATTATTCTTGAAGTTAAACACTCTTGCCTCATGTGCTTGTTAACCACTTATTTCTTCTTTTCATATACTTTTCTCAGCTCTGGACTGTTCTCATAACTTCTAATTGCAGAATGAGGTCAATGAATGCAGAATTCACTGAGATTTGCAAACACTTCATCAGCCAAATGGAAGAGTGAGCAAACAGCTCAGAAATCCAAAAACTTTTTGGGTCCACACTTAGAAATCACACTTGTCAGGGTGCCTGGGTGGCTCAGTTGGTCAAGCAACTGACTCCTGATTTGGGCTCAGGTCATGATCTCAGGGTTGTGGGATCGAGCCCCGCTTTGGGCTCCCTGCTCAACGCAGAGTCTGCTTGAAAGATTCTCTCCCTCTGCCCCTCCCCTGCTCACACTCTCTATCTAAAAATAAATTAATCTTAAAAAAAAAGAAATCACACTTGTCACCTAGTTTGTGGTTTACAAAACAAAGATTAGGCATCTACATTCATTCACTTATTCACCAAATAATTCTTCTGGGCCTTCTCTGGGCTGAATACTGTTTTAGACACAGTGAAAAATAAGACAAAAATCCCTGCCTTTAAAGAGTGTACATTCTTTTTTTTTTTTTTTAAAGATTTTATTTATTTATTTGAGAGAGAGAGAATGAGAGAGAGTGAGTACATGAGAGGGGGGAGGGTCAGAGGGAGAAGCAGACTCCCTGCCGAGCAGGGAGCCCGATGCGGGACTCGATCCAGGGACTCCAGGATTATGACCTGAGCCAAAGGCAGTCGCTCAACCAACAGAGCCACCCAGGCGCCCTAGAGTGTACAGTCTTATTTAAACATGGGAAGTCTGTTCTTTTGTACATGGGAAGTTGTAAGTGCTGGGGGAAAGAAGAGCTGAGTAAGGGGGGTTGAGAGTACTGGGGTGGGTGTAATATTCCCATACAGTGTAATACTAGTTTCAGGTGTACAATATAGTGATTCAACACTTCCATACACTACCCAGTGCTCATCATGAGGGAAGCTCTGCAGCTTACAAATCACTGTAGTGGCCTGGTAGGGTGACAGGTGGGAATGGATGCTGACTCCTTCATCCATCACCTGTTTCACCCATCCGCCCCTCCCTTCTGGTAACCATTAGTTTGTTCTCTATAGTTAAGAATCTGTTTCTCAGGGGCGTCTGGGTGGCTCAGTCGGTTAAGCATCTGCCTTCAGCTCAGGTCCTGATCCCGGGGTCCTGGGATCAAGCCCTGCATTGGGCTCCCTGCTCAGTGGGGAGTCTGTTTCTCCCTCTCCCTCTCCCCCTGCTTGTGCTCTCTCTGTCTCTCTTAAATGAATAAATAAAATCTTAAAAAAAAAAAAAGACTTCTTAGGTCACTCTATGTGCAACAGACCCTTAATTCATGTTTCTGAATTTCTAGAGTTAAAATGAGAAAGAAATTTGCTCAGGGAGAGAGCTCCAGGTATTAAGGCCATGAGAACTAATTCCTGCCATGAGAACTTGGAAGGGGCAGTGGTTTTATCCATTCTAATGAGATGGCAAATAAAAGTGATAAAAAGATTGTAGCATTCGGTCCATCATTTACAATCTTCTTATATTCCTGCTTAACTTTAGTTAATTGGATTAAAATGAATATTTATTATCTTGGCAACCAGTTGTGGTTCTATTTAAAAAATTTGTTATTATTTATTTATTTATAAGATTTTATTTATTTATTTGATAGAGAGAGAGAGCACAAGCAGGGGAAGCAGCAGACAGAGGGAGAGGGAGAAGCAGATTACCCACTAAGCAGAGAGCTGGATGTGGGGCTTGATCCCAGGACCCTGGGATCATGACCTGAGCTGAAGGCAAATGCTTAACTGATTGAGCCCCCCTGATGCCCCCAATTGTGGTTCTTGTACAGGATTTATGCCTGATGTCTTGTAAACACACCAGTGCTTATGATGATTTGATTTAGTGTTCACATTGTGTTTGGACCCTTAGGCAGATCGCAAGTGGGTGACTCGTTAGTTAAGAATGAGGGATATATAATGTGAGTCATCATTTTTAAATGAAGGGGTTTAACATACATTGTGTATTTTATTTTCTTAAAATTTAGAAGAAAAGAAAAAAGGGGTCTTACAGACCTCACTGCAGAGACTACACTGTGGTGGATCTGTGGGCTAACAGCAAAACCGCGGGTTGAATATCCCTGGGATAGCTTCTAGTTTATGCAAGTGTGGAAATCGCATTGCCTCACCATGCTGGTGTGCTCAGTGATTTGAGCTGAGCTACGGAATGAACAGAACAGAAAGGTGAAGTGACCGGGGAGGGAAGCACTGCAGGTTACAGTCACTCAGGTGGCCTGGCAATGTGGCAGGTGGGGATGAATGCTGGTGACCTGGGAGAAGGTCTGAGGCTACCCCATTGCTATGTAAATGAGGGCAAGTCATTGGACACTTCAAAGTGTCAAGACTATTTATTTGTAAAAAGGAAATAATTCAAGGGCACCTGGGTGGCTTAGTCCTTAAGCCTCTGCCTTCAGCTCAGATCATGATCCTGGAGGGTCCTGGGATTGAGCCCCGCATCGGGCTCCTTGCTCAACAGGGAGCCTGCTTCTCCTTCTCCCTCTGCTTCTCCCCCTGCCCCTGCTCTCTCTCTCTCTCACACTCATTTTCTCAAACAAACAAACAAATAAATAAATAAAATCTTTTTAAAAAGGAAAAAACCTCATATAATTCATATTGCCCTCGCTATTTCTTAAAGTAGCTGTGAGGCTTGAAAGTGAAAGAGATATGGGGTCCTGTGTGGCTCAGTTGGTTAAGTGTCGACTCTTGGTTTTGGCTCAGGTCGTGATCTCATGGTCGTGAGATCAAGCCTTGCACTGGGCTCCGCCCTCAGCACAGAGTCTGCTTGGGGTTCTTCCCCCTCCTTCTGCCCCAATCCCCTGCTCACACATGCCCTTGCTCTCTTTCTCTCTCTCTCTAAAATAAGTAAGATATATATTTTTTAATTTTTATTTTTTTAAAAGATTTTATTTATTTGACAGAGAGCGACACAGCGAGAGAGGGAACACAAGCAGGGGGAGCGGGAGAGGGCGAAGCAGGCTTCCCTCCAAGCAGGGAGCCCGATGCGGGGCTCGATCCCAGGACCCTGGGACCATGACCTGAGCCGAAGGCAGACGCTTAACAACTGAGCCACCCAGGTGCCCCCAAAATAAATAAAATCTTTTTTTAAAAAGCGAAAGTGATATGACATAAAATTGCTTTGTAAACACTAACGCATTGTGCAAATATAGGTCTCTATTTGATTTAGCTATAAGGTACATTATTCATACAGTGGTCCCCCCTCATCAGTGGTTTTGCTTTCTGCCATTTTAGTTCCCTTCAGTCAACTGCAGTTGGGAAACAGATGATCCTCCTACTGACAGATCGGATCATCAGAAAGTCAACCGTAGCCTAACGCTATGTCACAATGCCTGTGTAATTCACCTGACTTCATCTCATCATGTAGGCATTTTGTCATCTTAATAACACAAAGGGAAAAAGAGCAAGGACAGTACAACAAGATATTTTGAGAGCGAGACACATTCATGTAACTTTTATTATAATTGTTCTATTTTATTATTAGTTACTGTTGTTAAGTCCATATTATCAAATCATCTCCCAAAAATGTCAAAATTTATAATCTCATTAGCAGTGTCTATGAGGATCCTTTCCCTTACATCCTCTATGAACCTAGTATTATAACTTAATAAAAAGTCCTTGTTAATGTAGTAGGCAAAAACTTTTAAAAAGAATTCTTATTATTCTTATCTTAATGTACATTTCTTTGTTGAAATGCATTTTTGAAAAATTTTATTCAGACTAGTGCAGATTTTTTTTTGATTGTGATAACATAAAGGGATAAACTTTAGGGGTGAAGAAATTCAGTTAATCTTCGCAGAGAATGCTGGGTAAATCAAGGTTACTGTACCAGCCTCTCTCAGTTATGAAGATCAAACATGTATGACAGCACTTTAAGAAGTATAAGCAAGTCATGCAATCATAATGATTTGTTATACTCAAGATGGGAGTGCAGAGAACAATATGGTTTTACTCAAACAGCACATTTAATAAAACACAGTAAAGATACTTTGTTATATTTGGTGGGACATTGGTGGTGTTCAGAACTCCCAGAACTCCCGGTATGGACAGAAAGGAAGATATTGATTGGCTCTTATCCCAACCACTTATTCGCCCACAGAGCATTCATAATGAACCCCCACAAGAACTCATTGCTCATAAGGACCAATTAACCCACTTAACCAATGCATTTCGTCCCCTTGCAAATGCATACAGAAAGAGAACTCTTGGTATCTGATGGGCTCTGGCTCCAGTCTCATGTGTGTAGGTCAAAGTTTTTTTAAACTGTGGTTCCATGAGCTATGTTTCCATTTGGGGGCTGACTTCATTTTAAGTTTCTCTTTTCCTTGCCATCTGGCAGACCACGTGGAAAGGGCTTTGCAGGGATACTGTGGTGGTGGTGGTCCAAGGGGGTGGGGAGAGAACCTTTCAAGGGCCTTGCAATCTACTCCGCTACTCTGCAGCTCTCCAGAGACTGCAGGGTGACCCGACTCAATCCTCTCTCTCTCTCCTCAGTTCTTCTGCATGTTTTGGTCTGTTGATTTTCCAGTGTCCGTAACCCAAAGCAACATATCTTTTTTGGCATGTTTGGAAAGGGAGCTGTTGCTAAGATTATTGGACTCACAAGGGAAAGTTCTGGTGTTTACACAGTTTAATAACAGGGCATTATTCTAAGCTGAAGATTGCATGGTTATAGACATCTGCGAGGTCAGTTTTTCCTAATCATTTTTTTTTCTTCCTAACCATTTTAATAAAACTAATGAGAACTGGTAAACTTGACAGTCATTTCTCAAAAGAGCTTTGGTCTTTGATAAATACTTTTCCTTTTCTAGGGTTTATATTCTAGCTATTACATTTGGAAGTAGCATGCACACTCATCATAAAATGCCTAAGCTTCCTCTTTGGAATTCAATATAATTAAAAGCAGAATGTATTTGTTAAGTGTCTAATAATGCCAGCCCTGTGTGAGGAGTTTTGCGGAGTACAAGTCCTATAAATGGTGTCCCAATTATGTAAAGGAATAAAAACCCACTTCCAGTTTTCAGTTCCCAATTCATTTGCCTGAGAAATGCTTTCTCCAGGTAGGACAGGATAATTGGCTCCTTTAATTGGTCCCCATTCTGCAGGGAAACATGGAAAATGTTCCCATGTGATTCATTCTGTGGTTAATACCTTCCTTTGAGGTGTACAGACTATAACACGTTTATCACACCCATAGGTTATGAGCTCCAACAGGGCAAGGTAATTCAACTTTGGAAAAGGTGGTATCTAGAGAATGAGAGAGTCACACAGTTCCTGTAAGAGATGTGAAATATGGAATATAATGATTTTGAGTTTCCCTGTGGTTCTTTACTTGGCATTTGATTAATACCTTTCCTTATCAGGGTCATTGATACCCAGTCTTTACCTCCTAGCCCTGTGAGATTGCTGTGTTAAGGCTTATTTTCACACCACGTTGACCCTTCCCTCTAATTTCTTGTAGGCTTAAAAAAAACAAAAAAATAAAACCCACACCATCTTTACTGCTATGCAATTCACAGACCACACCATCCACTCATGTACAGTGTGTATTCATCAATGTGGGCAGCCATCACCACAGATGGTTATAGAACACTTTCATCACCTCAAGAAGAAACCCAATATCCTTTAGCTGCCACCTCTCTCTCCCCCCATCCCCTCCAGCACTAAACCACTAATTGATTTTCGTCTTCTTTTTTAATCTCTGAGGCCCTCATGATTCAGCACTTAATATAAATCTCGACTCTTTTCCATCCGTTCTTCCCCAGACCTTGATGTATGCGCTAAGGGAACAGAATTATCTGCCAACAAAAGTAGCACCCAAGGGAGAAGCTGAGGGTTGGGGTTGGCACAGAGTGTTCTCAGGTGAACGGAAAATCTTGACCCAGCATTTGGAGAACCTCCTCAGCCTTAAGTCTTTTCGTGGAGATCAGACTTCAGCGGATTCATCTTCTGGCCTCTTCTGAAGTACAAAACTGTTCTGTTGTCTAGCTGTTCGCTCTACCTTTACTTTGTGGTTTCCTTTCATTTACTTTCACCTTCTACTCTGCTCGCCTTCGGGAATTTTGTTCCCACCTTCATCTGGGAACAAACGAATAATCCTTCTTCTGGCTTTTGCTGCCATTCAATTTGGATATTCGTTGTCTTCTCAACCATAAACTCTATCTCAGCTTTGTCCTTGGTTTGGGAAGAACAGTGAATTAACATTATTTATCTTTGCTGAAGGCTGTATCTTAACCACCTTAAAGTAGCATTAATCTGTCAAATCATCCCAAAGATGCAAGGCACTATATATTATCTAAACTGAGAGCTCTTTTCTATTGAAGGGCTTTGTCCACTCTCTTATTGAAATATCTCCACTTATGATCCTGAATATTTCCAAGGAGGGGAAGCATGAGAGAAGGTATATGTGGGAATATTTAGGCAGGAGGAGGGACCCCACCAATACTGGTGGGCATGATAGAGAACAGAGGATGGTAGAAATCAGTGAAACTAGCCATTTCTAAAATAACAAGTAGAAGGATTTTGATAATTTTCTTTTGATTTTCCAGTTCAACTTTGATTTTAAAAATTACAAGGTTTTAATCATTCCATATTCAATTTTTGTTTTGAAAGTACAGCTATCAGCCTTTTAAAAATGTCATTGAGTAATTCTATTCTCCTAGTGTGAAAAGTTTGTAGTGTTAAAAAGCCCCTCGTTTCTTAAATAGGCTTCAACATACTTCAGCTGTTCTCCCTCTGATGCAATCAGGACCGGACAGACTGGAATGAAACCATACTTAGTGCAGCAAAGCTTTTGTTTTAGGGTCTTTCACTTGTTAATAATTCACTTCACAAAAGATTCAAGTCTTATAATATCTGATGAAATTTCATGATTCAGCAAGCACTGTACTTTATTTTTATAGTGCCCTCATATACATGAACACTTCCTGTAATATTCCTCACCACCACCACCACCACCACCTCTTTTTAATCTTGAAGCTTTAATTAATCGGGGGTATAGTCCTCTTGGCTTGTTTTAGTTCTTCTAAGGGGAAAAAAAAAAAGAGCATTTCCTTGTGTTCTTAATTTTCAGAGCCATAAGAACAAACCTGTCTCCGCCGACACCACAGGAGGTAACACAAAATAGTGGCAGGGAGGCCATACATTTACCTACATTCCTGGGATCCTGGCTGAGTGCATAGGTTTCCCATGGAAGTCCATTTTTCCTTTCCTGAGTCATATCAGAGCCAAAGGCCCTATAAGGGAAAGATTCCCTGCTCGGTGATGAAATGCCAACACATGACATTCTTTCTAATGAGTCACAGTCAATAAAAATTATTTTCCAAATGAATCTGAGGATGCCTCCACACCAAGCTAAACGAAAGAGAAACCTTTACCAAATCAAAGCATCATGTTTCATCAGCTAAGCTCAGATAGACCTTTCACTTTGGTAAGCAAAGTGAAATGTGTTTCCACACAAAGTGAAAATCCAATCTGTCCTTATTTTTCCTTAGATACACATGTTATGTCATATGAGGAAAAGAGGAAGACACATATTGGAAAATGTTTTCAGGGCTTGGGGACCGAGAAGCTACTGAGGAGTTTTGTGTATGATATTAATGAAATGTCTGAAGGTATTTTGAACTTCTGAGAGCTTTCATATAAATATTAGATGATGGGACTTGTTTATACAGCATAGTTGAACATGGTCTTAACTTGGAATAGGACTGACCCTATTATTAGGAGAAGTGGGAATTTATTAGTATGCATTTCTGTTGTGTTGTTGCTAAAGAGGCTTAGAGTGGGCTAAGTGAACCCACGGATGATCTCCAGGGTGTGCACACCTCAGCCATAGGTATGTTAACCCTTCGGGCTCTGGAAAATGGAAGTGAGGAAACAACAATGTAATGACTGCCCAAAGGTTAACTATCGTTACATGAAAAGAAGAAAATTTTAAGGAGGAAATGCAAGCAAGTCATGTGACACACATTTCAGGGTATAGCAGAGGGGTATAAATTTCAAGTCTGGCATCTATAAAATTCCCTAAAGGGGAAAATATACAACATGTAAATTTCAACTATAAATCAGAGCAAACCCAAGTCAGAATGGGATGAAGAATTTAAATATGGCCAAGGCTTCCAGGTGACACCATAGACAAGTGAGAACCCATTCAGACCTTGAACTTGACCTTTTCTCAAGCACCCCCTATGAAGTTACCCAGTAAGGAAAAGAAGCAGGGGCAGGGAATTAAATTCTTATCCATCCATCAAGAGTTTGTTGGTTTACATTACCCAAGTGTCTCTGTTAAGGCCTTGTGCTTCTCTTTCTGAATATGGGAGAAAAAAATTATGTCCAGAGAAGGGTAGAATGGCAGAAAAGCCTGTTAAATGAGAATTGGCTGAAAAACCCAGGCATGTTTCACAGCCAGAAGAGAAACCTGCCTGAGGACCATAGGGCTGCCAGGAACATGAGGAGGAAGAGGGAAAGCGTGTTCTCTAATGCTCCAGAAGGCATGGCTAAGACCAACAAAGAGTTGCCCAGCGTTTTGAAGGGGGCTTTCTGGGGATAATGATGATAGAGAAGATTGGACTTCATTGTGAGGCTGCACCAATGGGGTGTGGGGAAATGCATATGAAACCGGGGTGGAAAGAGTAGGGAAAGCTGTTAAGGAAAATACTCTTAACAGGTCTCCCTGCCTCCACTGTCTCCCTCTCCCAGTCCCCCTGTAACAGACCAGTATTCATTATCTTCAGAGCATGTTGAGTTGTTGATCAGAATATTTAATTGGCTACCCATTACCTACTGGATCATGCTCAAACTCCTTTGCCTGCTATTCAAAGCTTTCTGTAACATGGCTTTAAACTCTTTTACCAGCTGTATCATTAATCGTCTTTCTTGCCTATGTGCCATTCACCTCTGAATACCTTCCCCACTCAATTCCCTGCCTGTTGAAAACTCGGCCTTTTTCTAGAAGCCTATCCCATCCAACCTTTCATCATGCCAACTGAATGTGCTGCTTCTTCCTCTGTGTTCCCATAATACTCTGGCGGTCTTTCTGACTCTGACCACAGGCTGTCTTGTTTTCTAACATTCTATATTTGTATAGCACTTTGCAGCTTGCAAAGTATTTTCACAAACACATATATTATCTACCTGGGAGGTTTTTATTCCTATTTTGTAGACGACTCAGGCTTTGAGAGCTGTAACTTGTCCAAAGTCACAGAGCTAATATTTGGTAAGCTGGAATTCAAATGCAGGTTTTCTGACCCTAAATCCAGGAGCTATTTCCCTCCTAGGATTGTGGTGAGGTTTAGTTAAAGAAAAATTAAATACGAGAATAATTTTAAAATTCTGAAGTGCTATGCCCATGAAAGAAGGGATTTTTCCATCAGCCTGCAATATTCTAGAAGCCAAAGACTAGGTCATTTTTATCTTTGAATATGAATGCACATTCTCAGGCTCACCCCAGACCTGCTGCATCTGACTCCCACAGTCTTTGTTCTGACAAGCCCTCCAAGTATTCTGATGTGTACTCAAATCTCAGAACTAGGGCTGTAAGGAGATTATCCTTTTTTTTTTGTGGGGCCCTCATCCTCCATAGGCTACAGGCGCATTTTCGGATCATTAAGAAGTACACAAACCTCAATTCTCAGAAGAAAGGATGGCTTACAGTGCTAAGTGAGCAAAAATTTTATGGAGGCTAAAAAAAATTTAAAGACTAACCTGGCAAGATTATGAGCTCCAAAGGGTGTTGTCTTACCTGGAAGGCAGGTGTCAAGGGGAGCTTTAAGTAGAGGAGGTAAGAAGACAGGACTTTGAAAGGGAAGTTCTTCACGAGTATCAGGGAAACACACAGGGAGGGGAAAACAAGATTTATTATGAAATTTAATTTGGGAAAGAAATGACATTAAAAAAATTTCTTTTTAAAACCTGCTGACAACTGACTTTTGGTAAGAAGGTGGAACAATCCGGGAGGATCACCAAGTTGCGAGAGGAGGTAGTGAGGTACTGAAGGGCAAGGTTAACCCCTGAGTCTGGAGAATGGACTTGGACATTTGAGTTCCTGTGACCATTTTGTTTTGGAAACACTAATGTGAGTTCAGCTATTGATTATTTTTATTTTTCCTAACACTGCATTGTTCTAAGGAGAAAGAAAAACTGTAAAAGGTCCTGGTTTCTCTCAGCTATTTGCATAATGCAAAATGTTGATTGTTACTCTCATTTGTAATGCATACAGAATTAGCTTGCCAAAAGAGGAACTTGACAAAGTTCAAACGACCGCATAACCCAGTAACCTGCTGCCTGAACGGACGGGTCCTACAAGTCTCCAGGAGCCTTCTGCTGTGAACTTTCACTTAATGTCCTGACAGAATGGCTTGGGTCACCACCCATACACATATATTGTGAGAAGTCCATCACTCCTGCCCTGATCTCTCTGTAGGTTTCCATGGGTTCATGTTCTCCAAGTCAACCCAACGAGGTAACTTTTGGAAAGCTCCTAAGGGTGGTGAGCTGCTGGCCAGGGGAACCAACCATGTAATTAGAGGGCTGGAACTTTCTGTACCATCCCCTGACCTCTGGGGTGGGGAGAGGGACTAGAAATTGAGTTCAATCACTGATGGCCAATGACTTAATCAATCATGCCTACATCATGAAGCCTTCATAGAAACCCAAAGGAGAGGGTTTAGACAGCTTCCAGGTTGGTGAACTTGTGGAGGTCCTAGGAAGGTGACGTGTCTGCAGAGGGCATGGAAACTCTGAGCCCTTTCTCACAAATCTGGCCCTATGCATCTTCCATCTGGCCATTCATGAGTTATAGCCTTTTATAATAAACCAGCATTCTAGTGAGTAGACTGTTTTCCTGCATTCTCTGAGTCACTCTAGCAAATTAATTGAACCTAAGACAGGGGAGGAGTGGTGGTGGTGGTGTTGTGGGAACCTCTGAGATACAGCCAGTCTGTCGGAAGCACAGGTGACACCCCAGACTTGTGATTGGCATCTGCATTGCCTGGTATGGGGGTGGAGTTTTGTGGGGCAGCGCCCTTAGTCTGGGGGATCTGATGCTATCTCCAGGTGGATGGAGTCAGAACTGGGTTAAATTGTAGGACACCCAGCTGCTGTCACAGAATTGCTTTGTGTGGGAAAACGACCACACATCTGGGGCCCAAAGTACAGCCATGCTGCAGTGGAGTGCTGAGAATAAAGGAGACACACAGGAGTGTCTTTCCTTTATACAGGCTTTTAGGGAAGATACTGGCTAATTTAGAGAGACAACAGCACAGCCCAGAATAGGCTACTGCTGCAAATTGACTACTAAAGTGTTTGCCAGTGCAATATAATGTCTGGAATTTCCTTCAAAATAACTTAGAGGGGAGGGAATGAGTGGGGGGAGGGCGTTCTAGATGAAATAAGATTGGCTGTGAGGGGGCGCCTGGGTGGCTCAGTCGTTAAGCGTCTGCCTTCGGCTCAGGTCATAATCCCAGGGTCCTGGGATCGAGCCCCGCATCGGGCTCCCTGCTAGGCTAGAAGCCTGCTTCTCCTTCTCCCACTCACCCTACTTATGTTCCCTCTCTCGCTGTGTCTCTCTCTGTCAAATAAATAAAATCTTAAAAAAAAAAAAAGATTGGCTGTGAGTTCATTACTGAAGTGGGTATGGTACATGGAAGTTCATTAAAGTAGTCCATTTACTTCTGTATATGCTTGAAATGATCCATAATAAATAAATGTTTTGAGAGTGGATACTAGATATCACTATCCTAGAATCCCTCAGCTGTCCCTGGCACGGGCAGTTTCTCTCTAGCTGTCCTTCTCTGCCTACTGATGTGTTTGCTTGGATCTCCCTACCCCTCTGTTATCCATTTCTTCATCTCTTTCTGTCTTTCTATCATCCACTGAAACCCTGCGTTCCCCACCTCAGCAAAACGCTAAATCATCATTATCATCATCATCATCATCATCATCATCATCATCAATATCATCCTGTTCTATACAAAGCAAGCAATTTAATTCTTCTTTGTTGAGGCTTCTCATCAGCTCACACTGGAAGTACCTGGTATTTTATAACTAAACAGACCCATTCATACTGTTTTTACGGACAAAAGCAGTTCTAACCTCATGAAGAATTCTGCTTTCCTCCTAATCCATCTGCAGCCAGCTATAAAAATCACTGTATTTCTCCCATTAGAACTCTAAAATTCATTTAATCTCAAAGCAGAAGGCATGAATGGTAGATATTTCCTATGATTCTAGGGTTGGGTATTCAGTCCCTGTCTAGAGAAACTTCCATTAGAAGAGGTCCAAGCTAATAGACTTGACCCTTGATTTGTCAGTGGTTTAGGGGAAGGAAGATAGAAATCCCCACTATCTCAGGAAATCGTTGTTTTCTACAAGAAAATTTCTGTAAGAATACAAATTTCTGTATTTCTCTTCCTTTAAACCCTCTTACCCCTTTTACCAGAACTTCTGGCAAGTAACATGTTGACTCATGGTATTTTATCACTTCCTTCCTCTGGCTCACTTCCAGTAGAGATGCTAATGAGTTGTCAAATGACCAAGGCAGGGCAAGACAAAAGTGCCTTCCCTGTTGCAAAAACTTGATTGTCTGGGTTTTAACAATCTGGAACTGGCTATGACAAACTGAGACAGAGTGAGGTTGGATGACGAGATATCTCCTGCCTTCTAGCATGAAGTCACTCTTTCTTTGTTTCCTTTGGAGTCTAGATTCTCTGGAGCCCATCTGGATGTACAAAGGATGCCACAGCAGGGCTGGCCTGCACATCTCAGGGGGGTCTTAATCTCAGCTCTGTTGGAAGGATATTGCGAGGAATTTGTAGGGCGGCTAAGTTGTCTGACTTCCTCATCTTAGAGAGGAAGCATTTGCTTGGAAACATTTAGGCACATGGCTTCTCTCCTCACCCACTTCTCTTCGAGGGCTAAGCTGACAGTCCAGCTTGAACCTATCTAGGGTTGGGAAGAGTGCCTTTGCAGGAACATAGGGAAAGTTAATGGCAAAATACCCAGAGAGTCATAATTACAGAAGTCCAGTCTGGTTAGTTCAGGGCGAGGTAAGGTGTGTGGCATGGGTTGGAGAAGAGTGGGGAGGATGAAATCTCCTAAATTTTATAAGTCATAGAATTTAGAGTTGCCAGATAAAATATGGATACCCACTTAAATTAGAAATTTCAGATAAACAACAAATAAGTCTTTAGTATGAGCATGTTTAGTGTAAGCATGTTCAAATAGTACACAGGACACACATATATTAAAAAATGTATTTGCTGTTTATCTGTAATTCAGATTTAACTGGGTCCTGCATTTTCATTTGCTGGTGGCCCTATATAGTAGCCCAGGCATACTGACCCTTTTTGCTTCCACTGAGTGTAACAGGTGGTCATGGTGTATTTGTCCAGGTGAAGCAGACACAATGACTGGGGTAATAAGTCTTTACCTTGACCTACTTTCAGTGAAAAAAGCACTTATTGTTTTCCTTTGAGAATGTCGTTAAAACAATGGCTGTGCCATGAAAAGAACTCCCATCTAAAGGCTTTATTACAACATATATGCTTCTTGGAGAGAGCGTACTATTCAGACTTTAGACATTGCTCCTTAAGTCCATTCTTTTTCTGCCTTTCATGCCTTTTAAAATTTTACTTTTCTATTACAAAAAATTTCAAACATACACTACAATAGAAAGAACAGAACAATGAAGCTCCATGTACCCGTCACCCGGGTCAATAATCATCAGCTCTTGATCAATACTGCCTCACCCATCCCACCCCTTCTGTCCGTCACAACCCCATTATTTTAAAACGAATCCCGGAGAGCTGGAGCTTTATTGCCTTATAACTTTGCACTCCTCATGGTACTTTTACTTTCTCAGTAATGGGATTGTAATGAGTAGTGCCTACCCCCCAAAATCTTCTGAACGCTGCTCCACGTTTTTATCATTCTCTTGTTGCTAGCCTTCCCAGTATGAAATCCCCAAATCCCCTCGGGCCTCAACAGGGAACTTGAGTTTTGAAAATCAGACCCACCTGGCACAAGACTTTGACTGGGACTCAAGTTATGAAAGGAATCAGGAGGGGTGATGGGTATATGCTCTCTCTGCAGTGTTGTTCTGGGGGCTGTTCCCGGAAGCTGACCCGAGACCATATTATTCCAACTGTTCCAATGAGTCCGTGAGCACTATAATATACATTAATACATCCTTCCTTCACGCATTAACTAGAGAGGATTCCATTGACTTTAACTTGGTAGCCTGACTGCTACAAAAGCTAATCATGCTTATCTTCCAAAGAGGTGAGAAAGGAGAGGTATGTACAAGCTTTGAAGTCACTCAGAAGAAAATTGTGATGATTTGTGTGCGTTTAATAATTTATTGAGCACTTCAGGCTTAAGGGACTGTCCCAGAGCAAAAGTTCTCAAAGCATGGCCTCCAACCAGCAGCCTTGACATCACTTCGAGACTTGTAAATTCAAATTCTTGGGCCCATTCCCAAGACCTAGTGAGTCAGAAACCTTGAGGGCGGCGGGGAGCGGGGAGTGTAGCAATCTAAGCTCGATGATTTAAATCTGGGGTCAGCAATGACAACTTGAGGACCAAATCCTACCGACTGCCTGTTTTTTATAAGTCAAGTTTTATTGGAACACAGCCATAATCATTTATGTATTGTCTCTGCTTTTGTTCTGCAACGGCAAGGTTGAGTGGTGGGGACAGAGACCATGTGGCCCATAAAGCCTAAAATATTTACTATCTGGCCCTTTACAGAAAAAAAATAGCTGACCTCTGATTTAGATTCACACTAAATGATGAGTCAATAAAAGTTAGAGGATGAGTCAATGAGAGTTGGACAGGAACGCCTGACACTAATTCATAACAAAGTGTAGCTGTTGGGAATGGTTTGCATGAAAGATCAGTCTTCTGGGGTGCCTGGGGGGCTCAGGCTCCCTGCTCAGTGGGGAGCCTTCTTCTCCCTCTGCCTCTCCCCCGGACCCTGCTTGTGCTCTCTCTCAAATAAGTGTAAATCTTTTTTTAAAAAGGGCAGTCTTCTACCATTTAGTGGAGTTCTGTGGAATACAGAATAGCTGGTGACTTCTCACTTCTATCAATGCCAATCTTTGCCTTTGAGGATTTAAATTTAACAGAATCTTATTTGATCAAAATTCTTTTTTTTAAGCAAATTTTATTTATTTATTTGAGAGAGAGAGAAAGAGAGAGCACGAGCGAGGTGGAGGGGCAGAGGGGGAGGGAGAGGGAGAAGCAGACTCCCTGCTGAGCAGGGAGCCTGATGCGGGGCTCGATCCAAGGACCCTGGGATCATGACCCAAGCCGAAGGAGATGCTTAACTGACTGAGCCACCCAAGTGCTCCCTGATCAACATTCTTAAAAAAAAAAAAAAAAAAAGTGTGTGTGTGTGTGTATGCAGAAGACAAATAATCTCTCACAGAACCAGGAGCAATCACAGGAAAAGCAGATCAAAGCCTAACTCTATTCCTATAGTTTTAGGGAAATAACTCCAGTCCTCTTCCAAATCTGAATTTGTTTATCTGTGGTATTGGGCATTTTTCACAAATGCTGAAAAATAGGGATAGCTTGCAAATAAGTTCAGAGGGTGCAGAGGGTACAAAGGGTGGCTGGGGTAGGTTATTTGAGATTGCTATAGGGCAATAGAATCGTTCGAGCGAGTAGAGATGCCGGTTACTTGGTCATGCTTCGGTCTACTCTATTCCGATCCTTCCACTTGAAGAAGAGGAAGCCACACAGTGAGGGCTCCACCTGCTCCCCCACTCAGTTAGCCCCAGGGTAATGCTCAGGGGCCTGTTCACTGGGTTCCATTGATCCTGGGCAAAGCATTTTTCCTCCCTGGTTGTCAGTTTTATGGCCTAGAAAATGATGGGGTGGGACTGGATGATCTCTAGGATCCTTTCTAGTTCGGAAAAATGCAATAATTGTTACGTAAATGGTCTTATGCTTCTTCTTGCACTGACTGTAGTCTCTAAGAGACTTCAAACCTAGGCTCTTCAAAGAAGAAGGAAATAGTCATTCTTGTTCCCTGCTAGCTCGATAACTTCCCTGGAAGACATGTTTACAATATACATCAGAAGACTTAAAAACAATCTCTTTGACCCAGCAATTCCACTTTTAAGAATTTATTCTAAGAAAATAAGATCAGATGTATTCAATGACATAGCAACAAGCATATTGGTTTCAGTACTGTTTATTACAATGAAAAAGTGAACACAGCCTAAATGTCCTACCTAACCCATTTACTGAGTAATCTGTGGTATGTACATATTATGAGACTATTATGTGGCCATTTAAAATGATGTTGTAAAAGTGTACTCATTAACATGGATAAATACCCATATTGTTGAGTGAACAAGAGCTTCAGAGCATCATTTTTTGTTATTATGTTTTTTAGGAATGGGCTTCCTATTATTTATACCTATCTATATACCTAGGTTATAATCTACAAGGATACACATAAAAATTCTCAAAATGGTGTTCCATGATTCATGGTTTGTGTATAACACCCAGTGCTCCATGCAATACGCACCCTCCTTAATACCCATCACCGGGCTAATAAAAAACTAATGATGTGACTAATATAACGTAATAAAAAAAAAAAGAAAAAGAAAAAAATTCTCAAAACGGTTACTGCTGGGTGGTAGGTTTATGAATACTTTTGATCCCCTTCTAGTCTTTCTTTATTTTAATTTTTCTACAGCGATGATGTATTACTTCTGCATCTGGGTTAATGCACCCATGTGCACACACTCATACATACACACATCTCGGTTCAGAGAAGTAACGCGAAATTTAAATGGCTGCATTTAGATACCTGCCCTCTGTCCCAGTGGACACAAATGACCACCCCATGCAGCTAGCTGAGTGGCAGGCCCCACGAGGGTGACAGGTGGCTCTACTTTTGGAGAGAGGGAAAGAGGCTGAGGCAGGCAGGAGAGATACCCAGGGACCATTTGTTTCTCCCTCATTTGCTGGCTAGGATGACAAACCATCCCAGTTTGTCCGGGACTGAATCACAGGATATGAGATTTTCAGTGCTACAACGGGAAAGTCCCAGGGAAACTGGGACAGGCTGGTCACCCTATTCCTGGCAGGTTTGGGCAGAATGGCTAGGACTGACGCAGGTATGGAGAGGGGTGTTTCTGACTCACTCCGTGGTATGTGATGTCTTGAGAGATTACTTATGAAACTTGCTGACCCCTGGCTGTCTTGGCCAGGAGAGGCTGTGAGCTCAGCAGGGTGGGCTCAGTGCTCAGAAGAGACTTTCTGACCTGAAGAAAGCCAAGCTCACTTCAGGTGACACCTTCTTGTCTCTGCATTTGTCCCAGTGCAAGTCTTTGTTGTGTGCCTTGAACCTCTGTAAGTAAAATGAAAAGAACGGTAATCTGAAAATAAGGCCAAAGAGCCATTCAATGACTTAATGTCTCACTTTGATTGTTATTAAACATTCAGCTAATTAATGTTGCTGAAGTTGCATTTATTGTAACAAACTGATGCAATTAGGCCCCTCCTGCTAAAGCTCCTGGGGCATCCTTTTTATAAAAGCGAAAGAAAAGAGGGATCAGGATGCGGGGGACCAGCAAACCACAGCTGGTGTGGGAAGGAAATTTGACAGGTGACGGAAGTGGAAGTCTGTGCAAACCGCCGGGCTCTCAGCATCAAATATTTCTGCCTGTGTTGCCCATGCACACATTTGTGGGTGGTGGGGGAGATGGCGCTGATGCCCCTTTCAACAAACGGAAGTCGTGGTCTCATCTTGCTGCCTGTCATCTTCTATTTGAAAGTAGCACACCTTCTTTTCTCCCCGCTGAGTCAAGAGATGTGTTCACGGGTGGCTTCAGGGAAACTGCCTCATGGCTCATGTTCACCTCATTCCCTTTGGATCTCTCACTGGGGATGTGTGAGGGTGAGCATTTCCACCGGGCAGCCCGAGCACCTTCCCCGGCCAGGTCAGGCAGCTGCGCTCCCAGGCCTTCCCTCTGTCTCCCATGCTGAGGGGCTAGCCCGCGGGGGTCAGCCACATGGAGGAGGAGTGAGCCAGACTGACGGCTGAACTGCCTCTCAGCCACTTCCTTTTTTTTTTTTTTTAAGATTTTATTTATTTGACAGAGAGAGATACAGCGAGAGAGGGAACACAAGCAGGGGTAGTGGGAGAGGGAGAAGCAGGCTTCCCGCCGAGCAGGGAGCCCGATGTGGGGCTCGATCCCAGGATCCTGGGATCATGACCCGAGCCGAAGGCAGTCGCTTAACCAACTGAGCCACCCAGGCGCCCCTCTCAGCCACTTTCTAACTGTGTGACATTAGGCAAGTTACTTGACATTACTGAGTCGCAGTTTCCTCAACTGTACAATGGGAATAAATATCATTCCTCCATCCTGCTCATCTTCCTCCTTCTCTGCTGAGGTTCTCCGACTGGTGCTCGCTCACTGCCTGCAAAACACCACGGAAAGAGAGTGAAGCCGACCGAGGGGATTTCCAGATTATTCTCCTCGTCTGGTGCACACTGTCCTCAAGCCTGGAGCCTGGATCCACTGGGAAACAATAGGTTCATCTTGCTTTTCTGACAAAGACTGAGGCAGGGGTTTGTTCCATGCGCCACTGGGGCTTCTGGGGTCCCCCAGGTGTTAGAGGATTCAGGGTGAGAGAGTGCTAACGGGGCCCTGTGCGGAGGACACAGACGAGTCCCACGGACTCTGGCGAGGGCTCTGGGTTCTCCTTCGGAGCTCTGGGAAGATGCGCTTTTTTTCTTCTCCCACTCACTTCCGTCTTCCCAAGAGCCCACATCTACTGCTTTCTTGTTCTCAACACCTCCTCTTCACTAGCAGCCCAAAATGACAAGGTTTGGGTAGCCAGCAATCCCTTGGGATTTCGTTGTTTGTTTTACACCGTTAGGAAGAATAAGGGGATTAGGTAGGAGAGTCCCCTTCGCGTTTTGCTGAAGAATTAAGAGGCGCGGTGAGATGGGCTCAGGTGTGCTTCGCTGGTGGGAATGGGAGTAAGATCCAGAAGAGGGTGATGTGAACATGAGCCATGAGAGAGGTTCCCTGAAATTACCCATGAGAACATCTCCTGACACGACCGACAGAAAGGAGGGAGTGCTGCTTTCAAACAGAGGATGACTGGCAGCAGGATGAGATCACAGCTTGCGGGCTGTTCACCTGGTGTCCGTCCCACTGTACATCGCATTCCCGTGTGTGTGTGTGTGTGCGTGCGTGTGTGTGCCACAGACACACGCATGCCCTGAAGAGTGAGTCATGACAACACCCCCGGAGTCAGCAAACCTAATCCAAGGGCCCAGGACGCTCGCTTGACCCAGTTGTCTACAAACCCAACTGCTTCATCCTCCTTCTCAGATTTTGGAGAACAGGTGGGTGTTGGAGCAGTGGAGGGAAAGGGGGAGGTGAGCTCCTGGGTGTTTTGCAGGTGGGAGGGCCCACTGGTGCCATATTTTAGAAAATAATTTGCATGGATTTATAAAAGCCTTCAGAAGTTCTCATTCATTGGCCCAGGAACTCTAGTTCTAGAAATCCAGCCAAAAGAAATCATCAGAGATGACGATGAGCATGTATGCTAAGGGGACTCACCCTAGCACTATATATGATGGTGAAATATTGGCAGAAGCTGACATGGCCCAGGATGGGAAGTATCTAAATGTGGTTAAGTACATCTGTATGATGGAATTACACATCCAATGAAAATGATATTTATTTATTTTAAAAGATTTTATTTACTTATTTGAGAACAAGAGTGCACACCCACGTGCATGTGTGCGAACAGGGGGAAGGGCAGAGCGGGAGGCAGGGGCAGAGAGAGAGAGAATCTCAAGCAGACTCTGCTGAATGCAGGGCCCCACACGAGGCTCAGTCCCACGACCCTGAGATCCTGACCTGAGCCGAGACCAAGAGTTGGACGCTTAACCAACTGAGCCACCGGGGTGCCCCCAAAATAATGTTTCAGATGTATTCATTAATCCATGCATATGTTTAAAGGTTTAAAGAGTGCAAAAGAGAAGAAATTAGAAGAAGGCCTCTCTCTCACCTTAGACCCCAGTCCTTCCCTGTAGATAGGACTACTGTCATTAGTTATAGATTGTGCTTTAGAAAAGAAAGGAGTGAAATAAGAAAAGGACTCCAAAGTAATGCTAAGTGCAGGAAAGACCCAGATAAGACAACTAACTCTGCAGTATAATTGAAATTTGAGAGAGTGGGATGAAAGTACTACAGAAAATAAATATTCCGAACTGTTTCTGAGTGGTGCAATTAAGGGTACCTTTTCTATTTTTTAAAAAAATAATGTGTAATTTTGCTTTCTAACACTGAGCATTTAGGAAGTTAAAGACTGCATTGAAGTTCAGAATTCAGCAAAGAGCAGAAGTGATCTTTAAGTAGTAACTGTTTATCTTCACGGAAATATGTTCCCCTATTCTCCTCATATGCAAGCTTACAATACCACTGCAGGCCAATATGCTTTTGTTCTAGAATATCCAGAACATGAGTTTTATCCTTCCACTGACCTTTGTCCATCATCCCTAAATCAACACATACAAGAGATTTAGAGTTCTTGCTGTTATTTGGTGATCTTGTGCTTAAATAAAAAAAAAGTTCCTCTTATTTTACATTTGAGTGCCAAATGCTCAAGTTTGAACTTTGCCTTTCTATAAATGAATCCATCAGGGAAACAAATTTGACACTGGTTCTTAGGTCAAGGTCTAATGTTATGAGATTTTTTCAAAAGACTCCCAAGGGAAAATAAGTGTCTGGTTTGTATCTGACAGCACTGAGGAACAAACTCTCCAGTTCCCAAAAATGTTAAATGTACGTTGGAGAGTCAAATGCAGATCACCGGATTTACAATGTATTTCAGAATCCATACACAAGTATTAAAGAGACAGGCATTCTTTTTTTTGAGAGAGAGAGAGAGGAAGGATGCAGAGGGAGAGGGAGAAAAATCTTAAGCAGATGCCACACTGAGCGTGGAGCCTGACACAGGACTCGGTCCCACGACCCCAAGATCATGACCTGAGCCAAAATCAAGAGTCTGACACCCAACCGACTGAGCCACCCAGGCGCCTCAAGAGACAGATATTTTTTATTTTTGGTGGGCAGCAAAGCAAGGTTTATTGAGTGATAGCAAAGTGATAGTAATATGCTTCCAAGGAGGGTGGGGACCCGAAGGGATTGTCCCCAGAGGTTCTAAGTCTCGGGGTTTTTATGGGCTTGTTGGAGGGCTGTTTTCATCTGATGAACCCTCCCTGCGCCTGTCATCCAATCAGGTTTTTGTCATCCATCTATCACGTGGGAAAAGGTGGAGGGCTCCTTCCAGGGCGGTGTAAAATCCTTTTAAGGGTGGTTTCCTCTCAGAGCAGGGCCCCTTGTCCCTGCCTGCCTGCCTTCCAACTACCTTCATCATTCCCCTCTCTGAAGAGGTAACTCTAACTGCTGTTAGGGAAAAAAGGCGACGACCGGTTGTGGCTACTTCCTGCTGGTCAGGGGCGTTGGATGGAGTGGCAGTCAGGGTTCCTCTCATCCTGATCTATCAAGGGGTCCCCTGTAGTTTGAGACAGACATTCTTAAAGACTCCTAAAAGGACCCAGTAGAAACAGTTATTGTTTCTGATGTTGGAAAGAGCTTTCTGCCCTTAAAATATTGCAGTGCGTGTCTGTGTATTGATTATGAGATTCCTGCAATGCTATGAAAACCCTTATAGGAGCAGAGTTGGAAGGGTATTGGCTCTCATTCTGTTCAGAATGTTCCTGTTGACACCACTGTACTTAGGACCAGTGGTCAGGTTCACTGAGTCCAGGCTGGAACAAGAAAATATCTTATTTATATCCAGAAACTGGTTAATTGGGCAAGTAGGTGATGCTGTTAGTACCTACTTGAACTAAGATTTGCTCTTGCCATAGATAAACAGATATGGGACTTAAGTGAAGATTGGCACCAAATGAGCAGTTTTTCTTTCAGTCTCCCCTATTTATCAACTTACGAGGATAACTATGGCAGCTGTGAGCTCGGACTGTGGATAGTGGTCTGCCCCTAGATTCAAATTTTTACTTCCTCATTCGTATTTTGAATTCTTGAGACCTGGTGATTTATATGGTTATAGATGTATCTTGTATTAGTTGGCTAGGGCTACCATAACAAGGTAACCCAAACTGGGTGGCTGAAGCAACAGAGATTTATTTTCTCACAGTTCTGGAGGCAAGAAGTCCAAGTTCAAGGTGTCAACAAGGTTGCTTCCTTCTGAGGGCTGTGATGGGCGGACCTGTTCCATGCCTGCTGCCTAGCTTCTGGGGTTTTGCTGGTAGTCTTTTTCGGCTTGTAGATGCCTCCTCCCAATGTCTTCCTTCACGTTCCTGTGGTGTTTTCTCTGTGTGTGTGCCTGTCTCCAAACTCCTCCTTTTTATGAGGACACTGGTCATCTCAGGTTAGGTCTCACCCTATTCCAGAATGACCTCATCTTAAGTAATTACATCCACAACAGCCCCATTTCCAAATAGGGTCACAAATGAGGTACTGGGGGTTAGGAGTTCAACATATGGATTTTTATGAGATACAATTCTACCCACAATAGGTACATAAACAATGTGCCTGTGTGTGTGTATACATAATATTTTTTAAGGGGGGTTGAACGCAGTGAAGGCCAATTTGGTTTGCTCTGGACACTGATTGCATAGTGGAGTCTTACTGGAATCTCATCCAGTAATCTCATAGCATTATTATTTTTTTTTTTTTAAAGATTTATTTATTTATTTGAGAGAGTGAGAATGAGAGAGAGTACATGAGAGGGGGGAGGGTCAGAGGGAGAAGCAGGCTCCTCGCTGAGCAGGGAGCCCGATGCGGGACTCGATCCCGGGACTCCAGGATCATGACCTGAGCCGAAGGCAGTCGCTTAACCAACTGAGCCACCCAGGCGCCCAATCTCATAGCATTATTATGAGATGAGTGTATGTTGTCAATTACAGCAGTTACACATTGTATACATTTGTGGTAGCACCTCTGAATTTGATGGTACAGTGATGTTTCATGTATCAGTTATATTTTGGCAAGAATAATAGCTACATATGCATGCAACTAGCATGTAGGGCCATTTGGAAAGCATGAGATGTGGTTTATGATTTCACAAAATTTCTTCCATTTCTCAAGGTCATTAGCATAATTTACTTCTTCATTTTGGTTTAGAAACTTATTTATTACGCACTCGTTTAGTTTCAATTTGGGCTGATGTGCAATCGTCAGAACAGACACTTGTGACCTGGGTCAGATGCACGGTAGGACTGGATCACCTAGAACTTGGAAAGTTCTACAGCCTTGTGGTGACTAAATAAACGCCATTTTGCGGGACTCCAGGCTTGCCTCAGTCTCAGCAATGAGTATGGTGGAAGCTCCATGACATTACCTTGCTGAGTTCTGAAGATCCGGAGTCTTGTCTCCTCTTTGAAGTTATTTACAGAGAAACCAAGGGGCACTGAGTAGCTATGATAACTTTCCTAGTACCAGTCCTTCAGAGAACAGATCTGGGTTAATCTGGATTAATCACCAGGGTCAGGAAAAGATCACATCTGTCCAAGAAAGCAAAGCACACATTTAAGGAAACAGAACACAAATCCCTGAATGTTCTAGAGAGCTTTATCTAACAGAAGACATTTGCGGAGTGTAGGGTATGGTATGTAAATAACGTTTGTAAAAACAGCTTAAGGCCTTAAAAATAATTATTTTTTCAAAGAGAGAGAGGGGTAGTTCTGAGTTTTAAGAGACGACACTAATGTGTTTTAAATATTTTTTAATCATTCAAATGCAGAAAAAGACCCTTTTTTTAAATTATCGCGCCCCACATATCTGTCCATCAGCTAGCTTCAACAATTATTAATAATTGTTCTAAATTAATTGTTTAATAATGACAATGACAATTGTAATTATCAGCAACTTAAGAGTTTTGCTGGAAAATCTTACAAATGGCAGACAGAGCATTGAGGAAAGTAGAAAAATTAGCTGTGTTATTTTTTTTTTAAAGATTTTATTTATTTATTCATGAGAGACAGACAGAGAGAGAGAGAGGCAGAGGGAGAAGCAGGCTCCCAAGGAGCAGAGAGCCCGATGTGGGACTCGATCCCAGGACCCTGGGATCATGACCTGAACCGAAGGCAGACGCTTAACCATCTGAGCCACCCAGGCGCCCTAGCTGTGTTATTTCTTGACAAGCTCTAATTTTTAAAATAATATCCTATTACATTGTGGACACTGAGGATCATTGTGGACTCTCACAATAACTCCCGACAGCCAGCAAATCATCTCACTCCTATTCTCAGTGCTGACTTGAGCAACATCCCAGAGGCCTCCCTTCAAGAGTTAAAGATTGATGTTTTACCTAGCATTCCCTCTCTCTGAGGTCCCTGCAAGCACCGAGTCTCAAACTTTTCAATCTGTGAACCTCTTTGATGAGACAAAAAACCCTCCAACCATCTGCCCTACCTGTTTGCTCTTGCTCTGAACACAAGGGAGAGCTTGCCTTTGCTCATTCTTTCTGTCCAGTGTTTTTGATGGATGGTGGGTTTCCAGCAACCCAACTGCTCAGAACAAAGACCACATCTCCTTTTCTCTTTTGTCTTTGTGCTGGTTGGGGAACATAAATGTGTTTCTCATTATTTGCTCTGTTTTACAATGTGCGTTTCTGCTGGGGTTCATTGCTTTTGGGATTACTAGCTATTTCATCTCCTACAAGCCTGGCCCTTCCCTAATGTTTAACAATGGCTGTCTTTATGGAGAAGACATGAAACCCTGAAGTGCTTTGCTAGATGTAAAGCCTCCACCAAATACTACGATTCAGGAGATTTTTCCTAGTCTTTTTTTTTTTGTTTTTTTTTAAAAGATTTTATTTATTTATTTGACAGAGAGAATGAGAGAGAGAGAGCACATGAGAGGGGGGAGGGTCAGAGGGAGAAGCAGATTCCCTGCCGAGCAGGGAGCCCGATGCGGGACTCGATCCAGGGACTCCAGGATCATGACCTGAGCCGAAGGCAGTCGCTTAACCAACTGAGCCACCCAGGCGCCCAGATTTTTCCTAGTCTTAAAAAAACCTTGTAATCCCCTTACGGCTGGTGTGTGTACATCTTGCTAGAGTGGTTGTGTGTGGTGGGGGTAGGGGGGTGTACCTGGAATAGGGTGGTGGGTGGTAAGAAGACCCCAAAATAATTCCTGGATTAAAAGCCATCATAGCACCGTGGAGAAAAGAACAGGCCTTGGAGCCAGAAGGTCTGACTTGAATCCTGAATCCTTTTTACTGGCTGTTGGAACAGCTGGTGACTTTGAGAAAGTTAATTCACCTAGCTGACCCTTAATTTATCATGTGCAGAGAGGAGGATAATATCACTTGCTCTTTGGATCATAAAGACTAAATGAGATGCTGAATGAAAGCACCTGGCACATTATGGATGTTCAATAATCGGTACCCCTTATTATCTTCCTGTGTAATGGCAAGGAGTCAGCATTGTAAATATGGGGCCTGTGACCAAAGGATACCCCAACCCATGGTATAAATGTTTATAGTTGTTACAGTTTGCTCTGCGTTTAAGGATCATCTATGGGGGCAGGGAGAAAACATTGATTAACCCAGCTCTGTGACCCTGGGCAAGTCACTTAGCCTTAGTTACCTCGTTAAAGAAACATCCATTTGGGCCCCTGCCTCCTAGCTCCAGGACACTGGGTCATATGTGATATGGAAATCATAATAATCCCCACTTTCATCATGGGGTTGACCTGGAGATCAAATGAAATAACGTGTGTGAAAGTGCTTGGTAAACTTCGAGCACTATCTAAATGGAGCGCTGTGAACTGAGGCAGATAGGACATTTACCATCGCATTCATGAGGCTCAAATACAACTCTCCATTCCTCCGCATTCATTCAGTGGAGAGCAAACATTTTTTGTTTGGCTTTAGCATTGAATGAAAAGTAAACAGTAGCTTTTCAGTTGCTTTGCTTCCTCTCTTCTCTGTTCAAAACAAAGCCAGGCCCTTTAAGTGCTTCCTGCTGAGTTTAGAAAGAGAGTTGGATTGCAAACCAGCCCCAGTTCATAGGCCCTTAGAAGGGGGGGAAAAATCAGGCATCAGAACAAGAATGTCTAAAGACACCTACACTTGGTTCTTAACTAAGCAATCGGCCTCTTCACCAGCCCCAAACCAGATCTAAGGGCCCCAAGGCAATTGCCTTTTTCTTGCTGGGGGTAGTCCCAGGAGAAGCGCTGACAGTGTCACTGCTGGATTGTGGAAAGGGTCCCCGTTAGGATGAGGATGAGGGGGGACGGACAGCAGCGTGGGGCTGGCCAGGACGCATGCTCCAGCAGCTTGACTTCGGTGGTCTGGAGAAGAGTGCTCAGGTCTTCCAGAGTCCTGTGATCTGGTCTTGGAAATCCTCATCACTTCCCTCCTGCTGCCCTTCTCCATCCAACTTCCTTGCTAGCATTCTTGCCTTCAGTCTCAGCGGTCCATCCTGCCAGTCCTAAATACTGCCTTTGCTACAGGAATTAAGGCTCTGAAGACAAGCCTGGTTTTCCCACCTAAGTCCCTAACAGACTCCAGGCCCCGTCACATCTTTGCCTGTGCTGTCACTGTGGTTCCCTTCGGAGGCCCTCTCTTCTTCTCTCTTCCTATTTACACCAGCCTTCAGGACGCTTTGTGGTTTACCTCCGCATGAAGCCTTTTGTGACAATTCAATTTCTGCTCTCTTTCTCTCCTCTGGTGTAGTCTAGTATCCTTTGTATCATATTTTCCATACTGCTCTTTGACCTGTAATGATTTTCTGCTCCTTATTCATTCATTAACGAATTGCCTTTTTACCAGACACTGTATTAGGTACGGAAGATCCAATGGTGAACCAAACATGCCCTCTCCCCAGAAGAGATTTACCGTTTAGTAAGTAAGAAGGGAGCTTTCAAAAAAAGAAAAATAAATAAGCAATTCGTAATACATTGCAGAGAGTGGGGATTTTTTTCTGAAAGCATTGAAAGCCATGGTAGAGGGTTGTAAAACATTTAAATACAGCTTTATTGAGGTATAACTAACATACAATAAACTGCACCTATTTAAAATATACAACTTGATGAGTTTTGATGTGTATATACCCATAAAACCATCATCACAATATAGTAGCATTCATCACCCCCCAAGGTTTGTTGTACTCCCCCCTTCCCCTGCCTCTTGCCCAAAGCAACAACTGCATGACCACACTTACCGATTAGTTTGAATTTTTCGGGATTTTATATAAATAATCATACAAGATGTACTTTCTGTGCGTGGCTTCTTTCACTCAGCATATTTAGAGATTCATCCGTGTTGCAACATGTATCAGTAGTTCATGCTGAGTAGTATTCCGTGGTGTTCCGTGGTATTCCGTGGTCTGATATACCAGTTTGTTTATCCTGTTGACGGACCTTCGTGTTGCTTCCGCTTTTTTAACTGTTATAAATCATGCTGCTATGAAGCTCTGCGTGCAGCTATTTTTGTGGACATATGTGTTCATTTCTTTTGGGTAGACAACAAGGAGTGGAATTTCTCAGTCATGTGGTAAATTTCTGTTTAATTTTCTAAGGAACTGCCAGGTCTCTTTGGCCGCAGGGCCATCATTCTGCTCATGTCAGCTCATTGGAGAATAATGTAGACACAGTCAAAGATGGTGAAGAAAAGGAATGGCTAATGTATATTATACATTTCCCACGTGCCAGGCATTGCACTAAGTATTTTATTTTATTTTTTTTAAGATTTTATTTATTTATTTGAGACAGACAGAATGAGAGAGAGCATGAGAGGGAGGAGGGTCAGAGGGAGAAGCAGACTCCCTGCCGAGCAGGGAGCCCGATGCGGGACTCAATCCTGGGACTCCAGGATCATGACCTGAGCCGAAGGCAGTCGCTTAACCAACTGAGCCACCCAGGCGCCCTGCACTAAGTATTTTAAATGCATTATTCCTTGATCCCTCCAACACACCCTCTGCGGTAGGCGCTATGATTTTCCTTATTTATAGATGAGGCAATTGAGACTTTGAAATTAAATAACTTGCCAAAGTTCTCTTACCTACTCACAAAGAAGCCAGAACTCAAACCTTGGCTTTTCTGACCTTCAAGTAGGTATTAATAACCACAGTGTGAGACTGAACTGGTAGACGCTAAAGTCAGGACAGTTGTCTTTTGCTTTGCTTTTTCCTCAGATTGTGGGAGCAGCACTGAGCCAGCCAGGCGCCCCTCTGTTGGTTTCATTTTTTTTTTTTTAAAGATTTTATTTATTTATTTATTAGAGAGCGAGCGAGAGAGAAACAGCATGAGAGAGGAGAGGGTCAGAGGGAGAAGCAGGCTCCCCGCCGAGCCGGGAGCCCGATGTGGGACTCGATCCCAGGACCCCGGGATCATGACCTGAGCCGAAGGCAGTCGCTCAACCAACTGAGCCACCCAGGCGCCCTGTTGGTTTCATTTTAACTGTTAGTCTAAAAATCTAAGCAAAATGTGATAGGCAAGATACATTTAAAAATCATTTTTATATATTTCTCTAGAACTCTATAGAAATCATTTATAAAGTTGTCTAATCCAAATATATGCTGTATTAAAATTAGTTCTTTTTTACTAGGTTTAGATCATAGTTCTTTAGAGGGCCTTCTCCATCAAAACACAATAAATGGAATTAACTATATATTTGGAGGTAGAATGATATAGCAGAAAGAATATGAGTTTGGGAGTGAAAGAGACTTGAATATTTGTTTTCACGTTTCACAGGGGAAAAGCTATTTAAACTTTATTTTCCTCATCTATGGAATGGAGACAGTAATGTCTATTTAAAGGATTTGAAGGATTAAAAAAGATTATAAGTCAAAGCCTTAGGTTCTTGGTGTCAGTTCCTAGTTCCTTTTTCTCTTCCTCCTTCTCCTCTTCCTCCTCCCTTCCTTCTGTTTCTCCTCCTTCTTTCCTTCCTCCTTTCTTTCTTTTCTTTCTTTCTTTCGTTCGTTCATTCGTTCTTTCTAAGACTCATATCTTTTCATCCTGGCTTAAAATCTAAACCTTTTTCTGCTTGAGGTTGGTGATCCCTCCCAAAATGTATGCAAAATTTTCTATGTTTGTACATATGCATTTTGTGGGAAAATGTCCCTGGCTTTCGTCAGATTTCAGAGAAATCCATGGTTCAAAACCAACTCAGAACCACTGCGAGATTGGTTTTCATCCATTTATTCATTCATTTATTCAACAATATGTAATGAATACTCATGACGG
This sequence comes from Neomonachus schauinslandi, assembly GCF_002201575.2. NCBI lineage: Eukaryota > Metazoa > Chordata > Mammalia > Carnivora > Phocidae > Neomonachus > Neomonachus schauinslandi. The sequence goes on from NC_058404.1 coordinate 26,524,167, forward strand.
AGGTCAAGCATTTTGCACAGAGCAACTCTGCCCCTCCCTGCCTTTATGGGGTTAACAGTTTAGAGTTGTGAATAAAAAAAACTGCAGTATTTTGTGAATTTGTGTGTTACCACACTAATTACATACATCAGAGAGAAAGCTTGGTCCATGATTCAAAAAGCAGAAGAGTCCTAGAGGGTAGATGAAAAGGATGCTGTATATGCAGGGAAAAGGCTGCAGCATCAAGGACATCAAGCCCCCTGACTTTCACATGTTTCTTGCAGCCAGCTCATCTATTGCCTGGAGGAGGCTCCCTTCCTAACTTGCTCAGAGGTGTCGTGTGGGCTCCCAGCCCAGTGAGCTGCTGCTATATGGTATACAATTTTCCTTTTGTTCTTTAGCTCCTCAACTTTAAAGTAGATCATCTTGGGGCGCCTGGGTGGCTCAGTTGGTTAAGTGACTAATTTCGGCTCGGTTCATGATCCCAGGGTCCTGGGATCGAGCCCCGCATCGGGCTCCCTGCTCAGTGGGAAGCCTGCTTCTCCCTCTCCCACTCCCCCTGCTTGTGTTCCCTCTCTCGCTGTGTCTCTCTCTGTCAAATAAATAAATAAAATCTTAAAAAAAAAATAAAGTAGATAATCTTTAGTTCTGGGGGAAATCAAAGTGTGCTTTTTGCTCAGTCGATCTCTTCAAGGACACGGTAAAGATAACAGATCACTATGTCAACAGTGTTCTGAAAACAAAGGTATCTTTCAGCCTTGTCTTCGGGGCAGTTAGCAAGGTGAGCTGGGAAAAATCCTAAAGCCGGAGGCGTGTTTGGGTATTATGTGGCTCAATTCCCTGGTTTTCTATAGATAAAGAAACTAAAACACGGGAAATTATGTGACTTCTCCAAGGTTTCATGGCCTTTCCTTGAGGTCAATAAGTATAGCAGCGGGGGAGCGGACGGTTAATGAAGGCGCGTTCTGGTCTGTTCATTCTTTTGTTTTTAAATTAATTTTATTTGTTTATTTATTTATTTATTAACATATAATGTATTATTTGTTTCAGGGGTACAGGTCTGTGTGGACGGTTCATTCTCATCCCCGCGGATACTTAACAATGGGAAAAGCCCCTGGGCAGTCAACCCCACTTCTGCCGACCTTGCCCACGGTGACTAGCTCCACCTGCGCGCTAACGTGAAGACTGTACATATTTATTCTTTTGAGTCTTGCACTTTGCTCTTTTATTTTTCCTGGCCCTGCACTTGTGTTTGTTCTTGCGCTCTTTTCATGCATATTGCAGCAGTCCCCGTGTTTACCTTTAGCTCGGGCCTAAATATAACCACCACTATCACCAGAGGTGTCCAGACATGTCAGCCCCTTCTCAGTGCGTGTGTAAACCCCACGCCAGGCTGCAAACGCCGGCCGGCCACACATGCTACTTTCATGGGCGTTCACTTTTAAGTGGAAACCATCACCGAAAACATGGATGGCTGGGTTCAGGAAGAAATCTCTCGTGTGCAAAGAGCCCCGGGTTCCAATCACAGGTGGGAAGGCTAGGAAGGAGCATACTTAGGGCCCTTGCTTTCCACGTGACAACAAGGCAGGTACACCTCCCCATGACTCCATCCCCATCCTGTGGGTCCTTTGAAGGGACACAGAAAGTCATATCGTCCTCTCCTTTAGAACCTTCAAAGGTATCCTTGGAAGAGCCCAGCTAGTGGTTTTATGTAATGCCACAGACCCGAGACTCCGGATTCTCAGAAAATTGCTGCCATAGTCCACGGCGCACAAGGACAAACTTGCAACCCCACCCCCACCAGGAAGTTCTTTCTACGTCTCCTATCAACAGTGCTCTGTCCTGGCTCAAGTAATTATCGTGCAAATTAAACGTTGTCTATATGGTTCATAAATTATTTTGTGGTTTTAATCTTGTCCAAATGAGAGCAAGAGCTCATGCGGAATCCAAGTCTGTGTCTTCTGCTTCCTTTTTCCCATCCACTCTCCTCAGTCTTGACAAAATGGTGGCCAATTTGCCACTTTCTGGAGAACATGGAAGAAGTTCAAGCTAGCCCTTCCCCCATTGCTCTCTGAATGTGGTAGAATCTGCTATGAGCTCCGTGACAGGGCTGGTGAATTATAGACAAGAAGGGGCAGCCGAGAGGGACAGCAGGACCTCTTACACAAATCTACTTAGCGAGAGAGGAAAGAGGGTACTTGCTCAGCCAGCTGAACCCACCCAGGAGCCGTGGGAGAACAGAACTTAAAACCCCATTGTTGGCTTACTGCAAAGTGGGTCTGAAATCAGGATCCTTTCAAATTTCTCCGGGGTCCCTAGGCTCTGAGAGTGACTCTTTGGAAAGAATACAGTATGTGTTGACATCATTTCCCAAACTGGTCCCTCTTTCTCTCCCTTCCTTCTAGCCATTATTGAGGTTTGTTTTATGTGTGAAGCTTTGGATTATTAGCAAGAAAGACCAACATGCACCCCTTGTACTCATGGAGCTTACTATCTAGGAGGGAAGCCTTACCCGCAGCTTCGCAATTCCAACGTCTAGAAGAAGTCATTTTGGCAAGGGTTCAGGGAGAGGGAAAGAGAAGATGAGAGGAAGGTTTAGTTTGTTTGTCTGGTTCCGAGCTTATTTCAAGCCCGGGAGGGATGTGAGTGGGGAAGATAGGGTTGCGGATACTGCAGAAGGCGAGCCAAGAGCAGCCAATGTGGCTCCATCGGAAAAGGCGAGAACACGGGCGGTGGGGCCGCCAGTGGGGGGGGGAGGAGGGGATGCTGCACTGCGTGTGCTTCTCACTCAGGATGACTTCTCATTGTCTTCTCATGCTACAGATGTACAACCAGGGAATTTTCTGCACGGCTCGCCAGCTCCTGAGCCAGTTCTCAAAAATGCCTTCTCCGTTTTTGCGTTAGCTGCAGGTGAGGAAGGGAGATGGTTCTTGCTCTTTGCCCTCACTTCTGTGTTTACTGGGTCACCCTCATGCTATCAGGGCTTGAATGAGAACACAGTGGCCGACACCATTCATAAGAACAGTGTGTATCTAGAATTGGTCAGTGTGATTCTAGAACCAGGGGGTGGAGTGGGTACTGATGATGGGAACCGGAGCGTCTCTGGCTTTGACCTCTCCGCGGCAGCTAGTGGACCTGAGGGGGCCGAAGGAGAGTGTCTACACTCTACAGCTGAGAACACAGACGAGGAGGGACCTTGTTGACAAGGAGTGGGACCTTCTGATTTTCAGTGATTCATTGTTAGAACCGGAATTTCAGGGTTTCCGTGGCCTGGGGCCTACACAGGTGGGTGTGTGGAAACTGGAATTACTAGGTCGTTAAGTGGTATTGACTGTAAATATGTCCCAAGTGTGGAAGCGTCACCCAGGCACACGGAGCACGATCTCTCTTCTGCCTCAGTTGGATATGACATTACGTTGGACATATAATCACAGCCCGCATCTCCCTTGGAAACAGGCAGTAATGTCTGTAAACAATAAACCGAGATGAAAAAATGCTCAGCTTGTGTTTTAAGCCAGATTGAAAGACCCAATTCATTTTTTTTTTTTTAAAGATTTTATTTATTTATTTGACAGAGAAAGACACAGCGAGAGAGGGAACACAAATGGGGAGTGGGAGAGGGAGAAGCAGGCTTCCCGCTGAGCAGGGAGCCCGATGCGGGACTCGATCCAGGGACTCCAGGATCATGACCTGAGCCGAAGGCAGTCGCTTAACCAACTGAGCCACCCAGGCACCCAAGACCCAATTCATTTTGCTCCCCAGCATATGGGTTTTGTTACTGCACAGCCTATGTAAAATGAGACTTGTGCGTAGCCCAGGACCTGGTGGATGTTCATAAATGTTAGTTACTTCTCTACCTCAGGCCACCTGTTCCCCAGAGAAGGAAGTCTAAACTCCACACACTTTGAGGCCTTTCTGTACCACTTGGTTCCCTTTCTTGTGTTCAATAAATACAGGAGCACCAATTATGTGCCTGGCTGGGGAGTACAATGGATAGGGTTCCCACCCTCATGCAATTTAGATTCTAGTAGGAAAGTCAAGAAATGACTAAAAGAAAGTGTATAATGTCAGGAAGTGGAAAGTACTGTGAAAAAAAAAATAGAGCAGGGTAAGGGGAGAGAGTACTTGCTTTTATGTCTTTATTGGGTGCATTTCAACAATTTCTTCCACAGGTAATGCCTTCCGACTCCCCTTCCTCTTGTCTTGCCCACCTACTGTTTTGCTGTCATTGATTCAGATCTGGGGGCTGTTTGCACCTTACTTCTTCCATTTGGGTTCAGTTTCGTTCTTAAAGTCCACCCTTTTCATTGAGGGTCTGTGAATGGTATATTCTCTTTGCCTGAATGTAGCTTCTTTCATCTCTACTTTGTGTTTAGTAGTTCAGCCTTGCATAGATTCCAGATTAAAATTATTTCCCCCTCAGCGTTTGGAAATATTATTCCATTGTCTTCTAGTGCCTCTTGCAGCTGTTGAGAAGCCTTTTATCGGGCTATTGGGTGTCCTTTGCATAGTATGTCTTTTTCTCTCATTGGTGTTTTTCCCTCCCGACCCCTCCCTTCCCCTTTTTCCTCCCCCACTCCGCCCCCCTCCTCTCTCTCCATTTTTCCTCTCTTTCTTAATTTTTCCTGTGGCTGCTTTTAAGTTATTTGTTCTGTTTTAAGTGTGTTCTGTAGCTTTGCTAGGGTTCTGTTGGTTTACATTTATTTTTCTCTCTTCTGTCTGGGACTAATGCCTCCCTATCTTCAAATATGAATTCTCACTCATTTTCTCAAAACTTAAACCCAGCTAAATGTTGGTCCTTCTTTTCCATCTTCTATTGCTCTTGATGCTTCTTATTATTTCCTATCTCTTTTTCTGTCTGGTTTCATAATGGGTAACCTGTGCATAGCTATTTCACAATTACAAATTACAAGGATCTATTTTACAATTCACATATTCTCTCTTCAGTTTTACTCATCTGCAGTTAAACTGCACATTGCATTTTATTTTTTAAAAATTGAAAGAATTTTAAAGAGAGAGAGCACGTGCTCATGCACGGAAGGTGGGGCAGAGAGGGAGGGAGAGGGACAGGCCGACTCCACGCTGGGTCCGGAGCCCCAGTCAGGGCTTGGGCTCGATCTCATGACCCTGAGATCATGACCTGAGCTGAAATCAAGAGCCCAACACTTAACCGACTGAGTCACCCAGGCGCCCCTGTATATGCATTTTAATCTTATAATGACATTTGCTCATTTTTAGAAAAAAATTTCCAAATCTCTCTTTTTTTTTTTTCATAATACCTTGTCTTTAGTTGAGGTTTTTGCCTTTGGGGCTATGTATTCAATCATTTTTACTATTCCTTTTATATTCTATTTCAGATTGCCATTCTATTGAATAAAGTCTATTCTTGATTTTGTTTTGCCTTCTCATTCTTGCAAATAGTGGGTTGTCTCCTCATGTATTTTGTAATTATTTATTTGTGCTCCAGTAGAGATTGGGTGTGTGTGAAAAGCTCTCATGGCGCAAGTTTTGAGGCAACTTCTAATGGTTGCCTCTGTTTCTCCCAAGGACCCTGGGTATCACTGGCTCAGGACCAGGCTTTTACCTTAACCCCGAACTTAGCGTTTTCTAGAACACCTGGGTAAATTTGAATCCTCCATCCATGCTAGATTTAGGCTGGAGTTTCTATTTTTTCAGGGGAGACTATATTTCCCTACCCAGAGTCCAGCCCGAAACAAAAAAAGCTTCCTCATGATATCTTCAGTCAAATGGGTAGATTTTTCTAGGCTATCATTTACCCGAGGATACCACTCTATTAGGGTTCTAACTTAATGCACGCATTTCAGTTCCCAGCTTCATATCTCTTATCAGGCCTTGTTGAGGTTGAATACACAAGCTATTTACTTTAAAACCCAACACTGCCAAGATCCAGCAGCATCAGCAGCATCTTGAAGGTTGTTAGAAATGCAGAACTTCAATCCCTCTCAGACCTATAGAATCAGAACTTTCATCTTAAGGAGATCCCAGGTGATCCATGAGCACGTTAGAGGCTGAGAAGCACTGTCCTGATCATCTTGTTAGACAATGCTCATTCTTCCAACCAGTCCCTTGGAGAAGGCACAATATTAGCTAGTGTGGATTCCGGGTTTTGTTCTTGTTTTTGTTTTTAAAACTTTTTAAAACCTCTGCATTTTTGGTGAATGAGTATTTCACTTTCTTTCTTGGGAGCTCATTTATGTGTTTAAAAACAACTTTCCTTAGAATCTTCTTAGTCGGCTGTATCACCAAGGCCTGCTTTAAGTAGTTAGCTTCCCATGCTAGCCTGTGGTTGGGTGCTTTGTGTATGCAGACACTCAGTAACTATTGGTAGCTTGTGTGTTTCAGTGACCGATTAGAAATGTTCTTTTGAAGGTTGCATAATCAACAACACAAGAAACAACAGGTGTTGGGGAGGATGTGGAGAAAAAGGAACACTCATGCACTGTTGGTGGGAATGCAAACTGATGCAGCCACTCGGGACAACAGTATGGAGGTTCCTCAAAAAGTTAAAAATACTGTTACCTTATGCTCCAGCAACTGCGTTACTCAAATCCAGCTCGATCCAGACTGTTTCCATGGAGGTTAACCCTACACCCCATTCATAGCATTGCAGTGGCCTGGACCTTAGGGGTACCTGAAAGGGTAGAAGAAAGCAGCTCCTGACTTTGGGGGAACTTACTGTCAAGTGGTAGTGAGACACCCATATGCAAGAGAGTGAGAAGACAAAATCCAAGATGTTAGATAAGCAAGTGCCTCCGAGAGGTAGACACTGTACAAAAATGGTGAGGGAACATCAAGGAAAGAGGAAGGAACTTCATAAAATGGGGCAGGGTGACATTATTCCTTCATTTCCTTAGATCACCACTCAATCCTTATCCCCTGCCTATCCCTTGCTTCTGCTCAGGGGCAAATCATTCTCTTTTGTTTCAGAGAGAAAGAGCCCCTCTGTCATCTCCTGCCTGGGCAATCTATCACACCAACCACAGAGACCTTGGCTTTTTACACCATTTTGGGGGCTCTGCTTGGCATAAAAAACATCTTCCCTGCATGAAGTGAAGAGGGATTTCTGCTTTCTTCCCACCTCCTGTAGGGTACATCTGGCCTACAGTCCCTGATCATTGTTTGCATAGCTTTAATCCGAACGTGTACATTGTTTTTTAAATGGTGAAAGACTGAGCCAACAATAACCTTAGGTCTCCATCCGCTCCATTCATCTGAAGGGTGGGGTTGTTATATGAAGCCCCTCTGCCAGCCAGTCTGCCATGCTCTTTGTTTCCTAGGAAGCCAGATCATTGCCTTTGAAACTTTGCTCACAGCACATCCACCCCTGGAATCCCTTACCAAATCCTACCCATTTTAAATGCCCACCTACCTGAGTGACTTTGTATCTGCACTGATTATTTGAACCTTCAGGTCATTTTGTACTGTGAAGGATTGTTTTTGTCTTTCTGACTTATCGCCCCAAATATATTTTAAACCCTTTGAAGGCAGAAAGCTTCTGGCATGCAGCACCATGGCAGGCATAGAGCAAGTTCTCAAAGGTTTCAAGAGAGTATGTTGATTTCAAATGGATATTACTATTAGTTATCAATATATACAATTACTCACATGCTCCAATGAAGCGTTTCCAAACAGGTTGTGGTGGAAATTATACCAAAGAGTGGCTAAGAACATATTGCTGTCTTGTTCATAAAGTTATGGAAAATGAGCTGGGTTTTGTCCTGTGTGAGGAGGTAGAATGCCTCACTAGTTCTTACTGGAATACAGTGCCTCCCTCCACCTCCACCTGCTACCAGTACCTCCTACCGTGACCACCTTGTCCTGTAGGGTAATAAAATGTCACACGCATTGTCCTCATTTTATATATTTGTTTACGTATATATATATTTATGTATTTGGAATAGATATGTGTTATATATACTTTCAATTATATACACACATACAATTGTTATGTCTTCCTAATAAACTGATACTTTAATCATTATGAAGTCAACTTCATCTGATGTTACTGCTACTCAGTCTTATTATGATTACGATTTGCATGGTAGGGTCTGTTCCCATTCTTTTACTTTACTTTTACTTTCTATCTATCTATCATCTATCTATCTATCAATCTATTTATCATCTATCTATCTATCTATCATCTATCATCTATCTATCATCTTTTAAAGTTAGCTCTACACCCAATGTGGGGCTTGAACTCATGACCCTGAGATCAAGAGTCATATGCTCTACCAACTGAGCCAGCCAGTGCCCCATGTCTTGATATTTTCTGTGCATCTCTTGTAGACACTATGTATTTAGGTCTTGCTCTTTCATCTATTAACACAATCTCTGCCTTTTAATTGGAATGTTTAGTTTATTAATATTTAATACAATTATTATTTTGGTTGGATTTAGGTCTATTGTTTTTCTATTTGTTTTCAATTGGTCTCATCTACTTCTTGTTCCTCTGCTTCTCCTTTCCTTCATTCTTTTGAGTTAATTGAACATTTCATTTATTTATTTATTTATTTTTAAAAGATTTTATTTATTTATTTGAGAGAGAGAGAGTACAAGCAGGGAGAGGGGCAAAGGGACAAGCAGACTCCTCGCTGAGCACGGAGTCCATCGGGCTCAATCCCAGGACCCTGAGATCATGACCTGAGCCAAAGCTGGATGCAACTGACTGAGCCACCCAGGCACCTCAAGTTAATTGAACATTTTAGAAGTTTATTTTAATAGACAAATTAAAATTGTCTATTGACAATTGACTTTTTAGTTATGCCTCTTTGAATAGCTTTCGGTGGTTATTCTAAGGATCAAAATGCATAATTTTAACTTTCATTGTCTACTTTTATACCGTGTCACATAAAATATAAAAACTTTATACCTGGTGGGTCCCTTTACCTCATCTCTTCTTTATGATACAGTTGTCATGTATCTATACACATTACACATGTCCATATATACCCATTTATGAATTTATGAAATTATATATACACCATTTATGAAATTCAATGGGAAGATATTTTATGTTTACTATTTTTCATGCTTTTCATACCTCTTTGAAAATCCAAGTTGTTATAGCTTTTTCATTATCCTAAAGAACTTACACTATAGTATTTCTTATAGTTCAGATCTGCAGGTGAAGAATTATCTTAGTTTTTCTTTGTCTGGAAATGTCTTTATTTCACCAAATACATTTATTTCCTTCATTCTTGAAGAATATTTTTTACTGGATATAGAATCCATAGTTGGCAGTTGTTTTTTTTTTACACTTATAAAAGGTATTATTCTACTTCTTCTGTCCTCCATTGTTTCTGGTGAGAAGTCAGTGAAAATTGACATTGATGCTCTCCCTTATAAGATGTTCTGCTAGCTGCTTGAAAGATTTTCTGTTTGTCTTTGGTTTTTAGTACTTTGTCTATGGTGTGCCTAGATGTGATTTTCTTTGTATACATCATATTTGGGAATTTGCTGATTTTTTTTGAAATTTGTAAGTTATTGTCTTTCACTGAACTTGGGAAACCTTCAGTCATTATTTCTTCAAACATTTATTTTCTGGCCCATTCTCATTCTTCTTTCCTTCTGGGACTCTAATTACTCATATTAGACCTTTTGATATTATGCCACAAGTCACTGAAGCTCTGTTCATTTTTTTTCCCCCCAAATTTTCCTCTTTTTAAAAAAAATTGGACAATTTCTACTGATCCATTTTCAAGTTCATTGACTCAATATTCTCTTTTGTCTAATATGCCAAGTACATCCAAAGAATTTTTTAGTCAAATATTGGGTATTTTAGTTCTAAGATTTCTTAGTTATTTTTTAGTTTCTTTCTTTCTGCTAAGATCTCCTCTTTGTTCATTTATTATGAGTATATTTTTTTATGCCTTTCAGCATAGTTATAATAGATGCTTTCAAACCCATTTCTGCTCATTCTAACATCTCTGTCCTCTCAGGGTTGTTGTTCATTGATTACTTTTTTTTTTTAGAAAGGTGTCACATCTTTCTGATTCTTTATATATCATGTAATTTTAGGTTATATGGCAGCCATTATAATAATGCATTAGAGAAAGTCTGGAATCTCATATATTCCTCCAAAGAGATAGATTTTTGTTGTCGTCGTTGTTGTTAAGCTAGTAACTCGGCTGGCCTCAAAACTCCAAAAATCTGTAACCCTTGTAGTGAGCGGAGGCTGAAATCTGTGCTCAGTTCTTTTAGCCATGGGTTCTTTGGAGTTTACCCCACATTTTATAGTTTAAGGGTCAGTCAGAGATTTGCAGAAAATTTCAATGCAGAATTTGGGTCTCCCCTTTCTAGATGCCTTCTTTCTGGAACTATCCGTCCCCTCTTCATTTTCCAGCTACCGAGTGTGCATCACGCTATTAAAACTGTCAGCTTCTGTCTGAGTTGCAGGTATCCTGTGGGTCAGGAGTAGGAGCTTGAAAAAAAAGTCTTGGAATAGGCAGGAACTCCCCAAGTGCCTTTGCCTTCTTCCAAGTATTGGCTCTTCTACTTTCTTTCTTTTCTTTTCTTTTTTTTTTTTTTTTTAAAGATTTTATTTATTTGACAGAGAGAGGGAACACAAGCAGAGAGAATGTGAGAGGGAGAAGCAGGCTTCCTGCTGAGCAGGGAGCCCGATGTGGGGCTCGATCCCAGGACCCTGGGATCATGACCTGAGCTGAAGGCAGATGCCCAATGACTGAGCCACCTAGGCACCCTCCCCAGAACCTTTAAATTAAGTTTAATTATTATCCTCATTATGCAAATGCATTAGTGAGACCTAAAGAGATCAAGTGATTTTTCTTTCAGTTACACAGTTGAATGAGTGTGGAAGAAGGACTAAAATCTGGATCTGCCTGACTTTAAGGCCTCTTTTCTTATAAGCATAAAGTAGTTATAGGTTTTACCTCTCCTTCCCTGAAGACAAAACGTGGTAATATAATTCATTCTCATATAAATACGTAAATATTTACCTTTCTGATTCCCTTGTCTCCTGCCTCAATAAGGAGAATATCTAGGTCCATTGGCCCCTGCAGTGCCGGGAACCCCAAAGGGAGGGAATCCCCGTAGTTGTAGGAGACATGCTTTCATCTGAAAGTCAAGGATTTTGACTGTAGACCTCATTGTTGCCAACGTCCTGGTGTGATGCTGGGCAAGTCACTGTGCCTTTCTTTACTTCCTCATCAGTAAGTTGGGATAAACTCTGAGATCTTTCCCAAAGCTGTTAATAGCCTAATTCTAAGGTTTATTTTTGGTGGCCAGGAGCTAGAAAGAAGCCTCTTGCCCAAATCTTGCTTGTGAACCATGAATTTAATAGTATCCAGAGTAAGTGTCATTGATATCTTTACTCCCCAGATATCTTCCAAAAACTAAATGCAAATAAGAAAACCAGGATTTTAACATGGTGCTCTTCGTTCTCTCACTCCAGCTAAAGCCTCTCTGCCCGATCAGTGCTGTTGGCCTATCCGTCATTACTTAGGGGTACCTTGATCTAGCTAGGCCACCTTTTGCTTCTAGGGCTCTAATTCCTACAGAGGGACGGAGCTCAAAAGTACAATAGGCATCTCTCTTGGTGGCTTGTGCTCTGGGGTTGGGTGGTTAAACTTTCCCACCCACAGAAAGAATCTACCTGCTTAATCTGTTCAGGGTGGGAGGAAAAGATTGTTTACATTTTTAATTCCCTTGTGGGACTCAGTTTCCATGCCTGCCTTTCAGTCACTATGCTCAACCCTAGACTCACATCACAGTAGGTTGGATGTGGGACCTGTTCTCTGAGGAATTCATCAGTCTACAAGTTTTTATTATCAAATAAATTGAAGAATTAAAGTCCTGACTAAAATGCCTTCTTAGCACCAGAATCTTGTCAGTTTCTGGAATCCCCAAGGTCTGCCTCTCTCCTCCCTCAACCCTACCTGGCTCTTTTTTTCTTATTTTTTTTAAAGATTTTATTTATTTATCTGAGAGAGAGAGAGAGAGAGAGCACAAGAGCAGGGTGAGAGGCAGAGGGGGGAGCAGACTCCCCACTGAGCAGGGAGCCCAACGCAAGACTTGATCCCAGGCTCCGGGATCATGACCCAAGCCAAAGGCAGATGCTTAACCAACTGAACCACCCAGGGCCCCCCGCCCCCACCATTTTCTCCCCCTATTTTTAATAATCATGCTGGAAAAAGCATCCTGTTTGGGGGGGGAAAAAAAGTGGTGTAGAAAGAGTATATGGTTCAGACTCATAGTGTTGGAGCTGTTTTTTTGAGAATGGCAGTTTGGGACACAGCCAGGAGAGGCCTTCACATTCTTCATCTTCCCAGAAATGGCTCTAGTAGGAGGTTAGGAGCATAAACTGTACTGTCTTTTTGACTCACTGTGTAACTTTGGAAAAATAATTGAACCTTTCTATGGGCCGTTCAAATGACAGACGCCAAGGTGTTGCCTCTCGTAACCTCGTGTCAGCAAAGACCCTTGAAATATTAGGAGAGGTTTGGAAAAATAAAGTGACCTTACGAAGGTGACATTTCTGGTCACTGATAAAACTATAACGGTATTTAAATGGAGCTTTGTGACTTGTCATAAACTTATGTCCTCAATGTACTCGGAGACTGAACTCTCCAGTTCATTCTGGCGATATCTACATCAGATGTTGACATTTTACCATCTACGTGCCAAAGATGGAAAGGGCAGACTTTCACTCCCGGGGGGCCAGATGTCACCACTTTTGCTTGCAACTTCTATTTGCCTTCTTCACACTTCTGTTGTTTCCAAGAGCTGATCCACATTTGCTAACTTGGACCTGGTTGGGGGTAGAGTCAGCAAAGAATAAGGAAAGCCCTCATCTTGGCAAAACTTTTGAGAAGTTTCCACTTCTCTATCTAAAAGGTGACAATTCATGCCTTAGAACGAAGATTTAAGTTTCCCAGGACTGTGGAAGTAATCACTGATGGATAGTTAAATGCTGTTAAATTCTCACAGCAAGAGTTTCCCCAGAATGGCAACAGGTAGCTGGATGTCATTTAACTGCTCTGGGTCATTTTCTCATCTGTAAGGTCAGGCAATGGGAGTCACAGGTGGTCCAAGGTTCTGTCTTGTGTTTACGGTCTGCGTTTGTCTTTTTACTATTATTATGTCCAATGATCATTACCAAAGCCGGCGTTGCCTAAAATTATTCATTTTATTACTTTTTTTTCCTAAACAAAGTAATCTCCAAGCTCCTCTCCTACATCCTCTCACACTTTACAAAGTACTAAGATTAGTAAAAGCCCATGACCTTTATCTTGTTCCAGCTCAGCAAGAGACAGGAGGATTTCACCGTCTTGAGAAAATATTTCAGGTCTCATCATTGACTTGAGTTTTCTTCGATACATTATTTTGGGAGAGTTTTAGTTCATAGTTAAAACTATTTTCTCTATGCTAAAGACCCACCCAAATATTCTAGCCCTAACTTCTCAGCAAAGTTCTATTGTTATCTTTACAGCTACTCAGGGGAAGTTTTCACTTGGGAAGAACATCTCATCTTAAGTCAATCAACAGGTATTTTTTGAGCAACTATTATATACCTAACATTATGAACAATCTACAAGAAGCATTAGACATCAGCCCATCTCTCAAGGACCATAAGTTGAAACTGGGGCGAAAAAAAAACCAAGTACATTCAGTTGGGAATCACTTGTTGAGGGCCTATTTGTGTGGGACACCATAAAGCCTGAGGGGTAGTGTGGCCAGTCCAGAAACTGTCCTTTTATACATGTTGTATTGGAGTAATTATTAATATCAATCCTGCTGACCTTTAAGAGTGTCCTAGTTTGGATGATAATTTATAAGGTTGCCTTAATGAGGGGGGAAGGACAGAGCCGTGATATCCTCATCCATGGGAATCAAGTCAATAGAGAAAATTACCATAGCAGCTAAGAACCATGTTGATTAGTGCTTTGTTAACACGGCCATAGACGTCGTCACACCCCGGGTATTCTTCAGTTCGGATGAGGCAATTCCTTTCGTTAGCTGAGATATTTGTATGGGCTATGTTGTGTTGTTGGCTAAATCTAATGCAAAGGGTTATTTCCTCCAGGTTAAAATTCTGACCAGCATCTATGTCTCTGAGATGGAATTAACCTATTGCTGACACGTGTCAGGTCTCTCATTTATGGGAAAGAGATCAAGAAGAAGCCTTAAAGAATGGGCAACAAGTAAACGCTAGTAGCCTGTGGAGTTCACATCAAGAAAAGGGGCCTGAGGTCTCACTGGCTTAGCTCAACAACTATGCCTGAGTGTCTCTACAAGCCAAGGACTGGGCCTTTAGTCAACAGGGCAGAAGGAATTTTATGAGCAATGCCCAAAGGTAGGAAGGAGCGTGGGTTATGTGGGGACCGCCAAGCAACTTGGCATTGGTGGACGGTGAGTCAGTGAGTGGCAGTGGATCTGGCTAATGGAGGCTATGGAGGGAGGCGGCAGCCAGATGATGGAGAACCCACATCAAGAAGCGTAGTGTTTTTTTCAAGTTTCCAAATGAAACTGGACCTCGGATATAGCTCCGTCCCTAGGGCCCTGACTTCCCTAGCTGTCACCACATGTCCAGCAACATGATCTCTTCTTCAGGGTTCCTGCTGATCTCTGAAAACCCTCTCTGTCCTCTCCAGGGCTCTGTTTCACATGCATGCTGCACGCACATGCTGTAGCCCTTGGCAGGACTGATGAAACACTTTCTGCAGATCTAGGACAAACAATGCTAGCAAGGAGGGAACACCCAGCCCTGGGCAGACATCCCCATGTTTGGTGTCACCTCCAGATGCGGCAGATGAACTAGCGCAGCAAGGACAATTGATTCACTGGGTCAGAGTAGTGGTGGTGTTTATGTTCTTCCCGAGTGCATGGCAGTTGCTGACAATGCTGGGCACTGAAGATCCCGCTGGTTCCTCTGATCATTCCTCCCACTGGTGGACTTGGATGGCCCCAAAGGCCATGTGACCAGCTTGGTGTGCCACCCCCAAGCTGCTGGATCCTGAAGTTCCTGCACCTCTGAACTGCAGTGGGCAAATCAGGTGATCTTATTTACCCTGGCAATGTACGTTCTTGGCAACAGAAGCAGAACAGTATGGGTTGGTGTATAAATACAAGAAAAAAAAAAAAAAAAAAGAAAAAAAGGCTCATACCATTTTGGAAGGAGCAAGTAGAATCCACCAAAAAGGCAAAATGTATAACTAGCATGAAGAACTGTGAGAGGGACATGCCAACAAGGATTTTGTTCAAATAAGACAATTATTAAGAAGTAGATGACCAAAGGAGCACTTGAGCGGCTCAGTTGGTTAAGTGTCTGGCTCTTGATTTCGGTTCAGGTCATGATCTTGGGGTTGTGCGATCAAGCCCCATGTTGAGCCCCACATCCACACTCAGCAGGGAGTCTGCTTGAGATTCTCCCTCTCCCTCTGCCCTTCCCCCCTGCTCGCACACTCTCTCTCTCTCAAATAAATAAATAAATCTTAAAAAAAACAGGAAATAGATGGCCAAGAACTTTTATTTTTTTTAAAGATTTTATTTATTTATTTGAGATAGCACGAGCATGCAGGGGGAGGGGCAGAGGGAGAGGGAGAGGGAGAAGCAGGCTCCCCACTGAGTGGGGAGCCCGATGTGGGGCTCCATCCCAGGACCCCGGGATCATGACCTGAGCCGAAGACAGATACTTAACCGACTGAACCACCCAGAGGCCCCTCAGCCACGAACTTTTAAAAATAAGGGCAGATGCTTGTTTTTCGGTTTGCTAGACATAAACCCTAAGCATGATATCTTCAAGCGACATCTCTTTTAGGTACAAGGTAGGTTTTCTTCAAGTTGGGTGAAACATTTTCCCTTCACTAATTCACTTAAACATGCTTCTTCGATTGGTATTTTTCCTTCTCTGCGACAAGTGTCTAACCAGTGCTCATTTGGTGAAGAATCAATGATGAACTAAGGGAGTGTGGAGAAGCATTCCCCTCCTTTGAGGATTATGGGGATGCCAAGAGATGGAAACCAGAATAAGTCCATGAGGTTCCTGGGCTGATCCTCGTGGCCCACGCCGGCTCAGGCTGGTGCTGATCACTTCGTCCAAAACACCTTGACGAGTAAGCCCTGAACTGGACACCTAAGATCATACAAATATGATTATTTTTACCTCTGACTCTCTCACAGGAGACAACTCCAATTTCGCCACCTCCTTTATGAAGTTTCAATCCGTGTTACACTGTTGTTTATACCAGTGCTGCTCTAAGTGTCTGTCCCTGGTGACAGTCGGGGGGGCTGGTGGAGAATGTAAATCAATGGCCTCCTTCCTTCAAGGAGCAAGCCAGGCTTGCACAGACCCACCAGGGGACGCGCCGTGTGCGTGGGGAGGTGGCTGACATACGACTCCATCTCCTCCTCCTGATGGAGAATAGGAGCTTTGCCGACCCGCGTCTGTCTGCAGACTGATATACACGTTACTGTCACTCATGTCCTTGTCACAATTTATAGTCGTTAAGCTGGCTTCACTTAAAAACAATGACTTTGGGACCAATTTCAAACTTGCAGAAAAGCTGCAGGAATGGAACAAAGAACTCTACACCTTTCACCCAAGCCCCCTTTCACCCATGATGTGCTTGCTAGCGGAGGCCAAGTCTGGATCACGTGATCTAGTCTCTCTCATCCTGGAATGGGTTTCAGGTCCTTGACCTCTACGACCCTTCACGTGGGTTTGCCCCGTACTTCCTTATGGCTAGCCCCATGTTATGCGCTTTGAGTAGGACTGTCACAAAAGTGATACTGTGTTCTTATTGCTCCCTATCAGGTGGCCCCTGCTGTCACCTTGTCCCATTAACTTTGTGTCCCAGTGGTCACTTTGATCACTTGATTAAGACAGTGTCTGCCCCGTTTCTCCACTGTCAAGTTACTTTTTTCTTTTATAATTAATAAGTACCAAGTAAATATCCATTACTCATTCGACTTTCACTTACTTGCATTAGCATCCATTGAGGTTCCTTGCCTGAGTTTATTATCACTATGATGTTTGCCAACTGGGACCATTTCTAATTGTATCATTCCTTACATATTTATTAGTTGGCACTCTATTGCAAGGAGGAACTTTCTCATCTCCCATTCTTAAGTTTCGTTCGTTTGCTTATAAACGAGTTATTCTTCAAAGGGTTATAATGCATTATTATCACTAATTATTTTGATGTTCAAATTGACCTAGATTTTGACACCAGAAGCCCTTGAGCCCGGCTTCTGTGTCCTTTTGACTTGTGCCCATCATTCTCGAGCACTTTCTCTACAACAAGCTGCTCCTGGCCTACCTTGTAGTTTCCCTGCCCCAGCTCTGGACCCGCGAGTTCTCTAAGAGACCTTGATTCCTTTTCATGAAGAGTGATATTGAGAAGCCAAGATCGGGGTGCTGAGTGTGCCCTTTATTCCTGGAGTGTTGCTTCTCAGAGGCCCTCCCAGTGGACAGAGTTCAGAAATGCATGTACTTTTATACATACACACATATCCATATATGTATGTATGCACGCACACGTACCTTTTCATCTGTTCTTCCTTCTGTTTCTCTGCTCCCACTATCCCTAGCATGTTTACTTGTTCAATTCCCTGTATGCTGCCATTCCCCCAACTATAAGAGGCTGCCTCTCTGCCATTCTCTGCCATTGTCCTTGTAAATGTTGTCATTACTAGCTGTCACCAGCTGCCCCCGCCACCTCATTCCAAGACTATCCTGGTCCAGGCCCTGTTATCCTCTGCTTGCACTTGCCCAGTGACTGCTGGAAGTAAATTAGAAAGAAGAGGAAGAAAGTCCGATTTGTGTTTCTTAATGAGAAGAAGAAGTAGCAAAGGCTAAATTGCAATGATCTGCCATAGTTACTTCTTGGTTCGAGGATGCACCGCAAGACAGCCCATCTACCGATACGGTAGGACTACTGACATCAAGGGGTCTTCTGTGTCTCTAAGTCTACATCAGGACTATAATTATCGCCAGAAGTGTGGGAGTGGGGTGTGCTTGTGAATTCTGCAGTGCCTTTTGACCTCGGCCATAGCGGCAGGAATAGGGCTGTCAGCACTGGTTTTTACGTTGCTAAATCAGCAGAATGCTTGTCAACTGGTCTAGACATGCATCATGCCTAATGAAAGAAGAACAAAAACAAACAATTGGTTTTTCAGTGGTTCTCACCAAGAGGTTATACTATTCATCCTCAAGGCGGTATTGACTTCTGTTGAAATGAGCCCTGGAAAAATAAATGTGTTCCTATAGTCAGGATGACGGTTACTTAATGATGAACTCACATTTCCTGTCACTTGGGCAATAAGTATTTGCTAGCCCTTCCAAGCTGATTGTAAGCTCCTTGAGGGCAAGGGGCAGGATGGCACACTTAGGCAATCACCCACAGTGACTTGCAATTAGTGGCCCATTAGTAGCTGATGGCTCAAGTTTTTTTTTTTTTTTTTTCCTTCAGCTAGACCATTGCCATAACACTGAGTTAGGACTCATGTCTATTTTTCTATAGTCTACTGGTCACTTCCATCATTTACATTTTAGATAGGACTGGAATCTGTAAAGTACTAAACTGGTTAAAAGAGTCAGAGACAGAAATAAAGCCCTTTTCTATTTCACCTCCCCTCCCTCCCTGCCTCTGATACATAGGCTAATAGAACTGATGCAAGAATGACCGAGGTGGGCAAATGGCCTGGCTGTGGATTGTGCTACTTCAAGTTCAGAGCCGAGTAGTAGGACATCCAGGCTCGGGACTGTAGTCAGGGCCCTGGTAGGAGGCTGGCTTCTGCCAGAAACCCTGATCAACTTTCAGCAACTCTCCAAATCTCTCCAGCCTCATGCGTGGCTGTCAGATTGGGGGTTGGACACCATGATCTCTTAGTCTGTGGTTCTCGAGATTTTTTACTCGGTCCTTATGAAATATTATGATTCATGGCCACATCCTGAACCACAGCACAAAGATGGCAAAGCGACAAGGAAAACAGAGAGTGAAAGTATAGTCCATGATAACACCAGAGAGACCTCTCTCTGCATACTAAGCTCCAAACCTCACTTTCTCAGGGTGTGTGTGTGTGTGTGTATGTGTGTGCGTGTGTGCAATTACAGGAAGAACAGCACAAAGCCCCTTACATAACAGCTGCTGCTAAAGGTTGTTCTAGAATTCGTATGAAAAAACAATCCTTAGAATCGCTAAAACAGTTGTGAAAAAGAATAAAGTGGGAAGAATTACTCTTCGGACATCAGGTCTTACTATAAAGCTGCAGTAGTCAAGGCTGGGGCAGAGGGATAGACACATACCCCGATGGAACAGAGTAGAGACCCACACCAATAGGCCCAGCTGCTTTTCGACAAAGGTACAAAAGCAATTCCACGGAAGGAGGACAGCCTTTTCAACGAGTGGTGTTGAAGCAGGTGGGTTTCTATAGACAAAAGGAAAGAGCCTGCATCTAAGCCTCTCACCTTATAAAAAATGAACTCAAAATGAATCATATATTTAAATTTAAAATGCAGGGACTCCTGGGTGGCTCAGTAGGGTAAGCGTCTGCCTTCAGTTCAGGTCATGGTCCCAGGGTCCTGGGATCGAGTCCTGCATCGGGCTCCCTGCTCAGCGGGGAGTCTGCTTCTCCCTCTGCCTCTGCCCCTCCCCCTGCTTGTGCTCTCTCTCTTTCTGACAAATAAATAAATAAATAAATCTTTAAAAAAAATAAATTTAAAGTGCAAAACTAAGACTTTTAGAGGAGAACATAAACACTCTTTGGGATCTTGGGCTAGGCAAAGAATTCTTAGACTTGACCAAATAAAAACATCCCATAAAGGGAAACAATGGTAAATTGATAAAAAGTAAAATTTTTTTGCTCCGAGAAAGCCCATGTGAAGACGATGCAAAGGGAAGCTAAAGATTAAGAGAAAATACGTTCAAACTACACATCGGACAAAGGGTTGGTAACTAGAATATCTAAAGAGTTCTCAAAACTCAACGGTTAAAGAACAAAAAAATCTCCAAACAATCCAATTAGAAAATGGGCAAAAGACATGAATGGCTTTTTCACCACAGAAGGTATATAGATAGCAACCAAGCCGTCTATGAAAGAGTATTCAGCTTAATCTGCCATTAGGTCAATGCAGATTAAAAGCACAATGAGATAGCACTATACACCTCTCAAAATGGCTAAAATAAAAAATTGTGACACCCCCCAAAGCTGGTGAGGATGCGAAGAAATTGTGTCCATGGCGGGTGGTGTTGTAAAATGATACAGCCCCTCTGGAAAACAGTTTGGCAGTTTATTACAAAACTAAACATGGCTCTACCATATGACCCTGCAATATCACTCTTGGGCACTGGCCACAGATAAATGGAAACTTACGTTCACGTAAAAACCTGTACGTGAACGTTCATAACTGTTTTATTTGTAATCGCCCTAAACTAGAAGCAACTCAAGTGCTCTTCAAGATAGTAATTGCTAAGCAAACTGGAATGTCTATACCATGGAATATACTCAGCAATAAAAAGGAACAAATTGATACATGAAACGACTTGGATGGATCTTCTGGGAAGTATGCTGAGTGGAAAAAGCCAATCCCCAAAGGTTACATACCATATGATTCTATTTATATGACATTCGCAAAAGTACAAAATTATACATGAGGGACACCAGATTCGTGGTTACCAGGGGTCAAGGCCCAGGGTGGTATGGTGGTAGGGGAGGGGAGGAGGGGCAGAGGGAGTGGGGCAGTGTGTCTATAAAAGGACAACATGGGAGGCCTTTGTCATGTCTTGACCACATCAATGTCAGCATCCTGATTGTGACGTTGTATTATACTTTCACCAGATGTTACCACTGGGGAAATCTTGGTAAACAGTACCCTGGCTCTCATTATTTCTTAAAATTGCATGCAAATCTACAATTATCTCAAAACAACAAATTTGATTTTTTTAAAGATTTAAAAAAAATTTATATATTTGACAGAGGGAGGGAGCGAGAGAGAGCACAAGCAGGGGGAGCAGCGGAGGGAGAGGGAGAAGCAGACACCCTGCTAAGCACAGAGCCCGACATAGGGCTCGATCCCAGGACCCTGGGGATCATGACCTGAGCTGAAGGCAGACACTTAACTGACTGAACCACGCAGGCACCCCTTAAGTTTAATTTTTTTAAAAAAGGAAACCTGAGTGCTGTCTGTCTGGGCTTAGTCTTTTTCTTTTCTTTTTTTTTTAAGATTTATTTATTTATTTTAGCGTGACAGCATGAGCGGGAGGGGCAGTGGGAGAGGGAGAGAGAGAATCCACAAGCAGACTCTGACCCTGAGATCACGACCTGAGCTGAAACCAAGAGTCAGCTGCTTAACCCCTGGGCCACCCAGGTGCCCCTGGGCTTAGTCTGGTGCAAGTAAATGGAGTGAAAACATGTGCAGTTCAGGAGAAGAAAAGGCTAACATGACCACCAGAGATTATATATAGCTTGGTGACAATGATCTTTTTCTTTCTATATTCCCCGAAGCACTTGGCCCCAACTGCCACCTTGCCCATAGAAGCACTCGGTAGTTTTCTTTTGTGTATTACTGTTAGTATGGAATAGAAGTTGCCTTGTCCGGAAGTTCAATTTTTGTATGTAAATGCGAGACACTTAGGAACGATAATAGGCAACTCCAATGCGGTCCTTGTGAACAAGCCAATGATTTTTTTGTGAAAGAGGATAATAATTATCGTCGATAATAGAACCAAAACATAACCAAGTCCTTTTGCATCATATGGGGTTAAACTGTGTTTCGCTCCCATAGAAGTTTTGTTTTGTTTTGTTTGTCAGCTTGCTTTTGTTTTATTTTACAGGATATCCTTGAGCTACATTCACTAGCGTAGGAGTCAGGAGACTTGTAACTTCTGCGCTCTAAGGAAAAGGTTCTCACCCGTTTCTGGGTCCCAGGGCTCTTAGGAAGTGCCTCAGGAGTCCAGGGAGGGGGAAATGGGTGTGGTCCCCTGCTTCCTGCAATTTCCACCTTGGCCAGCACCTTTTCTACTTATCTTACTAATTAGGTTCACGTCAGATTTAGTTTAGGAGCAGATTCCAACGCTTCGTAAAAATGTGAAAACCACCAGCTGTTCCTGTCTGAGGTGGCCTGTCCCCTGTATCTCTACACTCCCTGTCTGTGGAGACAGCAGGGACGCCGAGAAGGAGTGAGAGATGCTGGGAAGGAGGACAAATGCCTTGTGCCACTCTTCCTTTCCTACTCTAGCTCCTGCAGGCCGTGGGGCTCATTCGGTGCTGCCCTTAGTCCTGGCTAGAACAGAGCACGCCTGGCCTGAAGGCCTGGGGCAGAAACTGCCCTTTTGAGAGCAGAAAAATGAACCGGTGTGAAAGGGGTTTTTGGAAAGAAAATGATTTGTCTTTTTCTTTTCAATGTGTGTGTGTGTGTGTGTGTGTAATCATAATGCATGAGTAATACAAGGCATGAGGATTCAAGGTGGTGAGGTGATTGATCAGCTGACGGCAAAGCTACCGGAGACCGGAGAATTCAGATGAACAGATGCTTGATTGCATGAGCAAATGTGCAAAACAGTGTGCAAACAGGATTTACGAAAATATCTGGGGGAATGTGTCAGTGTTTGTTTCGATAGGTAATTGATTAATGGCAAATGACAAATAACATAATTTTTGATAAAACGGTGTGATAATAAGATCCGTGAAATGTCACCTAGCTAGTTCCACATTCAGATGGGACCAAGGTGTCTACCAAAGGACAATTAACTAGGTGGCCCTGGGGGTGGGCCCAGCAGTAGTGAGTGATTTCTCTTTCTCATCAACTGTCACAGCACACGGTGTGATGTGTGGTGTTCCTACTTTCTCAGAAAGCTTCACCTCCCCTTTGGTGGTGGAGTTCCCTTTGGGTATACTGGGGCTTCATAACAACCTCCCCAAGTCCCCACAGCACGAACATTAGGGTTTCCTTGGCATTGCAGACCTTCCTTCAGTTCTAGCTGACAGTGAAGGCCAGGAGGAGGCGGCGACAGATTTAAAAGGAAGAGCATGTATGTCTGCATCACAGAGATGGCCAGCAGGAAGGGAGAGGAATTCCCACCTCCTTGATTTCCTGTGCTTCTTAAGGCCTCTTGAGCTCGCTGGGCCAGAGAAAGATGAGCTGAGACCGTGTAGTTGGCCAAGTTCCCAGGAGCCCGTCAGGGTTACTTTGTGAGGCCTGAGGTCTGGGGCCTGCAGTACGGCTAGATTCAGCCTCTGTCCCAGTAAACAGTTTCTCAGGGAGCTCTGCCATGCTCTATTGGGTAGGGACGGGGAGGAGGGGAAAGAGGTGGCAGGACTTATGTCCAAACCATTAATAACCCCTTTCCTCTTCGAATTGACTAGAGTTTCCAGAGGGTCTTTGGCCATCCGCACTACAATTAGCAAACAGAAAACCTAACCAACATAAACACATCTAAACCACAGACGAAATCACCACTCTGTTATAACTCATCCAAAAAAAAGAAGGACTATCCAGCCAGAACTGATCCCAGCCCATGACCATCCTGGGCTCTCTGGGCCCCCCAAAGGTCTGAGAGGATCCCACAGGCCCAGGATGGGGGAGCACGGGCAGGGCTCACTCAGCAGGATTTGCTCGGGTTGCTCGTAGCTCATATGGTGTGCTCCGTGGTAATTCATAGCACCCTTGCTCCTTCTTGAAAGCATTCCCGTTTGGACCATCAACTGTAGGGTCTCTAAATGAACCAGCTGATGAGTTGACTCTGGGTCTCCACTGAGGGTCTGCGAGTCTGCTCTGAAGTCTCTCTTCCTAGACAACTTTTCAACCACGGACAGCGGGCTGCGGCCAACAGTTCAAGTCTAGCCCTTGGCCCGATTTTATATTTTTGTACAGCCCACAGCTAAGAACAGTTTTTTACATGTTTAAAGGGTTTTTTTGTTTTGTTTTGTTTTCAGAAGAACATGTGACAGAGGCTGCAGGTGGCCCGCAAAGCCTAAAATAGTTACTATCTGGCCCTTTTTAGACAAAGGTTGCCAACCCCTGACCTAATCATCCGATCTTGCATTTTGGGGTGGAGGGCCGGGATCCCAGATCATTAATGTTTTTGACCCCAGAGGAAAATGAGCATTATACATCCTCATCTTACCATTGTCAAATTCAAGTCCAGCCGAGGGCCCAAGGTTATGGAGGGACGTCCGTGTTTGTGAGATGAATGACGCTGACTAAACATGTCACCTACCGGAGAATCCCTCATGGACACAGATCTCTGCTGAGATTCCCTCTCCATCTCCTCACCAAGGGCTCTTCATGGGGAAGGGAGAGGAGGGAGGATTAGAACCTTCCCGAGCCATGACAAAGGCCTTCCCTTCTGGTGGAAGATGATGCCGAGGCCACGAGTCCTGCCTAGGGGCTGGAATGCCTCTGTAGCCACAGGCCCCTTTGGCGGTTCCCTGCCACCCATCACATCCAGCTGGGCCCTTGGATACCCAGATCATGTACTGTTTGCATTTATGCTTTCACGTGGCCTGTGGGCCTCACAGATGCTGAGGAAGCCTTTGGGAAGGATGTGCCATTTGCATCTAAAAACGAGTGTGTTGGGGCGTCTGGGTGGCTGCCTTTGGCTCAGGTTACGATCCCAGGGTCCTGCTTCTCCTTCTCCCTCTCCCTCTGCCGCTCCCCCTGCTTGTGCTCTCTCTCGCTCTGTCAAATACATAAATAAGATCTTTAAAAAAAAAAATAGAGACGAACATGTTCACTCCTCCCCCGGGGACTGCATCTCTTCAGAGGGAGGGACCGACTTTTCAGAATTGACCACTTCAGCGTCAGTTCTGCGAGCGTGACTCCAGTGTCAGGGGGGAGAGTTCTTGGAAAAAGAATAAAGGACCCACGTGATCCTCCTGGCTTTGTCACGGACTGGCTCTGTGACTTGAGGACACACACAGAGGGTCTTCGGGTCTTTACCCATGAACACGAGCTGCTGTCTCTTCAGCTTGAACACTGATTTTAGGTAGTCCAAGCTGTTGTCTGGAATGCTATTCATTCCTGTGATTCTTGTGAAGAATGGAAGTGGTGTACATGGTATTTCTTACAAGTTTATATTTAGAAGCATTTTTAAAATGAACATGTTGGCTGACTCTTAAGTACTTGGGGCACCACTAGATCCCCTGGTTGTCTTATCCCTGCTACAAACACTCAGAGCCCCTTTGGTAAGAGACTTGATAGGGGACAGCAGAGTCAAGGCCAGGACCCAGGCCTCCTGACTCCTAATACGGAGAGTCAGCAGGACACACTGCTTTTCCTGGCTGTCAGGGGATTCATCTAGAACAGGAATATCTCTTAGAGGGACTGCACCGCCTTGCACGTGGTAGGTAGATAAGCCGTAAACGTTCAACTGAATAATTCAGAGCTGGGTATTTGCTAGTCTGGGGACGTTGCCCTAGGAAAGTTCTTTGTGTTGTTATTGTTGTTGTTTTTTGCCCCTCCAGACATCTCTGAGATATCTGTCTCACAAGCTAGAATTATGGAATGATTATGAAAACCATACTGAATCTCAAATAGACACCTTCATAAAAAAACCACTGTTGACTCTTCTCCCGTCCCGTTTCTGCGAAGGCGAACTGTGGGCCGCGTTTGACCGTCTTGAGAAAGGCAGGTATGTGCGTACTCCTTTTCTGCATTTACTCACTAGGTGCTGAGGTTTGCTGTGCTCTTCTTTCCCACGGGCCTTTGCAGCATGGCGCACACTGAGTTACAGGAAACGTCTGGCAGCAATTTGCCTCTCCCTCCATCCCATCTAACTCTGAAATAAAACATCTCTGGAAATCTTACTTAGGATGAGTGCTGACATCCAAAGGAACAGAGGCCCCACCAGGAGCTGGTTGGCTTTGCTGGTTACAGTCTGTCGGAACAAGCAGGTAAAAGCCACCACGACCATGTTCACAGTTTTCCTACCTGTAAAAACAGTCAGCCCAAAATATGCTTCACGAGCAAGTGAGAGGGTAGGAGACGTGCCCTCAGATCAGTGAAAATGGATTCGGAACAACACTGGCCCTGTGTTTCTCTAGCCCTTAGCTGTGACCGGCCTTCACCACTGGGACAGCTAAACCATAATGACCACCTCCCTGTGTGTCTCAGCTTTCTAACTCAGCCCCTGATTGAGATCTAGCCCTTTGAAAACCTACATTCCATATGTGGAAACACACTAATTGAAAATAATTCTCTCCCCAGGGACCTGGCTGGCTCAGTCCGTGGAGCGTGCGACTCTTGATCTTGGGTTCGTGAGTTCAAGCCCCATGTTGGGGGTAGAGATTACTTAAAATTAAAAAAAAAAAAAGATTAAAAAAAAAAAGAAAATGATAAAAAAAAAAAATTCTCACCAGCCTCTGACTCCCAGAAGAGTCCGTTTTAAAATAGAACAGTTTCAGTCTTGTGCTTTCTACCTTTATTACATTTTTGCGTTTTGAGATACAAACCAACCACTCTCTTATACCACACAAAAGACATCCATTCTTGTGATTTTAAAGTGCATTTCCCTTTAAACGCTGTGTACAAAAATATTTATTTATTTTTTAAACATGCGGACGTTTCTTGACAAGGCACTTTGAGGCATTGGGTGCAGACGAGCCTTCGGTTCTCCATTCACCCTGAAGTAAAAGTGAAACATCGTCTTCACAGCTGCCTTCTTGGGAGTCCTCCCAGGTCCAGCAGGCTCTAGGAACTGAGCACCGAAACTGCCAAAAACATTCCCGGCTTTCCAACCATGCCGAGGAAAAGCCGCCCCAAACCACAGACACCCTTCCCAGTCCCACATGTCCACTTTGGGAAGTGCAGAGAAGCCACTAGAATGTCTTCGACACCTGGTAAGATCATATTAGGCTTATGACTCTTCCTCCCCGGTTTCAGTGATCGGAACCCCCCCAGAGCAGAGGGCCACGGGGCCTGCTCTGGCAAACCGCACCCAGAGGAGGAATTTTCGATGAGGAAACAAATGAAAGACAATCAAGGTTTTCATTCACTGTCCACTGAGGGGGAAGACCCGGAAAACGGGCCCTTCTAAAAAATGAGCCGACTCTTTTTTGGTTTCTAAACATATCTATAACCCATTGAACATCCAAGTGACTACAAATAATGCTTCTTTTTAAAAAGCAAATTATACACAAAGATCAAAACCACGAGACATTCTTTTAGCCATTCGAAATTTACATCTTTAAAAAACACTGAAACAGTAATGTTTTCCACCATTAAAATGAAACCTTAGAGAAAAAATAAATTCTACCTTGACTCTGAAATTGCTTTAATTTCTGGAGAACTACAGAACTCCCATTATTTCTCACCACTTCCCCTTTCATCAGAATACTTCCAAAAATAAAAAGAAACCCATTCAAATGCTTCCTATCTTCCAAGAAACACTGAAAGCTTATTTATTATGTATCTTTCTATAGTCCAGGTTATTTATTGCACCTAATTTGCGAATGCTCCCCAGGGCATTGGGGGAAATAAATATGAAACAAAATGGAGCTGCTTCCCCATTTCTGGACAAGGGTACTAGTGGTGGGAGGCCCGTCCTTTGGGGGGGCAACTTGGAAAGGGCACTGGGGCTGGGGGACATTCGTCACCATCACCAACAGCTGTGTGAGGGGCAAACCCCCAAGTCAGGCTGCAGTGACGTCTCCAACTAAGAAATCTGTCACTGTCTGAAGTGTGTAGACCTACTTACTGATGGTGAGCTCCGAAATAAGGAGAGGTTCTGCAGATCCTGGGACCATCTGTTGATATCCTGGGACAGAACTGGGCCCAAGGGAGAGAGACTGGTGAATAAGACAGTATTCTTCAGAGGCCCCTGCCTCCCTGAATGACGAGGCTGACAGGAAAGTCTCGCAACCACATTCTCTAGTCAGAGAAGGGTCTTTGAGGCAGGTGACGACTTGCCTGGTAGGGCGAGCATCCCAGGTGCACCGGCGGGGGATTTGCAACCAGTGCCCCCAGCAAAAAGGCTGGGGTGAGCTGGGAGTAAAGAATGGGGGAGGGGAGGGCTTATAGCTGCTTTTAAGAGCTCCTTATTGCTGAATTACCATATTTCAAATTTTGACACGGGAATGTCTTAAGATCACCATTACTGAAAACCAAACAGGCGTCTCTTGAGGCATTTTTCTTTTGAATACAGAATGATCTTGTTACTTGCAGTCTGGTAACACATAAATGACAGGGCACCTGGTACCTTTCTTGACTTGGAGGAGGAGGGACTGGACTTCTCAAAACAAAATAAATTCACGACCTATATAAAATGGTTTGCTTCCATTCGGTTTTGATTTGCACTATCGATAGTTCTGATCACCAGACTGTGACACTGAAAGTCCCGTTTGTGTATCTGATGTAGATATGTCTAGATAAAGCACAATTCTGCCCAATTTCAGCATAAGATAAAAATGCGATTTTCCCATAAATTATATCATGTGATCCCCAAGTCCTACTCTTCTGGGAGAGGCATAAAAAATAAAGCACTAGATCACAGACGAGTAACAGCCAGTTTTAGGAACAAGAATTACATCAAACATCACTTAAGAACATTTAAAAAGTCAAAACATTGTAAAGTTCAAAAAAGAAGGGGAACAAAAAACCAACCACAAAACTCTAGGAGCCAAGACACTCCATCCCTGCCTGACACTAACTGACAAAGCCGCAGAAGCCAGGAGGCCTTTTCCAATTGATCTGGAATATGCAAGCAAAAGATGACTCTCTGCTTGCAGAGTCCAGTGGCTGGGCCTCCAAATCCAGGCAGCTGTGGATCCCTCTTCCTGCCTTGCTTAGGAAAATCTCACTTTACTAAAATCAGGCAAATGGAAAACGAGACAGTCATTTAATTAAGCTCCAAAAACAAAACAGAAAAAAAAAAACAAAACCCCAACCTTCTCCCAATACATATGTAAAAATATTTTTTAAACACCCCCAAGTACAAACCAATCTCACCCCAGAAGAATTACAGGGTTTGGGGATCCATCTGTCAGTGAATGTCCCAGGAGTCTCACGACAGTATGAACTTTTTAAAAGAGACTTTTAATTCATGGTCCAATATGGTTAAGAACAATTCTTCTCTGATATTTCAGAGTTGCCACACTTTGAAAATAAAATATGAGAACTTGGTGAGGGTTTTCTCCTCTATCCCTTTTATATATACTCACACACCATAAATAAGAACACCTAAATCAAAGTCCCTGGGTGCTTGCAAAGGGTCCTGGATAGTGCAGATCATAGTCAAAGTAGATGTTTTGAGGATCCATCAGATCTGCAAATCAAGATGTCCTGGACACAGCATGGAGGAGGGCTCTCTAGGAAAGGAGAGTCTAAAATCCCTCTGGGAAGAATGAGATGCCTGCAAACCAGCCGAGCAAGTTCCAGCAAATCTTGTAATTAGGCTGTCTGGTGACTCAGGATAGGAGTGAGTACTTCGAAAGCTCCCCCAAAAGCCAAGAGGAAAAGCCACAGGTGTCCCCTCATGGTCCTGCCTGTCAGAAGCCTGCAGTCTGGAACCCCGCATAGGAGCCAAGTTACTTTGGATAACTGGTATGTCCTTCTCTGCTGGAACACATATATGTGGGGTCAGAAAGAGGAAGCGCCTGTTTCCATCACAGACTAATTTGCCTTATCTTTTCCTGAACATCAGATGAACAGTGAAGAAAACAAAAATGCAAAAAAAAAAAAAAAAAAACCAACAAAAACCACAGAGCTAAAGTGTGAAGGAGAGTACGTGGACACAAGGAACAGCAGTGACAGGCAGGAAGGACCCGGCTGGGTGGGGAGCGCCCAGAGATGAATGGCAAGGGTCCCATGGGAGGTGGCTGGGGATGGAGTGACTTCCAGGTGACTGTCCACATCCCAGGGGGCAGGAGCCGCTCCTCCAGGCAGCCGGGGCGCGTCCCGGTGGCCTCGTTATGAAGCCACCGTCCTCCAGCGTCCCCGGCAATGCCCGTGGGCCTGGGTCCTGCTCTGACCCCCGTGGCCGCCCTGGGTGCCCAGCTGACTAGCACCCCACATCTACTCTGAGTGTGAAACCAGTCCTGTGATCTAAAACCTGGTTGGCTTTGCTGGCTTAAGAAAACAAGTGAATAGGATCCTTTCTTTTCGAAGACTGTGCCAAATGGCAGTTGAGCGCTCCTCCTGGCCTCCGTCTCCACGCGCCCATGACCGCAGCGAGGCTTCTCCGCACCTGCTCAGCCGAGCTCCAACACAAGCAGTCACTAATAGTAGGGCCCCAGCTTTTCGTATCCTAAATAACTCGGCCACTCCGGAAACAGACCATAGGAACACCGAGGGCTCCCAAACTGGTCAAAGGATATTCCGAAATCGGGCCCGTTTGGTGGCTCGGCGGTGCCCTGAGTGGATTGTAGTTCAGCTCGGATGATCCTATAGTTTTTGCCTTTGTTGCTGTCCCAGTATGTCTGCCCACTGCACTCAAAGCACACAGCAAACTCCATCCTCTCATACGACTGAATTTTCTCAGGCAAGCTAATGTCAAAGGAGAACGTGTCCCTGTCCGAGCCGGCGTAAGTGTCCTTCACATAGCGACAGGGAAAGTCTGTGAAGCTTTTCCAGGTGTCGAATGTCATTCTTATTTTCACCATCTTCTCAAATGCCAGGTTCCGCACCTTCACCGTGCCTGCGACGGCTTTGTCCTTCAGGACACAGTTTTCAAGGCATACGTGGTCGGTCTGAAGCCGGTTTCTAAAGTCTAAGTAATCAGCGGAAGGCTGCATGAAATCCAAAACAAAGCTCTCGCTCTCTGCTGTCGTCAAGCTCACAATGTTGTCTAGGAGCTCGGTGATGTTCAGCGGAATATCTAACGGGTCATCGAATTCTGAGAACACTTTGACCATTGTCAGGGCCAGCCCTTGGTTGTCTGCGAAGGACACCCGCTTTTTCACCTTCTTCTCCTGGACGGTGGGGGCCACCATCCCGCTGGCTGCATTCTTGCTGCTCAGCTGGATGCACGGCCTCAGTGGTTCACTTGGCTTCGGTGAGGTCTTGAAGGCGAACCTCTCTTGGCGCAGGGAAGGGGCCATGCAGCTGTATCTGCACGCTATGTCCACTGCCATCATGGGGTTAGACGAATAGGCTAGAACCCTGGCCAAAGGGGAAGAGAAAGAAACGGCAACCAGATCAGACGGACGTTCAAGGCAACATGCCAACGGGGGCTGGCAAACAGTGTCTGCCTTCGTCTTGGCCCACACGGCGGCATTAACTCAAGTGTGGGCCAGTGTGACTTCAGTTTCAGGGGAGATTAAGCGTGTAAAGTGTGTGTGTGGGGGAAGAGGGCAAAGGTTAAAACAAACAAAAAAGTAGGGAGCTGCTGGTTTTAAAACTAAATTCACAGGTATTTCCATCAGGATTTCTTGGGGCCCTCAGTCCGCTAGAGCGCCTTGGGGAATAACAAAACCGTGCTGTCTGCAGGAGTTCCCAAACTGATCTGACCAAGGAATGCTTTTTTTTGTGGAGCATCTTGCAGAACACATGTTCTGAGAAACATACTTTGGTAGATAATGCTCTAATATGATAAAAAGAAATGAATTCTTTTTTTAAAGATTTTATTTATTTATTTGAGAGAGAGCATAAGTGGGGAGAGGGACAGAGGGCAAGAGAGAAGAGAGAAGCAGACTCCCCACTGGGCAGGGAGCCCAATGTGGGGCTCGATCCCAGGACCCTGGGATCATGATCTGAGCTGAAGGCAGATGCTTAACTGACTGAGCCACCCAAGAGCCCCAAAAGAAATGAATTCATCCCATAAATATTGATTGGTATTTACCATACGCCAGGTAGTATGCTAGACACTGGAATTCAAATGTGAAGACAGACACAAACCTGTACACTAGATTTTTATATGCCAGTGTATCTTTTACAAAATGTCAATAATTTAGTTTTTTTAAACCTTTCATATAGGTGGATATTTGTTTTTTTCTATAGTGAAGATAACCTCTGTAAGAATAAAAGGCAAAGAGAACTGTGCTCAAGATCAGGTTAAATCTGACTTCATAGAAACAGTATTTTTCTCTAAGTGAAAAAAAAAGTAAAACCAAAAGCTTAAAGACAAACTGGGAAAACATTTTACAAAAAGTATGGCAGCAAAGAGTTAATACCTTCGTATACAAAGAGTTCTTACAAAACAATAACAAAATCAAATAGTCCACATAAAAAAATGAGCAAAGAGCATGAATGGAAAATTCATGAAAAAAACTTAAAAATGCCCTAGAAATATGCAAAATGTCCAACCTTATAATTAGAGAATTTAGATTAGGAAACAATGCCTGTTTTTACCTCCTGAGTTAGTAAAGACTTTTTAAAAATAATATGAGTACATGGATTAGTCTAAACCAGCAAACCCTTTCTAAATATTATCATTTTTAGTTCTAATATCAGATACAGGTATTAATCTTAAGGAGTTAATGCATGGGGGTTAAAGTACTAAAATGTTCAATGCAACATTATAGGGAGGAAAAGGTGAGAAAACCTAAAGGACCAGTAACAGGTATCTGGTTAAATTAGGTATACAACATCCAGTGATAAAATTTTGTATCATTATTAAACCAGAAAAAAAATTTTAATCATTATTAAAACCAAAAAAAAAATTTTGGAAAAAAGGTTTAAGTGGCATGGAAAAAATTTATGATATATTTTTAATGTAAAAAATAGAGAAGATAAAATTGTACATAGAGATTAGACTTGGGGGGAAAAATATTAGGCATATGTATAGAAAAAAGACTAGAGATGTACTTGAAATTGTCAGAATATCCAGGTGATGTGATTTCAGGAAATGTGTTTTCCTGTGTTGTATTTTTAAAAATAACATCACTTCTATAATCAGGGAGAAAAAAATGAATCTAATAAAATGCCTCAAATATTTAAGATTGGCCAAAAACCTATCCCATCCGACACTACTGCCTCACAAAACCAA
The DNA here is from genome assembly GCF_002201575.2 of Neomonachus schauinslandi. NCBI lineage: Eukaryota > Metazoa > Chordata > Mammalia > Carnivora > Phocidae > Neomonachus > Neomonachus schauinslandi. Next base: position 26,557,046 of record NC_058404.1, read on the forward strand.
GCAATTTTTATCATCTAATTACCATACCAAATTTATATTCTGATTTGATAGTTATAACGGGCTACCTGAAGAAGTCAGTGACGAAACCAGGCTTAAAATCCGTAGTCTGCGAACCTCAGAACACAGGATCTGGACTAGGTCCCAAACCTCTCCCCCCTTACTATGGCAAAGGTGTAGGTATGTGGTGGTTTTTTGGGGTGCTTGCTCTCAGGCCTCCCCTAGTCCTGCCCACTGGCGGGGGGCTTCAGGGTGACGGTGATAGTTAAGGAGAAGCAATAGGCAAAATGTTGCTCATCTTCTGACAGGAGCTGAGACCACTGGTTCAGTCCAATAAACATCTCATTTTCAACTTCTGATTTTGATTCATCAAATATATAAAGAAAAATAAGAACAAAGACACATTGGGTTTGATCCCATTTTCCAAAAGAAATACAGCCATTCCCTAGGATGCAGGAACCATTTGGTGATGAATGATGAGAAAAACACACACATTCAGAGACACAAAACAATAATTTATAGGCACAATGTACTTATCTAAACATATATTTTAAAGGATATTTATCTTCCTGTTTCCCCTCTAATAAAATCAACAAGTGAAAATTTTAGGAGTAAATTTGCTTTCTATTATCTGTTTTTGTACCCCTGCAATTGTTCTGGAAAAGAAAAGTTCTCACTGAAATGGCAAGATAGCTTCACAGAGGGTCAGTGGGTTGGCAAATGGGTTCAATGTGAAAACAAAACAAAACAAAACAACCCTGTATTTAAAAAGTACATGAATTTTACTTTTCCCCTGTCCACTGAAAACTTCCTTAGAACGCACCGTTCACTTTCAGCTCTAATGTGAACACAGGTAGTTGTTTTTTTTTTTTTTAATTAAATGTGGATTAAAAATACCCCCAAAGTAGGCAAAACCTTGCATCCCAGCCCCTCCCACTCTGCCCACCCTTGACAACCTGGGCGTGTACTGAGGGAGGCTGGGTTCCTCCTCTGACCCTACAGCCCTTCCTCCTTGCCTGAGTCAGCACAAGATCAATTGTTAAGTTCTCCATCCTCTTCTCTGTCCCTTCAAGCCTGCAAACCAGCCTCAATACGTGCTTTCCTGCACCTCATACGTGCTTCCCCACACAATGTTAAAACAGCTCATTAGAAAAAGGTTGGGAAACTCTCAAGATACTGTGGAAACAGAATTCTAAAATAAGTGGATCAGTGAAAGAATCTGCTCACTCGCAGTTGACTAAAGTCACTCTCAGCTTTTAATCTTATGGATGAAAAAGACTTAGTTGAAGTTTCACTGTTTGGACCCAGCGGGTGTACATTTGCCCCTGAGATCCCCCCCCTTTTTTTTTTTTAAGATTTTATTTATTTATCTGAGAGAGAATGAGAGAGAGACTGAGCATGAGAGGGGGAGGGTCAGAGGGAGAAGCCGACTCCCCACCAAGCAGGGAGCCCGATGCGGGACTCGATCCCGGGACTCCAGGATCATGACCTGAGCTGAAGGCAGTCACTTACCAACTGAGCCACCCAGGTGCCCTCCCCGAGATCCCTTTTATACCGAACTGTTAAGAACTATTGGAACTGGGGGTCGGAGGGTGAGGTTCTGCTCAGAGCCAGCTCATTAAACAATTCCACCGGCACACTCTAGAGCCTCATTGGTTTTGCAACCTTCTTCCACGAAAGGCAAAAATAAAGTTAACTACCTGGTGGCCCGAGGGTTCCTAACAGGGCTACGGACTCAGGGGCACTGCTAACAACCACTGCCCAGCACCCGTCACTATTTAAGTGACACGATCACTGGAGGTGAGGACATTAACGCTTGTGGCCTCAAACAGGGTACGATCTGACTGTTGGCCATTTGCCTATCCTCACAGGTAGATTCCAGCTTTTATGAACCGGATCGTTCTTTGAGAATCAGTGTACCAAATGCTGATGTGATGTAGGCCTTCCTGACCCTCTGCTCAGGAATTCCCCAGGGGGCTGTGACAGGGATGATCATCACCCAGAAGTACTCCTAGCAATGGAGATGGACAAGCTAAGTTTCCTAAGTATCTGAAAGGAAGGCAGCTGGGCAGGTGTTTTATCCACAAATGGCATAAAAAGGATCAGTTCCAACACTGTATGCACAGGCTGTACCTCAGGCCTCCTCTCCTGACACGTTCTCCTGGCTGCTCAGCCCTTTCCCAGGCCGGGGAATATGAGTCACCAAGGTTGGCCAGAGAAAAAGCCAGAAGGAGAAGACAGAGACACACATTTGAACCAGCAGAGTATGACACAGGATTCGCTATCAGTTTGCTGCAGGACAAGGTCATGAGAGTGTGAGTGGCTGTTACTCAGATTCCCAGAAACTTGACTTCCAAATAGATGCCTAAGAGATCATTTTTGCTCCATGAGGGAATGGACCATGCCCAAGGGTGGATTTCAGTGTTCCTGGTCAAAAGAGGGCAAACCCCAACACTCCATGAAAATTGAAGCGAACAGGGATAGTTTTGCATAAATACTTTCCCTGTTCCACTAGTGACAAATAACGCAGCTCTCAGGACAGCTCATCAGGTTATGGTGGTGTTTCTTAAGGAAACTATAGACCTGTACAGAAAATAACCACATGATCTCCACAGTCTCAGGCAGCTGAGCTACTGGCTTTTTGGCTGTGCCTTTTATAGGAAGTAAATCTTTTTTCAGGATTGAGGCCAAGACATTTCCCCTCCATTTTCATACTTTGATAGGAAAAGACAGAAAAATCAGACCAAGAACCCACCAGGAACACTGAAACTGTACTAGGTAAGCATCCACAACCAGGTTACCAGGTTGCACTTTTTAAAAAGACATGTCCATCTACCCTTTGGCATTACTTTACTCCCTCCCAACAGGTTTGGCTGACACAGTATAAATAAAGTTGACATATTATCCTTTTTACTCCGATCATGGGGCCCTTATTCACAGCCTTAAAAGCCACTTGCGCTCTTCTATCCTGCTACCGTCATCTAAAGCATCTTTGAGATACACACATGCGCGCACATACACACACAGACTATTACAGGAAGGAGGTTAAGTTAAAATGCTACAGCACTTGCCAGCTAAAAATGCCCAACATGAAACACAGAGCACTAGCCTAGGAAGGCCTCCCCCTAGCTGTGCCACTGGAGCAAGTCACTGAATCTTTCGGGGCTTAGGTTTCTCCTCGGAGGTCCCTTCTAGCTCTGAATCCTGGTTGCTAATAATGCCCACTAACTTCTGTTCTCTTCCCTCTCACTTTCCCCTAAATACCTCTACTTTGCTTTTGTGGTGAGTCCACTGGCTGTCTTCAACTTTAGTCTTGGCTGCTGGACAACCCTACCATATGAACCATTTCCTCTTCTCCCCACCCCTGCTCAAAGCCCTAACCGCTCTTCTCCCGGACCCTGGGTCTCCCAGGGAGGCCTGGCCACACAGACCACAGGCTCCAACACCTTTTAGCAACTCTCCAAGTCTTCAAGTCCAGTCCGTCCTCGGTTTTCTCCTTCTCTGCAGTAAACAATACCCAGACGGGCCCCAACCCTTCTGGTATGTCGCTCCGGGCCCTATACCCGCTCCTTGGCTAGCAAGTCCCCTCACACCCCTTTCTCTGGTTCAAAAGGGTGCCATGAACAGGGCAGGGGGCAGGAGTAAGGCCAGAGCTTCCAGACTTGGAAGATCCCACAGGTCAGTGCGACCCTGCCCCCCTCGGCCCAACCGGCCTGCACCCCGCCCCCAAGCACTCCGTGAGCCTCCTTCACCTTGTCCCGCACCCACCTTTTGGGCCGTGGGGAAGCCCCCTCTCCAGCTGGCTCGCTGCATCGGAGAGCCTGGAGGGAGGTGGCAGGGGAGGCGGCCGCCACCGGACTACGTGAGCGTCGTGTGTCCGGGAGGCAGGGCTGGCGCTCCGTTCCCGGAGCTATGACCGGCAGGGGGAGGAGGACGACGAGGAGGAGGAGCCCAAGTTATCACACCCGGGCGGGGCGGCCGGGCAACCCCGGTCGGAGCCGTGCCGCGCGAGCGTCCCCGCGCGGCAGCTACGCCCCCGCCGGCCCGCGACAGCCCCTGCCTGGGGACCGGGGACCGTGCACCGGGGCTGGCTCTGGGTCCCACCGCCCTCGGCGGCCTGAGAGACTCCCAAGTGTGTTTCCTCGCGTATTACGGGGAAGCCTTTTCCTTGCACTCCAGTCCCCACCGCCCAACTTCGGGGACACCCTCCGGAAGAGTCGGGCCCCAGACTGGAAGCGCCTTGTCTCAGGTTCGAACTCGGCACAGCAGTCCCAGCCCCAGCCACCCTCAACTACCCCTGGCGGCCAGACCCGCACTTCAGTGGAACATGTGGATCCCGCCAGGCTCCATCCCACCTCTGGTCCCTGGATTACTCTTTCCACCTGAAAGCAATAGCCGCCTCGACCCCGTCTAGAGTGTCCCACCCCCGGAGTGTAACTGCAAGTTGGACGGCGGAAGTGCAGGTGGAAGGAATCAGAGAAGGTCTCCACCGCGCGCGCGCCCCTCGCCGCCGTTTCTCGGCCCTGCACTGGGACTCGAGGGCTTGGGGACGGACGTACCTGGTACAGCTCATAAGCCCCGATGTCCAGATGCGCCAGCCCGCCGCAGCATCCGCGCGGGGGTGGCAGGGGCAGCGGCAGGCGACGGCAGGAGCTGGGGCCGGGACTCAGGTCCGCGCGCTTGGCGGGCAGACGCATCCGTCCGTGCGCGAGAGCAGCCCGCTCGCCTCCTCCCCGTGGCCGGTCACCAACCGCCACGCGCGGCTCCCTTTAACTTTCCGGCACCTCTCCCCACCTGGGAAGCCATCCCGAACCCCTTCCACGTGAACGCCCCCCCACGGCCAATGGGCGCGCTCGGGACGCGAGCCGTCGGCCAATGGCCGTGGAGCCGCCGTCCGGGCTAGCACCGCTTCGCCGCGTGATTGGCTGCGCGCCGGGAGTGCTAGGGCTGCAGCCCAGGGGCTGGGCAGGGGGTAGTGGGGTCACGGTTTCATCAGGAGCCTGCGGACCGGCGCCAGGGGGCAGAGGCACTTTCCTACAGAAGAGCGTCGCGTTACACCAAGAAGGCTGGCACGCGGGCGGCTTGCCAAATTCCCTCTTCCTAGGCAAAGTCCTGGCCGGGCAAAGCCTTCCTACAGGCGCAGTAGTAGTTGCGTTGCATCCACGCCGTCCAGCCGCCCGCCTTCATGGTACGCTTTGGCCAGGGGCTTCACCGATGACCGGTAACTTCCCCATCACATGCCAATCCCAGAGAAGCCCCAAGAGAGTACCAGGTGTTGTTTGCCTCCGTGTTAGGTGGAGGCTCTTTGGGATGGGGATCTCCAGCTCTAAGGATCGTGTTGAAAACACGTAATTACTGACGCTGGCTTTGTGCTCGTCAGGGGTCCAAATGTTACTGTGAGAGGGATACAGTAACATCGTCTTATAAAGTTGTTACTGGGTTGGGAGGGGGCGCCTGGGTGGCTCAGCTGGTTAAGCGTCTGCCTTCGGCTCAGGTCATGACCCCAGGGTCCTGGGATCTACTCCCCCATGGGGCTCCCTGCTCAGCGGGGAGCCTGCTTCTCCCTCTCCCTCTGCCTGTTGCTCCCCCTGCTTGTGCTCTCTCTCTCTCTCAAATCAATCAATAAATAAAACCTTTTAAAAAAATAAAGTTGTTACTGGGGCTTGTCTCACAGAGTGCCACATATATAGGTATACAGGGAGGTATGTTTCAGAGGCAATTACCTGACTTGAATCTGCTACAAATACCTGTACCTGCAGGGCCCCCAGGATCTCTATGATCCACCTTGACGTCTGTAGAGAATGATGCACCCAGAAGAGACCAGCCCCTCCCTCTCAGATGAGATCGGTTTAAATACATATTCACATAATCATATGTGCTCAGCTCTGAGCTAGCCACTTTAGGGATGAGCATCCTAGTTTTCTAGTTTTAATGAATTTTGGAAATTGACAGAGGGTTGTCAGCTTATTAAAGTGCCAAACATTAAAATTACCATCTTCTGTTACCGACCTTTTCTTTAAAAAAAAAAAAATACCCTTTAACAATAAAAACAAACTAACAAACGTAGTATCAGAGTAAAGACCATTCCTTCACACTGGATATATTTAGCTTTAGGACAATTCATTACGTTGAACATGGCATTTGAGAATTTCTGCTTTTAAGGGATTTGAGAGAAAATTCTAATTTTACTAGAAATGTAAAACTAAAACACTGGTAGGTTGCCTTAATCCAATACAGGCCTTGAGCTCAAGACACAGTCTTCCTGTCTGAAGGGCAATTATTAGTCCTCTTCCTTCTTTTTTAATGGGCATATCTGTTAAAGGACCACCTCTGAAATCAGCTATTGGTAGGCGGTTGGCAAATACAATATTCCCTTTGCCAACTCTAAACCCCTTTTATTAGCTGATGAGTACGTTGATTTTTGAAGCCAAGTGTTGGCTACGTTTCTCAAGGGTAGTGAGCATGCTAGAGGAGTGGGCAAAGATGAAGAGCCAATGGTATTGCAAAATGAATGCAGGCAAGGGGTGATCTGAACCAAACCGGGAAAGAGTTGGGACAAGTAAATACAACCTTATAGCATTAAGGTTTGGAAGCATCTTCCTTACATAGATCTAGGAAACCATGGGTAATAATTTCCCCTGTGGTTTAGATGACTATTTCAGAGCAGGAGAGTGGGGCTAAACTTAGTTATGGCTCACCACAGTCTTGGTAGGTGGGAGTGTGGCTTCTTGAAGAGAGCACAGTCTCCTCAGCAGTCAGAATAGAGCTGGGATGCAAGCTCTGGAGGACTGTTCCAGCCGAACTCAGCAGGTCCAGGACCCCAGAACCTGAGAGCTGGACTGGCCCTTAGTTCTGTAAGATCTTGACTCACCTTCATTTTATAGTAGAAAAATAAGTAAAAAGGGAAAGTGTCAACCTTTCAGTCAACGCATACCAAGTCCCTTTTATAATATCTGGCATTGAATTTTAGCCTTAATTTCATTTAGTAAGCCAACCCTCCCCATAGAAATAAACCAAAAGCCTAGCAGTAGCTAAGCAAAGCTAATTATATTTTTCCCATAAACTTTCTTTTTGGTGGCTTTTAGTGGCTATATGGTGGCTATCTTCCTTGCACTTGGGCTCATCTGTGACTTCTTCAATCCTCTCTTACACATTTGTTTACTCTTTTAACAACACATTATTGAGTAACTACTGTGAACGGGGGTCCTAGAAGTGGAAAATCAGTGAAATATAATCTTACTCTCAAGAAGCTCTTAGGTTAATAAATAACGATGTAGGATAAATGTGTAGAAGGTAATTCTCTGTATTTTGGGAGCCAAGAGGAAGACTGTGCATGTGTGGCCATGGATGTGGGATGGGAAATGAAGGTCAGCTGAGGCTTCTAGGGAAGTGAGCATTGAGCAGGATCCTGAAGGGGAGTCAGAGTTTGGGGGTAATGGGAGAAAGCATGGCGGCAATTGGCAAAGGAGCAGGGTTCTATATGTCCCTCAAAAGAATTTCCACTCTACTGATTAAGAATTAAGTCTTCTTTCTGGCTTAAATATTAGACAATGTTTCTTTATGCATGTGTTAACATCAGCTTTTTGTTCATCCAGAAAGTTTGAAAAAAATACTATTAATATCTTATCTCCTTCTCAACTGAACACATTTCAAAAATAGCCTAAACCTAGCTCTTAACTTCATCCCAGATTTTGGAAGAATATATATATTTTTTTTCGCAGCATTCTAACTTTCCTTCTTCTTGAATAAAAATTATTGCACAGTGCATCTAAATATAAATAACCAGCACCAAGAGTCAGAACTGAAGAAGAGAACATTCTTTTGCCTGATCAGAATAGAAAGTGGGAAAGACTGTTTCCAAACTGCCTAAGTGAAATTATATTTAGACAAGTGGAGTTGTTTGCACCTGTCAGAGCTTCAGACATGTTCTGGGCGCATTATGTTACCTGGGGCCCTCTGCCCCTCTTTCAGATTTGACTGAAAATGACTTGCTAGGTCATGTTTTATGGGATAGGCAGATGAATACTAATAGAGGGATTCCATGAGCCTCTTGTCTACAGAGAATGTGTCCTTAGCTTGGGAGAAGACCTTGAATAGTTTACACATCAAAGCTCCTAGAGCCCATTAAGGCATTTTTCTCACTTTTGAGGGCTTTTGAGTTCCCGAGTGAGGTTAATGTACCACTTTTTAATTTAATTTAATTTAATTTAATTTAATTTAGTTTAATTTAATTATTTAATTATTTTGTTTTTCTTCCAAATTTTTATTTAAACTCCAGTGAGTTAACATATAGTGCAATATTGATTTCAAGAGTAGAATTTAGTGATTCATCACTTACATATAACACCAGTGCTCATCACTACAGATGCCTTACTTAATCCCCATCACCCATTTAGCCCATCCCCCGCTCACCGCCCCTCCAGCAACCCTCAATTCGTTCGCTATCGTTAAGAGTCTCTTACAATGTACCACTATTTTAACCAACTGAGCCACCCAGGCGCCCTGTACCACTATTTTAAAAGCTACATATGCAGAGAAGTTTCCCCAGCTTCATACCTCCTGCACTGCTTTGTATGAACCCGATATAATACCTTATTATTTTTTATGATTATAAAACTAATGCAAGATCACTGTAGACATTGTGGAAAATACAGAAAAACATAAAGAGGAAAACAGAATCAGCACCACCCAAAAATAACGACCAGTATAATTCACTATCTTTCTTTCAGTATTGATTCTATGCATAAACATTATATTATCAGGATCATAGTATAAGAAAATATAATGTCTTAATTTTTTACTCATGACTGCTTCTCACTTTGAGTATATTAATATTGCCATATTTTTTTCTGACATGCTTCTTAATTGCTGCATAATATCCTTTCATACAAAGATCATACTTTAACTATATTCTTATTGTGGGACACTTAGATTCCCCCCCAATTTTCTCAACTTTTAATAGACTTTGATAAGCATCTTTATATTAAAATCTTTGTTCACATCCCTGGTTATTTCCTATAGCCCCATTTCCCAGAGTACAGACCATGAGTACAGACATTCTTTAGACTCTTGACTTATATTGCCAAATTGTTTTTAGAAAGAGCAGTGTTGATTTTTCATTCCCACTTTCGGGGAAAAATAAGAATTAAATAATCCTAATTAAGTCTTGGTTTGCGGATTTTGGGCAAATCACACCTCGTCTTACAAAAAAAAAAAAAAAAGCTATATGAGAATTTTTACTAATGAATCATCTGCTCAGTGCCTGGGTGAAAATAGCTACCTCCCTCATCTTTTGCTTTAGCTTTGAATCTCAAAGTACACAACCAATTTGTGTTATGAATGGAGACTTCATAACCCATATTATTGACTTAAATGGTATTAAGTCGTGGCTGGTCAGAGAGAAGGTGCAGAGGCTAGGAAGGAGGTAATAACTTTGCCACAGGCTTAAAAGAAATTAGGCAGAACTCTGTATATATTTATATTCTTTGCTCATTCGTCCCCTGTTCATGACTGGTGGGATCATAAATTATATTTAAACATGTAACTATATACATATGATCCAATGTATAACATCCAGAATTTCATGACAAGTGGCATGCATTTTTTGGAGAACAGTATGTCATGCTGTTTGTAGGATTGTGACAGCCCACTTGGCCGTGGCATGCCTTGTACCGTAGGTCCGGGATGTTTCTGCCGCCAGCCTCTGGGGTCAGATGCCTTGGATACTGCACTTTGGGTTTTGTATAAGCAACTGTATGTTAGCCAGTTTCATCCTGCTATTTACAAAACTGCCTGGACAGCACTCTTAGAAACGGGCAACGATAGGATTTGTAATAAGAAAACAATGACTCACTTGAGGGATGAGGAAAAATACTAAATATTTATGCACAATGATTTCTGAATGTACACCACCACGTTCTCCAGCAACCTTGAATTTTCCATCACTCCTCTTTTTGAAATTTAGAGTCAGAAGCTGAACTGCCTTCATGGTTTTTCCTTAGGATCATTCGATATCCTCTAGGGGATTGGGACTTAAAGACTGCATTTTTCCTTCGAGAAACTCGTGGTAACAATTTCTCCACATGGAGCCACAGGCTGTTTGGGAGCTAGAAATTGAGCATTTAAAGCTAGGAAGTCACCCCATGTGGGCCACGTGGGGAATATTCCTTCTCTGCCCCTTGCCCTGCCTGTGCTCTCAAGGAGCACAAATTTCGGAGGGCAGAGGGGGACCCATCATCCAATGTGGTTATTTCACCTACTGCAGAACACAATGCAGAGGACAATAGAGCATTTGTTATAAAGGCTACTCAGGTTTGTTATAAAATTACACTTCACTAAAAACAACAACCTGATAACTAACTATTAGTATGAGTCTTACTTGGTGAATAGCCAGGACTATAAAATATACAAAGCCCAACTTTGACATTGCTTCCATCTAAGCCGGGGAAATTGATATAGCTATGTATTAAACCTTAGCAAAGATATTTGGCATTATTCCTATTTTCTTCTGTTAACTCCTCAGTCATCTTCAAATGCAAAGTCCCCCTAAATGTAGGGTTTGTTGCCTCCTATCTTCCTCAAGGTTCATTGCTCCAAACAGTGCAGTAACTTCTCCTTTCTTCCCTGTTTTTGACTTTGCTTCTTTTTCCTTCTTCTTTCTCTTTTTTTTTTTTTTTTGGCATTGCTCCTTAATTTGTAAAATCTAGAAATTTCTCTCTCCTAAGATTAGTAAGTAAGCATTTCTCTTTTTTTTTTAAAGATTTTTTTTTTTTTTATTTGTCAGAGAGAGAGAGAGCACAAGCAGAGGGAGTGGGAGAGGGAGAAGCAGGCTTCCCATGGAGCAGGGAGCCCGATGCGGGGCTCGATCCCAGGACCCTGGGATCATGACCTGAGCCGAAGGCAGACGCTTAACGACTGAGCCACCCAGGCGTCCCCAGCATTTCTCTTTCTTATAAATCAACATTTTCCATCAACTTTCAGGGACAATCCAAAGCCCAAATGTTATAAGAAGTATATTACAAAATATACAAGGAAGTTTCTAGTTTAACTTCCTGCTGGAAGACACATAAAAAGATGAAGACTCACATAACCCTCAAAGCCTGGAATAATGACATACAGTGGCTAAGAGCTTGACCATCTGGTGGTCCTGGATTTGAATACTGATTCTGCACCATGGGCTGTGGACCTTGGGAAAATTATTCCCAACTTTGTACCTCTGTTTCCGTTGCTGAAACATGGGAATACTGCCTGGCAGTATTACTCTGAAGATTTCCGGGAACACTGTACGTGTAATCAGGATGACTTCCTTCACAGAACCCACGTGCAAGGGAAGTCACATTTCTTGATTATTCTTTTTTTTTTTTTTTTAAGATTTTATTTATTTGACAGAGAGAGACACAGCGAGAGAGGGAACACAAGCAGGGGGAGTGGGAGAGGGAGAAGCAGGCTCCCCGCTGAGCAGGGAGCCCGATGCGGGGCTTGATCCCAGGACCCCGAGATCATGACCTGAGCCGAAGGCAGACACTTAACGACTGAGCCACCCAGGCGCCCCTCTTGATTATTCTTAATGCAATAAAATCTGGATCCGAACACTCCCCTTACCAAAGCCAGCGAGAAACTTAATATCGGTTGGCTTATGTAGATCCTCAAATTGGGAACAAGTCCTTTGTTCTTAAACTCTGTGGTTACTGCCCTTGATGCTGCTCCTTCTGCAGCCGATCCTCTGTAGGGGCTCAGTCTTCACCACCCACCAGAGCTACTGCCCACTTAGCAGGCCTGCTGTGAGGCTCATGCGCCCCCAGATCTAAGCCTCTTTCATGTAAGCAGGGAATCAGTTTCTATCACCTGCAGAAACTTCAGATCCCACAGCTCACAGGAGATTCACCCCCTATCTGGGCTGGAACTTTCTGCAAACCCATTCAAGCACCAGGTTCTAAAACTCTCCCACTCTTGAGTAGTTCTGGACGCTTTCTGCATGGACCCAGAATTCCCAAACAATGCCTTGTACAGGGGCAATTTCTTCAGGGACTCCAGAAATGTGAAGGAGATGTTGGCATCTCCTTAGGGTGAATAGAACCAGGACTTTAGGAAAAAAAAAAAAAAAAAAAAAGACCTACCTTTTGCTAGAGTGTAAGGTGTTGGGGTGTATGAGAATAAAGCCCAAATTTATATGCTGACATATTTATAAACTACCAGGCATATGGTAAATATTCCAAGAGCATCACTAGTTTGCCAAATACCCCTTATTTGAGGGTTGGTGAACAGGAACAACAACAAAAATGTAGCTTATGAAAAAGAGAAACGGATATTTCTGAAGGCTGAAAAGGAGCCGACCTCTGAAACGGGCTTACCATAGGAAACAAAAGAGAGATTTAAGAGATCTTTGATCACTAGAAGACACAGTCTTTATGAATTACAGAAAACCACACACAGAGAAAAGATGCAGATGAAAAGTTAGGGAGATGATTCCTTTTCTTTTTTAATTAAGAAAAATTTATTTAGAAATACGTGAATTTATCCTATACAGTTCATTGCTTTCTTAGGTAGTTCTGCCATATAATAATTTTTTTGTAGTAAACGTTTAGTAAAGTATAGCACACATTTTGAAAAGTGAGCAACTTTTAAGTGCATAGTTTAATAAATTGCCATAGTGTTTATCCACTAGTGTTACAGAAGCCCCTTCCATTCCCAACTGCCTACCAGAGATAAGGAATTACCCACCGATTTCTAACACCAGAGCAAGATGTTTTCTTGCAAAACTGAACGTACTCTTACAATACACTTCTGGGTCTCTACCCAAAGGAGTTAAACACTTAGATCCACACAAAAGTCTGCACGTGGATTTTTAACGACAGCTTTATTTACAATTACCAAAGCTTGGAAGCAACCAGCATGTCCTTCTGTAGATGAATGGATAAATAAGCTGTGGTACATACAGAAAACGGAATATTATTCAGCACTAAAAAGAAATGAGCTATCGAGCCACGAAAAGACACGTCAGAAACTTAAATGCATGTTACTATGTGAAAGAAGCCCATCTGAAAGGGCCACATACTGAATGACAGTCTGGAAAAGGCACAGTTCTGGAGGCAGTAAAAGGGTCAACGTTTGCCAGAACGAGGTGGGTGGGAGATGCAGAGGCAGAGCACAGAGGATTTTTAGGGTAGTGAAAATACTCTGTATGGTTTTCTTTTTTTTTTTTTTTAAAGATTTTATTTATTTATTTGAGACAGAATGAGAGAGAGAGAGAGAGAGCTCATGAGAAGGGGGAGGGTCAGAGGGAGAAGCAGGCTCCCCGCCGAGCAGGGAGCCCGATGCGGGACTCGATCCAGGGACTCCAGGATCATGACCTGAGCCGAAGGCAGTCGCTTAACCGACTGAGCCACCCAGGCGCCCCCTGTATGGTTTTCTAATGATGGATATAGGTCACTATACATTTGTTCTAACCCTGTAGAACGTACAACACTAAGAGTGAACTCAAGGTAAACATTCAATGGACCCTGGGGGATTATGATGTGTCAATGTTTCGTCCTCGGGAAAAACGTACCATTCTGGTGAGCAGTATAGTTCATGAGGGAGGCTGTGCGGGTGTGGAGGCAAGGGGTATTTAGGAAATCTCTGCATCTTCTTCTCAATTGTATTGTAAACCTGAAACTTCTCTAAAAAAAAAAACAAAACAGGTCTTAAAAGAAGTCAGCAAGAGGAGCTATGAAGGGGGCACCTGGGTGGCTCAGTTGGTTGGGCATCTGCCTTCGGCTTGGGTCATGATCCCAGGGTCCTGGAATCGAGCCCTGCAACGGGCTCCCTGCTCCGCGGGAAGCCTGCTTCTCCCTCTCCTGCTGCTCCCCGTGCTTGTGCTCTCTCTCTCTCTAATAAATAAATAAATTCTTAAAAAAATGAGCTATGAAGAGAGATGAGATAGATAAGAATGTATGGCCAAAAATGCAGTAGAAGAATTAAATGCCATCATCGTGGATGTGGACATCAGCAAAACTGACCGCGTAGACAATGGAATCAATGATTTGGAGGTTAATCCTGCAAGGTCTACGGGGATGTATGGGAGAAGAACATTGAGTTAGAAATGAAACGAGCAAAGAATTACTGAAAAAAGAGCTACTGAATCCAACTGGGAATTCAATTTAAGAATTATAGTATTACTAAGGAGAATAAAAACCCAGAATAGAAACAGAAGTGATAATTTACTGAAGAAAACATTTCCAAGCTGGAAAGAGACCAGAGTAAATAGACTGAAAAGGCTCACATATTTCAGAGAAAATCAATCTTAAAAGACCCACACCTAGACACATACTAATGACATTTTTTTTTTTTTAATTACAAGGACAAAACCCAGAAGTGCTGCAAGTATCCAGGTAGGAAATGATTAACCCCCCAAACAGGTTACTGATGGGAGAAAAATAGCAGCCTGACTTCTGACCTCTTTGTACTGCTGTCAGAACACTTGGGAGAAGCATCTAAAAGAATTTTGTACTCAGCCCAGTTGACTTTCATGTGTACATGACCCCTTTTCCTAACACTTCCCAATATTCCCTCACATCACAAAATACAGCAATGAGACTGACTAGTACTCAAAAAAAAAAAAAGTAGTTGTATCTAATCCACTATGCTAACTTAGTTCCCTGATGAGGTGCTAATGTTACATGTAAAAGTCTATTTTTATGCTCCCATTTCTCTTTGGTTTCAGTGATCCTGACATCGGGCAGTGCTAGTCTTATTTGCTGCTGAGAAAGTTCTGCTGCCCGAGGCCCATGACGTTTGAACTTCACCTCTCTCACTCCAAGGGTGGTCCTATTGTTTCCTTGCTGGTGGGAATTTACATCTTGGGGGTGTAGTGTTTGCTCAGGTGGAAGAGCTCAACATACCAAGTTTCTGCTCTGTGACTTCACTCCAAATGCCGAGACTTCAGTTTACAAATCATGTTGAAAAATAATAGGCTCGGAGAGTTAAAAGGACTTTGTGTTCTTTAGTCCAGCTGCCCCTGTTTCTAGGTGAAGAAACAGAGACCCAGAAGGCTGCCATCACTTGTTTCGAGCCCATAGATTCAGGTACTATTTGAGTTGGGACTAATGAGGCTCCTGAATTTTCTGCATTCACCACCAGGCAGGCTCTGATGGGCAAGATCTATCGACAGGCCCACGCAAGCCAGGGTTCACAGTGAGGGAGAGGCTTATGTAGGCCAGTGCCCAGAGCCCATGGAATGGCCAAATGCAAAGCTAATACCCACTAATCAAAAGGCTAGTGAATTTCCAATATGTGGAGATGCACCTTCAACATGGCGCCTCAAAGCTGCTGACAACCAAAGGTAATCAGCGTAGAAGGGTCTGAGGACACAGGTGATGTGCCTCCAGCCAGTTCTTCTTCAGAATTCTTCAGAGATTTAACGTTTAAGGGCTCTAGTACGAAGAACATTTTCCTTCTAAACAAGCAGACTTGGCTCATGATACCTGGCATCCTGTCATCAAACAGGGGTCAAGGTCACAGCCTGCATTTGGAGATTCCATAGCTCTTTTACTTGTACTTGGGTAAGTCAGCAACTCGTTAAGTTGCAAAAGAGCTTGATCAAACAAATAAAAAGAAAACAAAAATAAGTTGGTTCATACAACCACATACCAGGAAGGCAGGGGTGGGGTTGGTCCTAGGATTAAGTTCTCCACACTGTGGGGAACACTGCTACTCACTCTGTGGGCCAATACCCGCCCCACTTCAAGTGCAGAGAGGAGAGAAGGCATCTCTCCCCCTGACGTTGGTCAACAAAATTCCATGGGGGACACTGATGGACTGTTCACTGTGGCCAGAGAGATGGGCCAGCCTGGTTCCATGCTCACTTCTCTGTTGAGGAGCATTTTTTGTCACAGGAAATGGGTACAGGGCAGAGATCACGATAGGCAGTGTTTTGATTATTATCTGTAGCAGGTTTCATACCTCGTGTGGAAGACAGCATGCTATCTTGCATTTCCAAACCAGGAGGAAAGAAATTAGTATTTCCTCTCCTTTGCCTTCCCCTTCACCACCGTCACCAACCCCACTTCTGGAAGCTAATAAGATGCCGTCTCCTGGCCAGGAAGCACAGCCCAGAGCCCCTCCAGGGATCTTGGTGGTGCTCTCTCCCCTCCCTCCCATATGACAGTCACCAGCAGGGAGGGCAGAGGAATAGGCTCACTTGGTGCCAGGCAAGAAACAAATTCATCATAGTTTCATTTCAGATGAGGAGGAACCACCCGAGCTGGAGTCTCCAAGACGATGGGCCCATGTCTGATCAGGTGAGCAGTGCCGGCCACTCTGGTTGGCCCTTGGCTCCATCATGGGTGCAACTCATGCGGATCGAGAGCCGGAACTTCCATGGGGGAGACCCCTCTTGCCAGCTCTTCAGCTTCATTTCTGTCTTTATACTTTGTGGGCCCAATCTAAATGGTCAGGGTTTTCAGGTTTTTTGGTTTTTTTTTTTTAAGACTTTATTTGTCAGACAGAGAGAGAGGGAACGCAAACAGGGGGAGTGGGAGACGGAGAAGCAGGCCCCTGCTGAGCAGAGAGCCTGATGCAGGACTCGATCCCCGGACCCTGGGACCATGACCTGAGCCGAAGACAGACGCTTAGCCGACTGAACTACCCAGGCCTTCCCCGGGGCTTTCAGTTCTTGAGCCCAGTACCAGGCACTCTGCCTACTTTATACCAGGAGCCTGGAAGGTAGCTATTTCTATTAACTCCCCTTCAGAGGTAAGAAAACCAAGGCCCAGTGAAGTTAGCTAACTCTCCTGAGATCACACAGCAGCAGAATGCAGAATCTTGATTCAAAGTCAAATCTGTCCCCAAAGCCCATGCTACAGCTCATAGCAACCAGATGAAAAAGGCTGATAGTCCCCCTTCAAGGACTTCTGGTCTTGCTTCCTCGGTTTGCTAAATTAAACTTCAGGGCCTTACCTGGCGCCCCAGCAGAATAAATTGTGGAGTTTGCAAGCATAGCCTTCAATATGGTTGGACCGCCAGGACAACCGCCTCATTCACAGGCAGGCAGTAACGGAAGGATAATTAGGTTCATGGTCGCTGTGGCTCAGGCTGGAGGGAGAGAGGTTTGTAACCTCCCTGGATGGCTGCAGCAGAGTGGGCCGGAAGGAAATCTGGGGAGGTGGAGAAGGAAGCCACAGGGCTGGAGAAAAGGGAGGAAGACTGGGGACACGTGGGGAGGAAGGTTTCTGAGGCTTGTGCAGGGTAAGAGGGAAAGGCCACACAATGGATGAACAGATGCCAAACATCTCTGTTTTCAGGAGGAAGGCAGACATAGAAAGAAGTCCCCTGACCCCAAACAATTCTTAAGCACACCCTACATCCCAAGACAACCTAAAAAATAAATAAGCGAAACAACCTGCTATATACACAGTGAAGGTAGGAAATTTCACAGTAAACCCAGAGGAATTCGTTTACTCAAAACTGCTTTAGGATGGGTGAATACCTCGGGGGCAGGGCAGCTAGCAATCTGCTGGCTTCGCTGGCTTTGTCACAACCTGGGGGCGCAGAGCTGCAATGGGCAAAAGGGGTGTCACACTTGGGTCTGTGGTTTGTGTAAGGGAGGGGAGGTTCCTGGTGACTGACGCTCGTCCTCTCATCTTTGGGCACCCCCTCCACAGCCCCCAGCCAAGGCTGGCCCTTGTCATACAGTGTGTGAAGCAGTGACCCTT
This sequence comes from Neomonachus schauinslandi, assembly GCF_002201575.2. NCBI lineage: Eukaryota > Metazoa > Chordata > Mammalia > Carnivora > Phocidae > Neomonachus > Neomonachus schauinslandi. The sequence continues at coordinate 26,574,733 of NC_058404.1, forward strand.
GCAAGGCATCAGGACAGAGGTGGTGACTGGGGAGGGGGCGGAGGGGAAGCACAGTTGGCCAGTGGGTCATCCCGGACATGAATTTTATATTCCACGGACCTTTGTGCCTTGAGGGCTCCTGGGATCTCCAGAGAGATGATTTTCTCGGGGTCACACCAACCTCAAAGACATCCTACCCAAACAAAAATTAAATTTAATTCTAATTCACTTCAATTTAAAACATGAATATGTGCCATCTGGCATTTTTATAAACGAGAGGAAATGTTGCAGAAGCAAGTACTGAAAATTCCAAGGCTTCCACGAACTCTGGGAAGGCACGAGTTTAGGGCTATAAGGATTCTGGAAAATTTTTTACTGGGATATGTGTTTCTAGTGTTTTTCTGATCACTGCTAGTTACGGAACAATGAGGCAGAAAAGAAGCACCTCCAGACCCTGGCTCATGCCACCAGCTGCCAGCGAAGTTCTCCTCCTCCTCTCCCAGGGCAGGTGGAACGTGGGATGTGACTGCCCTCCCGGGGTCCTCGGGGGCCCCAGATTTCCAGCCTTGCTCTATTTGCCAAACACTGAAATGTATTTTACTTAATTTTAATTTCAAATGTATTTAATATCCATTTGTTTAAATCAGACCTTTTGATTAAAAGACAACCAAAACTGGATAAAGGAAGATCATTTTTACATCTAAAGAAACATTGGAGAAAAGAGGTGATAAAGAAACAAGGAGAAACAACGAAGAAGCTTGTATGTTATGGCTCTCCAAAGTGCCTTGGCCAAAATGCTAGTCCGGAGGGAAGGTTTCCGGGATCAAATACATCTGGAGACTCTGACAAACTGGTGACAAATCTGGAGACTCTGACAAACATTGGTGAGTCCCAGTGCTTGGGAGCATTCTAAAGGCTCTGACAAATCCTGCAGTGAGGAAAGCTGGCTATGTATATTTAACCTGGCATTTCCCAGACTGACCTGAGAACTAGTGTTTGTTGCAAAATTGCATTTTACTATATGGCAAGGAGTAAAGGTGAAAAAAAAAAAGAACATAATAGGTGAGCATGACTGAAATTTTATTTTATTTTATTTTTTTAAACTTTTTTTTTTTTTTAAAGATTTTATTTATTTATTTGACAGAGAGAGATAGTGAGAGAAGGAACACAAGCAGGGGGAGAGGGAGAGGGAGAAGCAGGCTTCCCGCAGAGCAGGGAGCCAGATGTGGGGCTCGATCCAAGGACCCTGGGATCATGACCTGAGCCAAAGGCAGACGCTTAATGACTGAGCCACCCAGGCGCCCCGAGCATGATTGAAATTTTAGAAAATAAAGTCTAGCAGCATTGGGACCTTTGTTATGCGTGGTTTAATTCTGTGTAATGTTTGGCCTCCATAGAGAGCAAGGACAGAAACATTTTCCTAGGACTGGACAGTCAGAAGGGTGGCTTCTTCCATGCAAGGCTAGAAGCAAGCTGCAATGGAAGAAGTGGAACCAAATGGAAGAGATGAAATCAAAGAGTTCAAGGCTTATCAGTAAGGAATGAAAGCATACCAGAACAGCTGTTCTTGTGCAACACTCAAATGCTTCACTCGGTACAGCTCTAGTACTAGACACAGACCCACCCACATTAACATTTTGTACACGTTTGAAAGGGACAGCTCTTTTTTTTAAAATTTATTTTTTAAAAGATTTTATTTATTTATTTGAGAGAGAGAAAGAGAGAGAAAGCACGAGCAGGGGGAGAGGCAGAGGGAGAAGCAGGCTTCCCGCGGAGCAGGGAGCCCAATAGAGGACTCGATCCCAGGACCCCAGGATCATGACCTGAGCTGAAGGCAGATGCTTAACCGACTGAGCCACCCAGGGGTCCCTGAAAGGGGAAAACTCTTACTTCTTTTGAAAACAGAAACACAGAGGAGAGAGCCATATAAAGATGGAGGCCAAAATGGGAGTGATGCAGCCACAAGTTAAGGGACACCTAGAGCCACCAGGGGCTGGAAGAGGCAAGGAAGACTCCTCCCCTAGAGCCTTCAAAGCAAGGCTGACCCTGCTGACACCTAGATTTTGGATTTCCGGCCTCCAGAACTGTAAGAGAATAAATTTCTATTGCTTTAAGCCAATATATATATATAATTGAGAAGTTTTTGTCTTTGTAGAATCAAAACTCATTCATTCACTCACTCATTCGTTCATTCAGTGAATGAATGAATATACGTGCCAGTCAGAGCTGAGGCTGCCGAGAGAGCAAGCCAGGATCCTTGTCGTGTCGGCTCTGACGCTGGACACAGCGTTGGAAGCATAGAGCCACAGGCCACCACATTGGGATCTTTCATAATGGGATGACTGGGGCCGCTGGACTGAACCCAGGATGGCATCGCCCATGTACCTTCTCTGTTTTGATTCCAACAGCAACTAAATGGTGCTTTCTCAGTCGCTGAAGCAAACCAGCAGATGGCTGTATGTTTATAAAACCAAACATTAACTACTGGACTTGGCAATCTCTCTCTTCTGAAGGCTCTGGAAGCAGCTATCAGACAACACTCTGGAAGATGCTGAAAACATTAAAAGATGAAATGCGGAAACTCGGACTCCGGCTCTGGTGCTGTCCCGCTATGTATCTTCTGTCACAGCGCAACATGGAGATCGCTCAAGGGTTTCATGGGAGCATTGGACAGAATGACGAGGGCCTTTCAACTGCTCCTTCTATAAATGGTAAAATAGAAGGCTACTCACAAAACCTCTTTCTGGAGATGAAGGGTTTCTATCAAATTACATGTTGGCCAAAGATGTGTTTGTAGAATTTGGCCCCCTTCGCCAAGAGAATGTGTAGTCTCCTTGTTCCTGGCCACATTTTAATGTTGCCTGCATTTTAGTCTCTGAAGCTTCTGTCTCTGATACAAACACCATCCGTTTTAATAAAGGGATAATTGCGGTCATGGGCAGGGCACTTAGGTCTTTAGTAATCACATCCACACCACTTGGCCTAATCCTCTAAAATAAGCTATTCCTGGGGCACCTGGGTGGCTTAGTCCCTTAAGAGTCTGCCTTCGGCTCAGGTCATGATCTCGGGGTCCTGGGATCGAGCCCTGCATTGGGCTCTCTGCTCACTGGGGAGCCTGCTTCCACCACTCCCTCTGCCCTTCCCTCCTTGCTCCCTTGCTCGTGCTCTCTCTCTCTCAAGCTCTCTCTCTTTCAAATAAATAAACAAAAACTTAAAAAAAATAAAAGAAGATATTCCTAAACCATAAAACTCTCAAACTGTGCATATTGACCTAGAGACACTCACAAACAATGAGAAGCAGCCTGAGAGTCACCAAAGGCACCTCACTGTCCAGTCACCAGCACCCCCTAAAATCCCAGATTCGAAGGTTGCCTCTCAGTGGTGCTGCCATGGACGTGTTGCAGGAGCTGGACACCCGGCCTGTTTCTGAAGGAGCCAGGTTGAAGTTTCCGCTCCTGGTCCAGTAAGTAGGTACCGACAAATTTGGTTATAGAAATTTTGCACTTGAGAGGCTGGTGTGCCATCCGGGTGGAGTTGTCCATTAGGCAGGTGGATATTCAGGTCAAGAGGGACAGATTGAAGAGCTGGGTATATGGCCGTTGTAGTTGAAACAGCAGAAGAGAGCATTAAGGGAGAGAGAGCACTGAAATGCAGAAATCAACTAACAATCTCTGAGCGTGGACATTGTGCACTGTAATGTACCAGACACGTTGCTAGTCTGAGGGCCTAGAAAACACCAGCATTTACAAGATTAAACGAGGAGGCGGACAGTGGGAAACCACATTCAGCAATGGCAGATAGCATATCTACCAATTACCACCACTCTTCCTCATTCTACCCACTGCAGACATCACTAGTCGATCGTGACAATTTTCTCAGAATCCTTCCCAATACCATGCTCCAGGAAGCAACACTAATTATCAGATTTGGCTCTTGAGAGAAAAACTCTGCTATCTTTGTTGCCATGGAAGCCAAGAGAAGAAAGGCCTGTACAGAGGAGAGGGTAGGTGGGAGCCATTTTTTATACTGGAGATGTAAAAGAGAACAAAGCCTGAAAAAAGCCAGCTGGGCTAAATGAATAGGTCTCATGGACCCGCAGGAGAGCAGCAGGTCTGTGGTCAGAGTGCAGGATTCAAGCAGATGTTGGCATTCCTGTCTGCTGCCTGCTCAAGGGAGCACTGTGCTTGGAGCCAGCAAGTTTAGACTGTAATGGGCAAGTTCCTAATAACCGACAGTGATGCTTTATCTCAAGAAATAAAAATAGATTTTGAGAAGCAGTTAACAATTACATTTGCTCTCTGTGGATAAAATTTCACTTAATTTCCCAACCCCATCTTAAGAGTACAATAAGCACCTTATCTCTAAGTTGTATTAGACTGGCCATATGCATGTATGCATTTTGTTTTCATATTCTACAGTTGCATTCAGGGGACATTGGAAAAGCTTTAAAGAAAATCCCCAAACGCAAGTGGCTGCCGATGGTGGAAAAGCATATGTCAACATCTTCTGCTTTCTGTATCTATAACATTTGACATAAAACACGTAAGACAAAACCTGGGATGGCCCGGAATTGGACACTGTGAGGGATTCGATCCCAGGAATCATCCCATCTCCAGCTCTATCTTGGGTTTGACCTTAGGCGAGTTGGTTAACTTCTGTAGTCCTTTATTTCTTCATCTGGAAAATGAGATTCCTGGCCACAGGTATTCTAGTTGAGAGAAAGTCTATGATTCATCAGTGGCCAACCCACCTTTACCCCCCAGGTGAGTCCTCACGAATAATTTATATACACCTGCAGGTCAGCTCTGTGAAGAATCAAGTTTCCCCTATTTGTCTGCTTCCAGTGGAATTAAAACTCCCTGTCCCCTGCCATCTAATAATACACCCAAAGTCTGTAGAGGTAAGAGTTGATGATGTCCAAGGTGCTTTCAAAGTCCAACATTTCCAGGAAGGGACCTATCAATATTAACTAAGTGCTGGCAGATCTCAGGATTCCTTAGTTATTCTAAAAAATGTGCGAGCTCACTCATCGTGTGTGCCCATGAGGAATTTGGATATACCTGCAGATTTGGTTACTGTATCAGATGGGCCACATCCAAAGGCCACAACACTCTGCTTCCTGAATTTCAAGTGTGTTCTTACTGAACATTCTGATGAATACCTAAAGAATTAAGTGAGCTCCTAGCCAAAACCATTACAGTCATTGGGTAAACTGGAAAAAAGGTAACACAGTATTGCATTGTCATTATTAACCCTAAGTGATAAATCAACCATCAGGGTTTCATGCTGGCCCATGTATTTCTTTGAATGTTGTACAGTGAGGAGATGTGAAGGGACACAGAGAAGGGAAAGGGGGAAACATCTGGACTCCATCCAGAGACAAGCATCCCTCAGAGCTGATATTTTTGTATGAGGGATGGGTGAGCTCTCAGCTCTTTGGTCCCTGGACTTGTCTTCTGCGTCTCTGCTTTCTTTCCATTGTCGTCTCCAGGGTCTGCTTCCTCTGTCCATCCATCAAAGGCCGGAATTCCTCAGGATTCTGTCCTTGCTCTTCCTTTATACATAGAGTATTTACCCTTCCAAGGCTCACTCATTTTTCTGGACTTAAAAATGCCTCTGTTGGGGTGCCTGGATGGTTCAGTCAGTTGGGCGTCTGCCTTCGGCTCGGGTCATGATGCTGGGATCCTGGGATCGAGTGGGGAGTCTGCTTCTTCCTCTCTTTCTCTCTCTGTCAAATAAATAAAAATCTTTAAAAAAATGCTCCTGTTGCTGATGAGACCTGCACATCCTCCTGGTCCCTAAGCATTCCCCCTGGGAGCACAGAGATGGGGGTGGGGGGGAAGCATGAGTCCACCTGCCCTCCAGCCACTTGTGATCTAAAGCTCCGTGAGGGGCACCATCAGCCAACCCATTCTCTGAGCTCGAAACCTGGATGCACTTCAGACTTCTTCCCTCTTACCCCTAACAAGTGATCAGATCTTTTCTGACTTTCCTTTTCCTTGCTGTCACCTTCTCTCCATCTTAACTGTTGCTGCCTTCACGTGGGGCTTTGATCCTCTCTCACCTGAACTATTTCCATAGTGATAACTGATGTCGCCACCCCCACCTTGCCCCCTCCACTGCAGCCAGAATGATCTTTGTCGAGTGAAAAGCAGATCATGGTTTCTTTTTGCCATGTCCTTCCTTGGCTCTATAAACTCAGTCCTTTATTTCTACCCCCCCGGAACTTCTTGTGTCTTCCTGTGGCAGTTTCAAGCCTCTCTACCTCCTCTGCTTCTGCCCCTGCCTGGATAGCCTCTTCCTTTGTCTGTCTGGTGGGCTCTTGTTCATGCTTCAAGACCCAAGTCGAGTTGTACACTCTCTGTGAAGACAACCTTGACCCCAGCCCACCACCCTCTTCTCTACAGGACATACTATGCCTTGTTCTTGCCTCCAGCACTTACTGGCCTTTGGTTGGGTGTGGTTGCAGGGCAGACAGAAGCTGGGACTGTGATCCTCTGAAGACTCACTCGCATGTCTGCCGTCTGGGCTGGGAAGTCTGTAGCAGCTGGGGCTGCTCAAGAGGCAACTCTTTCTTTTTATGCCTCTCAATGTCAGAATAGCCTGACTTCTTATATGGCAGCTCAGAGATCCAAAGATGCATGGAGGGAGGGAGGGAGAGAGACAACCAGAAGCCATTTAGCCTTTTATGACCCACCCTCAGAAGTCTTGTGATGCCGTATTGGTCCAGGCCATTACAAAGGCCTGCCCAGGTACAGAGGAGAGGACATAGACTCTACCTCTTAATGGGAGAGTGGCAATGTTCTGGAAGAGCATGAGGGTCTGGAAATATTATTGTGAGCATTTTTGGAAAATACCATCTGCCACATTTTCTTCATTAACAAGGTTTCATCTTACTCTGAGTTCTTGGTTATCATCATTCCACTCAACAAGCGCCGTAGTAAATAATACCTTGACATATTTGTGACAGATGGACTTCGATGATGGAAAAGACCATCCAGAGTCACCATGAGGCACCCAAGCATCTGCTGAACCACCAGAGTGCCTGAGATTTTTCAGAGTCACCCATGGATGATACTCAGTTGCTCTCCACTAGGAACTAAAGGAATTGGGGAGGCATTTGGCCTTCCAGTCTGTTCGGCCACAAACTAGCTTTGTGGCCTTAGGCAACCTGTGGGTCACTGGATCTTCATATAAAAATCAGGGGCTGACCTAAATCCTGCATGGAGCCATTCTGTGGTTGGACTGGTATAAACCTGATTCTGCCAAGTCCCAACGGTTACCATAGAGATGTTTTCCGCTATGTGGCTCTTAACCTGGATTGTTTGTGGCCATCTCCTCTTGGTGGGAACCAAAGGAACCACAAGTCTACCAACCATAGACACCTGGTCTAGGCAAAAGTGGAGAGAAATCATCCCAAGGCTGAGGAGCCACTGGAAGGAGAAGAGTATGGAGAGAGAGGAAACAGAGAATAGACAGAGAAAAGGCAGACTGATTAAAAGGTTGTTGAAGTTGGCATTGGCTCAGCGTGACCAGGGCTGGTGACCTCGGCTGGTCTCCCTGGTAAAGATACAGAAACTTTAATAAACCTTGCTTTAGCTTGCGTCTCTCTCTGCTTTGCCACCCCCCACAACAGCTGTTTCACCACTTCTAGGTTACAATATTTAACATAAATACACAAGATTTGCTAGGCCAATTTATCCCACGGAGGAGACCCTCGGGTGGTGGGAATTAAATCAGAATTTTTGTTATGGACTTGGCTTGAGTTGATACTTGCCCATCTGGCTGAAACGAGAGGCATATTTTTCTGTTGTGCAAATGAATACTAATAATAAAGCTGAACAAGTCAACATCAACATTGCATAAGAACTTAGGTGGTTCAGAATTTTAGGGAAAAGAAGTAGTTTGTTCACTGTCACTTAAAGCAGAAGCATAGTGTGTTCTACAGGTCTTTACTGTCTTGCTGGACCCATACAAATAGGCAGGTAAATAATTGTAAAGAGAAAGGGTCTAATGACAATAGTTCGAGAAGAGTGACAGCAGTTTCTACCAAGACAGCCTTGCAGCTTCTGTGGATTCTGCTCAGTACCGTGAAAAGCCTGGCATCCCCATCTCTCCCTATGGATTATTCATTTCAAATAACATATATTGTGTGCTTTCCAGTAGGTCCTGTACTGGGGACACAGCCACTAATAAAATGTTCTCCCCCCACCAAATTTATTGTGTCCCTTAAAGTAATACATGTATATTAAAGAAAATTTGGGGGAAAAAGATCTAATATAACAGCTGGTAGCATTTTGATGTATTTTCTTCCTGGGTACATAAAATATGTATGTGGTTGTAATAATGCTGAATATAAAACATTTTATTCTGCTTTTTCTGAATGAGGTCATTTTATTAACGCTAGCAGCTAGGATGCAGCAAGGCAGAGGGAAGAGTTTCTCGGAACTTTCCAAAGTCCGGAGCAGGTTGATAAATCAGGGCAAATGAGGGCCTTGAGTGTTTTGAGAAATCACCTTAAGGGTTTTGCTTGTTTGTTATTCTAAGATGTTCACCACACCCCCCATTCCCCACAACACAAACCCACCGGAGTATTTTCCAGGGAGCCATGAGCTAAGGATATGCTAACAATTCAGTCTGACACCACCCGCTTAGACACAGTTTCTAAGGAGTCAGCTGCGAGGCCAGCTCTCCACCTCCTTCTGAGGACACAGGTGGTCATGCTGGGTTACAGGCAAAGAGCTCCCCACCATTGGAAGTGCTACCTTTCTCTCTCTCTCTCTCTTTTTTTTTTTTCTTTTTAAAGCTTCTAGTGCTGCCCAGGGAGTGGTGATTATTTGAGGCTCTAGTCCTGCTCATTCAGGGTTGCCTGATGGAGTGTTGCATCAGATGCTAAAGAAGCCCTTTCCACTCTGTTCAGATATCAGTTGTCAGTACATAAAATAATAAAAGCTTACAAATAACTCCTTGCCGGTGGGTGGTAGGGGACCCAGTCCAAACCCTTAAAACAACGCCAACTTGCAGCAGAGTTCAGAACCTGTGAGGAGATGCCCCCCGATGCCTCCGCCTGGAGTTGGTCTTCCTCTATAATTCTCATTTGATCTACCTGGGCACCAGGTGTGCAGAGCTTGGGGCTTGTGCATTCTGGGAGCCCTCTATATAGGAAGCAAAGAAATGAATAATACAGAGCTTGGTGCAAGATTTTGGAAGGGTCCCAGGCAAGTGAGAGGCCTCTTCTCTTGACTTTCTTAAATTCACACGAACCTACCCATGGCTGTCACCTCTGCAGTCCTGCCCTGGGGGAGGTGGCCTCTGGGTCTCCAAGTGTTCCCAAGTCAGAGGGGTCAGGGCGGAGCAGGGAATACTTTCTCCCCAGGTTGGCTGGTATTTTCAAAATGAACATAAGCAAAATGCCAGGAGGAGTTAGAGAAAATAAAGATGATGTAAAAATTGTCAGGATTCCACGGTGAAGTGTCTGAGTCTGCAGAGAGGAGTGGAATTTCCACACTAGCCCTGAAACCTCTTAAATGGCAAGAGCTATATTATGGCCCCAGAGAACTCATCCAACTTTTTGTGAGTCTCGTCTCCTGGTCTTCCTGCTCCCACATGATGAGTATCCTCTGTGTCCCTGGTCTCAGGAGGGGCTGGACTGGTCTTGCCCTCTCCTGATATCACTACAAATTCCTGTCCTGACAAAGATCAGAACATTCAGGGAGTCAAACCTCAGAGAGGTTCTGTCCCCTGCAGGGGGTTTCCTGCTGAGATCCTCATGTATTAAATGGGGGGGGGGGCATAAGTAAGGTGTTTATAATGGTGCCCAGCACCTCCTCAGTGCTGTGTGTTTGTCATTATTATTACTAATAGTCCAAGGGTGGCTGACCTCGGTGATTAATAAAAAGGGCTTTTGAAGGAAGTCCAGATTCATCCATCAGCTCCGAGTTCCCTTTCCCACACAGCGAGCATTGTGCTTTTAAATGGCCATCCACAGAGGGTGCAGAGCCCAGGGGCTGGCACCATATATTAACACACATAACAAGTCATCAAATATATGGTCAGGAGTGGTGGTGGTGATCTTTTGGAGAGGCTCTGTGCTTGCCTACACAATCTAGGGTCCGTTCTAACAAGGCAATTCCTACAGGGTTTACCTCACCATATAACATTTGAGATTTCCTCTCTGAGACTGTCAGGCATCTCCTAAATCTAACTCAACATATTGATTGTGACATTTATTGAGCTACTACTATGTGCAAGGCTGTGGGCTAGGGACAGGTAAGGTATATGAGATCACTATAACAAGACCTAAATTACTGTATACGTATTAAGTCCCAGGTACCACATGATGTGCTTTATGGGCTCATTTTATGCTCAGAGTAGTCTTTAAGGTAGAAATGCTTAACCCTATCATAAAAAGGAGAAACACAATGAAAAAGGTTAAATAAATTTTCCAAGGTCATATTCTAATGGCTATTGGAGATGGAATTCATACCCTCCTCCCCTGCTTTAAACTGTACCTTTCTTCTTTTTAAAACCACTCGAGAGGGGCGCCTGGGTGGCTCAGTCAGTTAAGCGGCTGCCTTCGGCTCAGGTCATGATCCCAGGGTCCTGGGATCGAGTTCCGCATCGGGCTCCCTGCTCAGTAGGGAGCCTGCTTCTCCCTCTCCCTCTGCCTGCCTCTCTGCCTACTTGTACTCTCTCTCTCTAATAAATAAATAAAAATCTTTAAAAAAAAATAAAATAATAAAATAAATAAAACCACTCGAGAGTCCTTTCCTGTCCTTAAGGAGATCATAGTTTTGGAGAAACAATGAATTGCTGTCTTGTTACTTCAGCATCTCTATGTGTCCTTAATTGGATAGATTTTGAATCAAAATGAGTAACTAGATGGTATTATTTCCTGGATTGAAAAGCAGATGGGATTATAGATATTTCTTTGCTATTTGGAATTCATTTTTATTATACAAGTAGTTTCTGCTTATTGAAGAAAATCTTTTGAATGAAGAAGTTTATTCATATAAAAATAATTAGTTAGCCATAATGGTATTGTCCAGCGATAGCAATTGTGAACATTTTGGTGTACACCTCCTTGTTTTATTTACATCTGATTATTTGTTCATAAAACCGGAATCCTATTACATTTTTGGCTTTATGATCTACTTCTCTAACTTAACATTATATCATGACTATTCCCTTGAAATAGTTAAAGAATAGTTTGAATAAATATTCTGTAAAACACAATTCTGATGACTTCCTAATATTCCATCATGCGGATAGACCATAATTTATTGATTTGTTCCTTAATTTCCTTACTTCTGGAGACAAGGTCTTTGTAAAGGAGTGTGCATTTTGTGTGTTGCAAAAGGGCGCCTGTCAGTTTGGTGGAAGGAAGGCTGAAATCAAGCTGACACTCTCCTTCCTAGGACACACATACATCCGTAGGCTACAGAGTGGGGATGGGGGAAGGGTGCAGGCCAAAGAACATTTTTTCTAATTAGCGCAAAGGCCCTAGAGGCCAGGGGCAACCTTGATGATAGATAATACTTTGCTGAATTGAACACAGAAAAGTCTTAAATATTATCTGCTCTTGGCAATTTCTACCAGCAGAAACTGCAGTCACCTGCATTAAATTCTGTGCCTCTTTTGTCAAATGAAAAAAATTCCTTATTTTTATTCATTATGAAATGATCCCCATAAGTCTAGTCACCATCTGTCCCCATACAAAGCTATTGCAATTTTTTTGACTATATTTCTTATGCTGTACATTACATTCTCATGATTTATTTATTTTAAAACTGAAAATTTGTATCTTTTAATCCCCTTTGGCTATTTTGTCCATCACCCCCACACCACTCCCCTGTGGCAACTATCAGTTTGTTCTCCATATCTATGAGTCTGTTCCTGTTTTCATTTTCTTTTTTTTTTTAATTCCACATATAAGGGAAAAAATAGTGTATTTATCTTTGTCTGACTTATTTCACTTAGCATATATACCCTCTAGGTCCATCAATGTTGTTGCAAATGGCAAGATCTTATTTTATCTTATATATTATGGTAATATTCCGCTATATATATGTATATATAATATCTTCTTTATCCATTCATCCATCGATGTACATTTAGGTTGCTTTACTTCCATATCTTGGTTATTATAAATATTGCTGCAATGAACATAGAGGTGCACATATCTCTTCAAACTGATGTTTTCATTGTCTTTGGATAAATATCCAGAAATGCAATTGTTGCATTATATGTTAGTTCTATTTTTAGTCTTTTGAGAAACCTCCATACTGTTTTCCATAGTGGCTGCCCCAGTTTGCCTTCCTACCAACAGTTTATGAAAGTTCCCTTTTCTCTGCATCTTTGCCAACGCTTGTTATTTTTTGTCTTTTTGATAATTCCTATCTGACAGGTGTGAGGTGACATCTCATTGTTGTTTTGATTTGCATGTCCCTGATGATGAGTGATGTTGAGCATCTTTTCATGTGTCTCTTTGTCATCTGGATGTCTTCTTTGGAAGAATGTCTATTCAAGTCCTCGGCCCATTTTTCAAGTAGGTTTTCTTTTTTATATTAACTTGTGTAAGTTCTTCATACATTTTGGTTATTAACCTCCTATTGGTTGTATGATTTGCAAATATCATCTTCCATTCAGTAGGTTGCCGATTCGTTTTGTTGATTTTTTCCTTCACTGTGCAGAAGCTTTTTAGTTTGATGTAATTCCCTTTGTTTATTTTAGTTTTTGTTGGCCTGGCCTGAAGAAACTGGTCCATAAAAATATTGCTAGGAGCTTACTGCCTATGTTTTCTTCTAGGAGTTTTGTAGTTTCAGGTCTTACATTCAAGTCTTTGATCTATTTTGAGATTAATTTTGTATATGATATAAGATAGTGGTCCAGTTTCATTCTTTTTTTAAAGAAAATTTTTATTTATTTATTTGAGAGAGTGAGCAAGAGAGAGACAGCACGAGCGAGGGTAGGGGCAGAGGGAAAGGAAGAAACAGACTGTCAAGTTGAGCAGGGAGCCTGACTCAGGGCTCAATCTCAGGACCCCATCTGCTGAAGGCAGACGCCCAACCGACTGAACCACCCAGGCATCTGTCATTCTTTTAAATTTTTTTTTTTTTTTTTTAGAGAGAGAGAGAGCATGAGGGGAGGGGCAGAGGGGGATAGAGAGAATCTTAAGCAGGCTGCACACCCAGCAGATCCCAGTGTGGGGCTCAATCTCATGAACCTGAGATCATGACCTGAGCAGAAATCAAGAGTTGGACACTTAACCGACTGAGCCACCCAGGTGCCCCAGGTCTACTTTCATTCTTTTGCATGTGGCTCTCTAGTATTCTCAACACCATTTATTGAAGAGTCTGTCTTTTCCCCCATTGTATATTTTTTCATCCTTTGTCATAGATTAATTGACAATATACACATGGGTTTATTTCTGGGCCCTCTATTTTGTTCTGTCAATCTATGTGTCTGCTTTTATGACAATGCCAACCTGTTTTGATTACTATCACTTTGTAGTACCTCCAGCTTTGTTCATTTTTCTCAACATGGCTTTGGCTATTTTAGATCATTTATGGCTCCCTGCAAATTTTAGGATTCTTTATTCTAATTCTTTGAAAAATGCCATTGGTATTTTGATGGGGATTGCATTGAATCTGTAGATCATTTTGAGTAGTGTGGACATTTTAACAATATTAATTCTTCCAATCCATGAGCATGATATATTTTTCCATTTATTTATTTCATCTTCAATTTCTTTCATCAATGTCTTTTTAGTTTTCAAAGTATAGTTCTTTTACCTCTTTGGTTAAATTTATTTCTAGGTGTTTTATTCTTTTCGATGCAATTGTAAATGGGATTGTTTTCTTAGTTTCTCTTTCTGATAGTTCATTATTAGTGTGTAGAAACACAACAAATTTCTCACTCTTTTTTTTTTTTAAGATTTTATTTATTTATTTATTTGAGAGAGAGAGAGAGAAACAGCATGAGAGGGGACAGGGTCAGAGGGAGAAGCAGGCTCCCTGCTAAGCAGGGAGCCTGAACACAACAAATTTCTGTATGTTAATTTTGTATCCTGCAAATTTACTGAATTAATTTATTAGTTCTGATAGTTTTGTGTGTGTGTGTGTGTGTGTGTGTGTGTAGTCTTTTTTACATATAGTATTATGTCATCTGCAATAGTGACAGTTTTACTTCTTCCCTTTTAACTTAGGTGCCCTTTATTTCTTTTTCTTGCCTAATTGCAGTGGCTAGGACTGCCAATACTATGTTGAATAAAAGTGGTGAGAGTGGGCACCCTTGTCTTATTCCTGATCCTAGAGGAAAAGCTTTTAGCTTTTCACCATTGAGTGTGATGTTAGCTGTAAGTTTGTCATATATGGCCTTTATTATGTTGAGATATGCTTCTTGTATACTCAACCTGTTGAGAGTTTTTATCATAAATGGATAATTAAATTTTACCAAATGCTTTTTCTGCATCCATTGAGATAATCATATGATTTTTAGCCTTTGTTTTGATAATGTGATGTTTCATGTTGATTATTTGTAGATTTTGAGCCATCCATGAATTCTTAGTCCTAGAATAAAGCCCTCTTGATAATGGTATATTGTCCTTTTTACGTATTGTTGAATTTGATTTGCTGATATTTCATTGAGGATTTTTTCATCTATGTTCATCAGGGATATTGTCTTGTAATTTTCTTTTTTGGGGGTGTCTGTCTGATTTTGATCATTTGCTTTTTTTTTTTTTTTACTACTAATTCCTCTGCATCATTTTTTTAAACATAGTTATAGTTACTCAGAATCATAGTTCTGCAGGTAATGAGAGTTTTTCCATTTCCCTTTTATTTCCACAATGCAATGTCATGAGTATTTTAAATGTGGTAAATACATACAACCATTAAAGATCATTTTTAGCAATGGCAATTATTACAATAATAATTATTGTAAGTATACTAACATAGTCCACACAATAATGCCAAATTTTTAGGTTTATGTAATTCCAGGGAATTCAAAGGACTTCTGTGCATTTGAGAGATGTGATTGTCATGCTGAGCAGTGTTGAACCTTTCCCAAAGTGGTATCAGCGGGGGCAGAAGGTTGTCATAGTTTTCTAATGTCCTGCTCCATTAGAGGGGATAATGCAGAATTATAAAGGGGAAAACTAGTGGGGGTTATGGAGATTCTTTTTAGATTAAGAATTAAAATGACATTTATTTTGGAAATGTTTCTCTGCCTCTGCCACAGGAAACATGTTGGACTATAAATTACCTAATACATTTTGCATGTCCCTGAGTTTTGGCTAATGTACCAGTATGTTTATGAGAACATCCATTTACATGATATAAATCTGCTCTGAGCACAGCTCAGAGACCAGACACCCTGGTTTGGAATTACTGCTGTTGTCCAAAACAACATCTGGGAGCAGGTCTCAAAGGGGCTGCATCTGACTATTTTAATCCTCTGCTTTGGACAGAGAGGCTGCAAATGTGAAGACCAGTGCTTGGTGCTTGCTTAGGGTCAGATTTTCATTTTCTTTCTTTCCTTCTCTTTAATTCCAGTATAGTTAACATATACTATTATATTAGTTTCAGGTGCACAATATATATCAGATTTTCATTTTCAACCAAGAAATGCTAGGGAAATACAGATGAACCATGACTTAATAGAAAGGTTAAAGTATGGATACTTGCCAGTAGTCTGCAGTAACAATAGCAACTTCATCTTATTTTTCCACTAAGGAGTGTGAGTTTTAGACATTCCTAAAAGTTAAAGAAACACATGACAGTAATGATAGCCCGTGAATCAGGGTGGAATCATGTAGTTCTTTGAAGGATCGCACTTGAATTTCAATTCAATTTGCACTGTAATAATAAATGTTGGCCTTCATGTAGAAAACTGATATAAGACAAGCATTCTAAGTACTGTTCAATTGTTTTAACAGATAAGTGTATGTGTGTGTGGTGTGTGTGTGTGTATGTGTCATGGGGTCAGCCTCACTGGAGCTTGTCAGGGGTAGGTATATGGAGCTTTCTGTTTGTTTTCTTTTTCTTTTCCTTTACCTTGTAAGAGTTGCACGTCTGTGTAATAAGTGGACCTGTTTGAAATATTGGACATAGCAGAAAGGGAAGAAGGGGAGTAAAATTTAGAATCTCTTATGAGCTAGGTAATTTGGTAAGTTGCCTCAGCTCTCAGAGCTTCGGTTTCTCGATAGGGATGTGGGGGCACCTGGGTGACTCAGTCGGTTGGGCGTCCGACTCTTGATTTCAGCTCAGGTCATGATCTAAGGGTCATGAGATCGAGCCCTGCATTGGGCCCTGTCCTTAGCAGAGTCTGGTTCTCTCCCTCTCCTTCTGCCCTTCCTGCACACTGTCTCTCTCTCTCTCTCTCAAATAAATAAGTGAATCTTAAAAAAACAAAAAGAATAGGGATGGAGGTTATCAGGAGGATTAAAATGTCAAACTTCTACCACAGTGTTGATCACCATTAACACATCGACACGAGCACATGGTCATCACCACCACAGGACAAGGCTGGGAATAGGTTCTTGCCCCCACCCTGCAGCTCTCATTGCTGCCTCGTATTGCCCAAACTGAGAGAAAGCCAGGCAAGCTGGGCCCTCTTACTTAGTTACCACCAGTTAAGACTGTGAGAAGGTCGGGGAACCCCCAAACCTACTTGGGGCTCAGCTTTCTCAATACTAAAATGAAGGAAAAGAACTGGAGAAGGTTCATGGTCCTTTTGGATACAAGTTTGTTTGAGTCTAGAAATAAATGTCAGGAGATAACAAATGGGATCCTGCTTCCTCACCTTGGGGATGAGCAGAGATAATGACTTAGCACTTAGCACTTTGGCCAATGCGGCTGGCTTTTCCCCAGCCTGTTTTCTTCCCCTCTCTGGTTTTGACCTTTTGATATTGAGCTGTCAGGAAGCTGATCAATGATACACTTTGGATGGCTTGTTTTGTCAATATAAGGTGCTAAAGAGCCACTTTTCCTTTTCCTGTAAACAAGCGCTTGCTTATGAGCCCAAAGGGGACTGCAGAAAGCAATGTGTCCTCTGTCAACACACACAGACACACACACACACACACAGAGTGATGATACACTTTGAGTCCCAAGAAAGAAGATGAGTTGCAGAGTGACCACATGAGACGCTGTAACTTACGCCTCTTTCCTGATTAACATTCAAATTCTATTTCAAAGTTTTTGTCTTTAGTGACACCCCAGGGGCTTATGTAAAACTTCAATAGGGTGACCTTTCCGGTACTTTGTCCTGAGTGCCTACAGTGGCTGAGTTGCCCCTGCCTGGCCTTCCTAGGGATGGAAGGCAAGCATTATAAGTATAATTCAATTGTTTTAACAGTTAAGAGTGTGTGTGTTTGTGTTTCCAATAACAGTAAGTGGAGAGTAAATAACTCACCTTGATTTCATCCTAGGGGGAAGGCGATTTACTCATGATTTCAGGAAGCAATAAACGCTTTGTCTATTTTTCTCCTCTGTCCATGGACAACATTGCCATCTGATAGGACATTTCAGTTGTCATGGTGTCTAAATAGCTTTTGCTCTAACTCTGTCCCATCCACTTGGGGATGCAGGAAGGCAAACTCATATCCCTTGAGAGCCAACCTGGCCCAATGCCCTGCTTTCAGTCTGCCTTTTGACCGTGTGAGTCTGATGATAGTCTCCCTGCAATACCTCTAGGAGCTGAGATGCCGCAATCTTTATTCATCACCTGCTACAATGTCGAATGGGAACTTGTGTGTTTGAAGTGAAGGTTTGGAAGGGAATGTTATTTTCCCTAACACCAAAAAATACATCTGAGTATTCCTAAACACTTCGAAGTAAATGTGTGGATGAATATTAATGGAAATACTGTGTCTTTGATCAATTAAACAAATAAGGGCAAGGGAAGAAAAGTTGTGGTAGCTTCCCATGTAATCACCAATTTTAAAACCCAAAAGCTGTTTGGAAAAAAAAATTTAAAAGGCAAGACTCAACTGCCTTACTTCAAATCCTACATTTGAGCTGGAAAAGTCAATGGTAGATTTTTCCAGGAATCTTAAATCAACTTCCTTAATAAAACTCTTTAATCCAAAATGCCCTCCCCACTGCCTCTGACTGTAGAATTTACAATAAGACCTTTTATTACAATTATGAACATAGGACACTGGAAAGTATCTTAGATTTGACAAGCAAAACTGTAATACTGTCCTCAAGAATTCTCTTATTAAAATGCACACACGCACTCATACTTGGGATTTATTGGTCTTTTGTCTTGTTGCATTAAGTTCTTAAGCTGATTTTTGATATTACTCCTGTGGCATTTTAAAGCTTTGTGCTTAAACTGCACATTCTTCTCCAAGCACAGATATTTCAAGATGAAGTAGACAGCATTTTATAGAATTTCAAAGAGATACGCTGGCTAAGTGATGAATGAATGTATTTACTGCATAAAAGAGCAATCAAATGGGCCAAGATTTTTCTCCTGCAACCAAATTTTTTTTTTTTTACACTTCGATAATATATTTTAATATTGTCTCCTCTTTGGGACAGTGTATATGGAACAAGCTGTGTTTTCCCCTTATTTCTCTTGCCTGAGGGTCAGAACGACAGCTGGACACAAGCAGGGTGGCGAGCCCTGCCTACTTTGCTCTCTGTGCCCTTGCCTGTCTGCTGGCTCCTGTCTTCCAGTATTTGCAGACAGCTCAGCGGCTTCCTTGAAGCTCTTCCTCTCCTTTCTGTTCTATTTCCTTCCTTTAGCCTGTTCTCATTCGTTGACCAGTTGACCGGCCTGCAGTGTTTCCGGAGGTAATCTGCTGAATTGGTGTGACTAGCTCTCAGGGAGACGGTTGTGGCGCCTCATTAAATCAATACATATAGTAGGGGAGGAGACAGGTGTCAGAAAACACTGGGCCACTAGGACTAGAATTGCTGGGTACTAAGTATTAGCATTTTTAGAACTGCGGCAAGAATGAGGAATGGAAATCCACTTTGCGCTCTCTGGCAATCTTAAGGAGGGGAGATCTCAGTTGACTGTTTTGCTGTTATGACCCTCGGAAAAAGGAAGGACAGTCTGTGCTTTGCCTGGTGCAACAAAATCAGATCAATATTGGCTTGAACCCGTACTCCAGACCACAAGTGAAATGGAGGTGTAGCTGGGGGTGCTGAAGAGCATTTGCTATGGGTAGGAGAGCTTTAAAAAGCAAGTGGAAACCACAGTGGAATTTCAAGCACAAGGTGGCCTGTGATCAATGATCTGGTGAATGCTTTAGATCTTGATAGACCCTCTGAGTCAGGGTGAGCAAGGACAGGGCAGGAGCTGGGACTCTAATGCCGGGACGATTTAGATGGTGAGGAGCCGCAGTGGCGCCCGGGTGGCTCAGTCGGTTAAGCGTCTGCCTTTGGTTCAGCTCATGATCCGAGGCTCCTGGGATCAAGTCCTGCATTGGGCTCCCTGCTCAGCGGGGAGTCTGCTTCTCCCTCTGCCCCTCCCCCCTCTTTTGCTTTCTCCCTCCCTCTTTCTCCGTTCTCTCACAAAAATAAATAAATAAAATCTTTAAAAAAAAAAAAAAAAGGAAGAAGAAGGAAGTGGTAGCAGCAAAGTGGAAAGTGCCCCACCCAAGAGTTAGGAGACCTGGGTTTTCTCTGTATCTGTGCTCCAGCTTCCTGTGTGGCACACGGCAAGCTCCATCACCTTCCTGAATTTTCATTGCCTCAACAGTAAATGGAGCAGTTAGAGGACTCATCCATTCCAGACACCGTGTTTAACACCACGGTACAACAGTAGGGAGCATAGATAAGATTTATGCCTTCCAAGAGGGTAGTCTTCTGGGGGGGATCCTAAGTCATCAGGAATTCACAGTATTGAGAGTTAAGTTCTCTATCAGGGAAGTGGAAGGGGCCGAGGGAATATCAAGGAGCAGAAGGTTTCCAGAAGACCTTGCATTTGAACTGAAATGGAGAGGTAAATAGAAGTGAGCTAGCAAAGGTAGATGGGGCAAGTTTTTTTCTGAGCAAGGGGGCAATATTCCTGCTTGACTGCAACATAAAGTTTGAAATGGTAGAGCTCTGATGCTCTGTAACATCAGGAAGTTCCAGAAAGTTCTACCAGGAACATTATGTGTTACTAACCAGCTGTGTGTCCTTGAGCAACTTTCTTTACCACACAAAGCCTTGTTTCTTAATCTGTAAAATGGCATGGATTCTATGAGATGTTATGTGGATTATATGAGATGATGAATGTCAAACCCTTAGCCTGGAAGGTAGTAAACGCCTGATGAACTTTAATCACTGAATTATCATTATTATGACATCTTCTCAGCCTCACTGACCCTGTGAGTCACCACCAGGGCCAGTGCACACCTATCCCCATCACTGTGGCTCTCTGTGAGGAGCTGCAGGTCTCCACGACGCCAGCTTTCTAAGAAATTGCCATGGGATTAATTTGTGAGCCATTGTTTGTACTGGCTTAGCTTTTCTCCCTATTTCTAGGGTTACTGCTTTAGGTTCATTTCTCCCTTGTACTTTCCTACATACCACTGTACCTAGGCATTTGCTGTGTGGAATCCAGATCAAATATTGGTACATGTAGCTCTATCTCTATGAATAATATGGCTTTCTATCTCTATTATTTTGACACAATGACCAGCAGATGATCAGGACTACCTGGAAACCTTGGGAAACGAATGTACTTCCTGCTGCTTAAAATTAGTTTGGGCATCGCATTTCTCCCTAGCACTAAAGGTGGAGTTATATCCTTATCCTCTATCTTTCTCCTGGGTGCAAATCTCACTTTCAGGTTTGAAAGGTTAATGTAGCCTTTAAATGTGTCCCTCTAATTCTTTTATAGCAGAAGTCATTTCTAAGATGGCCGTATCAGAGAGACGAAGCACTTGAAAAACCTACTTTCTTCTGTAGGATATGTATTTGCCAAAAATTCGGCAGAGGTTTTAATCAAGTATATATATTTTAATGAATCGCAAATATGTGCTAAGTTTGGGCCGTTTTGAGAATCAAATCTTATTAAAAACATATGGACCCTCATAGACATAGTCCCTTCTTCCCATATTTCCAGTCCTCTCTTCCTGCCTCATCCTCCATCCCCCGATCTTGAGCAGTTAGTTCTTCCTTTCCTGTCGAACCACAATCCAGCCGCAGCAGGTGAAATGTTGCAATAGCAAAAGGGATTTACAATTGTTTGTGCTTTTCATCAGTGACTTGAATAACATTCATTTAGAATGATGGGCTCTGCTTCAGCCATGCAGATCTGAAGGAAGTGGGGATTGAAACAGACTGATGTATCTGAGGCCACATGTGCATTAGTCTAGAATTTAGATGTACGTGGAATTTCTTTAAACATGGACTGCATGGTTTTGAGACAGTCCCACTTTCTCCTCCACCCACACCAGTGCCTTCTAAATGACTTTGGTTAGACACAATCTATTAATCCTTCAACAGTGAGAAAGGAAAGCAATGGAAAATCTGGCAGAGTGAATTGTATATGAACCAACGTTTAAACTATTGGAGTGGAAGGCATGTACAAACACAAGAAAACCCCACTTTTCAACAAATGGAGAGCGTTGATTGAGCTTTGCAAAGAAATGTTTCTTATTTTTCTTCTTTGGTGTAAATTGACATGAAGGTACTTAAGATATTGGGGGGAACTATTGAAATAAAGAGAGGTATTTAAATAAAGAGAATAAATAAATAACATCGAGCAAGGAATCACTCCCACAGATGGTGGTGTTAACACTCTTACTTGTTGTAACTGAGCATGCAAGAGGCAGGTTAGAAGCCAATGAGGGGCAGTTCTCCGAGAACCCGTCCTAGTGGGAGCTGGGCAGGAAGTACGGGGCTGGAAACTTCATCAAGCACAAAACAACTGGGGGCCCCCAACTCAGAGTCAGAGCTAACTTCCTCTTGTGAACCTGTTTCCCATCTCATCCCCCATCGGCACCCCCAGGATCTTCCCTTTTTATCAGCTTGGGTGCTTGCAGTAGATCCTGCACCTGAGACTAGAAGCTCCAGGTGGTAAAGAAAGATCTCTCTAGGAGCTAGTACAGAACTTTCCTTTGTTTTCAGTTTCCACTGTGATGAAAAATTGGTGATGTTTTCACTGCCAAAGAATGAGTAGAGCCCTGTGTTATAAACTGGCTCCATATTCTATGATGTTCTGAAAAGTTATGCTTTTTTGGGGGGGGTGGGAAGTTGGAAGGAGCACTGTGACGTGGGTATGCAGAAGCTCTTCCCCTCCCCCATGTCGTATTTATGACTTGTGCCCTTAGCTCAGTTCTACCCAAGTCCTACAGGCATCATATCTCCGATTCCGTTCCAAGTGCTCCTACCAGTGTCCCCTAACAATTAGCTGCCTCATTTGCAACTAATGGAGTGGCTGTGCTTGGAATAAACATTTGAGCTCACCTTTCAGAGTCTAACAGATTGGAATTACCATACTCGACTACTTGTTTTATATTGTAATCAGCGTTACCAGGCAGCTTTTGGGAAAGATGGACATGTACTTGGATACAGATCTCTTACCCTCTGGAAGATTGTTGTTTTAAAACTTTATAACTGGAATCCAACTTGAAGATTCTGGTTCAGTGGGTCTGGGATGGGGCCCAGGAATTTGTAGTTTTAACAAGTATCTCGGATGATTCTTATCATCAGAGAAGCCTGGAAAACACTGCCTTATTGTATACTCAGCTTTCCTCTTCCCCACTCCAATCACATAGACCTGCGAGATTATTTGCCCCACAATACAGGCTGTCTTTGTAATGATTCTGCCTTTGGCTCAGGTCATGGTCCCAGGGTCCTGGGATCAAGCCCCACATCGGGCTCCCTGCTCAGCGGGAAGCCTGCTTCTCCCTCTCCCACTCCCCCTGCTTGTGTTCCCTCTCTCGCTGTGTTTCTCTCTGTCAAAGAAATAAATAAAATCTTTAAAAAAAATTGGGGGGTCGGGGGAAATGGGCACTTATTTCATGGGCATAGAGTTTCAGTTTTGCAAGAGGAAAAGGGTTCTGGAGATGGGTTGCACAACAATGTGACTATACTTAACACCCCTGAACCATACACTTAAAAATGGTTGAGATGGTAAATTTTAGGTTATGTGTATCTCACCACAATTTTAAAAAGTTTTGGGGACGTGTTCACAGGTTTATTGTCCAGTTAAAGGTCATAAGATGAATATGCCTACCTACCGTGTGGCCAGGCACTAGACCGAGACCTATTTTACTTTTTCAGTTTATTAGATTTTTAGTCCTTCAACGACCCTGTTCCTATTACACCAATAAGGAAAGAGAAGGTCATGGAACGTTAGGGCCAGGATGGTCACTTAGTGGTAGAGCTTAGGGTTCCGACCCAGCTCTGCCTAACCCAGCACTTGTGCTCTTTCTGGATGTAAACTTTGTCCTGCCAGGTTTCCCTGACTCTTTCAAGAGCCCCGGAGAAGCATGAGTCATGTGCAGTAGCCTCAGGCTGGATCGCCCTTCCTCAGACACGTCTCTGTGTAGTGTACTTCCCCACTGGGATGTCCAGTCAGGGTCCCCCAATCTTGTGAGTTGGTAAGGTTTAATGTTGGCAAACTTGGGAAATTTAATTCTTACCTTTAACAAAATTTTTCAGGCATGAGGGACCCTCTAAACGGATTAGTTGAGAACAACAGAAGCTCTGATATGGAATCACATCTACACAATTTACCAGCGCCCTTAGCCAATACCGTGTGCATTACCAATGCCTGCCAAAAAGCACACTGGGGTTCACTGCTGGGCAGGTGACAGATCCAGGCACTGGGCATCACTGTGAAACCCTTGGCCCACAGTGGCTGAAGGCAATGTCTCTGTCGTGTCCAATCCGGACCTTCCTCCTTGTGGTCATGGTTTTCTGTTACTGTTACACCTCCTCCCTGGGTCCTGCAGCTTGGAGTCAGGATGCTCTCACTGACATGATCAGAGCTTTCCCACCAACTGCAAAAAATGTCCCTGCATCTGAGAGCAGTTGAATCAAGTTTAGAATGGAATGTCCCGGTTTTGTGAACTATATTTCAAATACTCTAGGGCTGGCTTTCTGTAATTTACTCCCACTCAGATCTGTGCAGATGCCAAACGTCTCTTAGGTACTTGCTTCAGTGTAATTCTCTTTTCGTCTCCTTTCTGTTTGTGCGGCAGTGGTGAAGGGGGTAGGTAGTCTGCTCCAGAGAGAGAATGACTTTTAGGCTGAAGGCTTTCTGGACAATATCCACTGGACAGAAGGATTTGACCAGTCTGTTTCACAATCAAACATGACCTTCTGTTTCTATCCTCTTAAGATCTTTATCCTGCCTGCCAATTATTTTTCTACCATGATTTCATCTTCTGTAAGTCGCTTTACCTCTCTGGGTCCCAGTTACTCCTTTATTAAATGAAAGTCCATTCTAGCCCGGGCAGTCCAGCACTGCACTCATTTTCCTCTCTGTTCCCAAGTGCCATCAGCCCTGGGAATGCTTCTCTTGACTTTGGAGCTCCGGCGCCTCCCAGCTTTTCAGGACCGAGATGGCTGGAGCCTTCTTGTCACAGATGGCGGCTGGAGCTCCATTTTAGGAAGTGGCTCGGAGTGACCCAACAGAGCTTGGGAGAGAGTGGTGTCACAGGAGCCCCCATTACCAGGCCGCCCCAGTGTCCTTACTCAAATCCCTTGTCAGGTTCCTACTTGTAAAATGAGGTTGCAATAATACCATAAAAACCTAAACTTGCTGTCAAATAACTTCTGTCTTCTGCTGACAACCAGTACTTTCATTAGACAACCTTCTCTTCAGTTCCAGCTGGGCTTCTGAGGAGTAATTTTTTCCCCACAGAGTTTTAAGAAATGCTTCCTCAGCTAATTGAGAATAACAAGGTACATGAAATGTTCTTGCTCGCTATCTCAGTGACTCAGTCCAAAACGTTAGTTTAGGAGGCTTTGCCATTCAGATGGAAACTTGAGAAAAATGAAACATATAAAGCCTCTGGGATCATTCCAGAGTAGACCCAACTGAAAACAGTTAGAAGCAACAGTCCTTAAAGACGTGTGTTGGTGATGGGTGTACCTACGTCATAGGTACAGTGATCCATGGGAGACACTCAAGATGACGTCACTTAGTTATGGAACGTTAGAGACCACCCAGTCTTCATATGGTAGGAGTGCCTGCAATTAAAAAAAAGCATTAAATTTTAAAAAATTTGAATTTTATTTTCATTGATGTACTTACTTATTGATTCCTTATTGATTCTGTATTGACTTATTGATTATGAATTTCCTTCATTCACATCCTTATTTATTCATTAAATAAATCATCTCCGAGTGCCTGTCTGCCCTGTGTCAGGCTCTGGGTGAAACTCTGGCTTTAGAACCCTGAACAAGGCTTGTGTCTCAGAGGAGGGTAATAAGCTGGCTAATAAATGAATTGAATGGTTTATAGATAGTGATAAATGCCATGAAGCAAATAAATAATATGGTATAATATTAATAGTTAAGCTAGAAATCATTGAAATAAAAATTTTGCTACCCTTTTGGTTTTCCAATGCTTTGGCTTTCCCATGTTCTTTCCCATTGTACCTCCAAACCAATAGTTCTCTAACTCAAGTTCCAATAACTCATTGTAAGAAAACAACCAAGAAAATGTCTAAGAGAGCTGCTTTTGTGTTTGCAGATAAACGGGCCCCCTCGTTAACCTATCCTAGTCGTATCTTCTGTGCATTTTGAGATTCTTCAAAGTAGGTCACAATTATTTTTTAAAATCACAGGAACCTTATTATATACACACACACACACACACATATATATATATTTAAAGATTTTATTTATTTACTTGACAGACAGAGACACAGCGAGAGAGGGAACACAAGCAGGGGGAGTGGGAAAGAGAGAAGCAGGCATCTCCCCAAGCAGGGAGCCCAATGCGGGGCTCGATCCAGGACCCTGAGATCATGACCTAAGCCGAAGGCAGACACAACCAACTGAGCCACCCAGGCGCCCCTTATATTTTTGATATATGTATAAGTTAAGGTTCAAGACAGTTAAAAAGGGGTTTACATTTGACATTGTTCCATTCAAATTCACCATGTTAATTCTCTGAAATAACATTGCCAGAAGAGATGAGAGATAGAATCAACCTACGTCTAAACTATGAACTATATCAGAACTTTATGATTTCACCATGGCAAAGAACATCTGGTTCCACTGCCCCCTACCTTTCTGTTCCCTTGTTTTGGCCTGGCTTTCCAGAACTCCTAGTTCTGATTCGGGTTTTCCTACTGATGGGTGGGTACCGAGCAAAATATTTACCTTTCTCCTGATTGGTGGACACCCAGCAAAGCATTTACCTCCGGTGTCTTCTTATCCCTCATCTGCCTCATTTGCATGAATGTTGCCTGGTTTAGATGAGCCGAGGCTTTAAAAATGCTCTTTATATGGCTTTCTGTTATTTCTCTGTATCTTAGAATATAAGTTAGAATCGCTTGTGTATTTCAGTGCTGTCTTCAATTTTTGTTTTTTTTTTTTTTGCTGCAAAATAATTAAAAAGTAATGAGATTTATATGAATAAAATTCAACAGTAAGTCTCTCCCCCCACCCGCAAAAGCCCATGCCAAGACAATAAATTATAGCTAGTGTTTAAAACAACCAGTCTGGTATTGAGGAAACCGAATGGCTCATTTCAAGTGGAAGAAGACAGGAGATGTTTTCTATATTAACAAGCAGCTCTGCTTTAGTTCTATTGGGAGGGATGCCCATGGCATATGAGGCTGCATTATATTGGGTTGTAACATCTGTCACTGGCTTACGTAGCTGTTAATCTTTCATTTCAAATTCAGACTTATCGGTATTCATTAAGAACTCTCCATTTGTGCATGTCCTTTTGGGAAAAACTACCCTATCTTAGAGTCTTAGATTTTTCTTTTCCCTTAAAAAAAAAAAAGAAAAAGGTTCAAGTTTGAATACGTTTTTCACTCCGTAGCAAGCAGCATGGCAGCAGAAGTTGGGAGCTTGTCATGCGTGCAGATGACCAAGCAGGCTTGTCTCCAGAGGAAGTTTAGTGTTGGTAGAAGAAGGGTTCAAATTAAAATTTAAATTTACCGATTGCCATTTTGATTCCTCACCTATGAGAAAGTTGAGAAGTTGGTACAAATGGCATTCCATTAGCACTGCTCACGGGTTTGGCATATTTTTCTGTCGAGGTTGTACAAAGCCTCTAGCAGAGTGTCTGGCTTATTAGGGCAGCATCTCATCTACTTGGGAGTCCAGGCACACACACAACGTCTGAAGGTCTAAACAGAAAGATAGGATGTCCTGCCCCCACAAAAATCTAATGATTTTCCCTATCTGTAGCAGAAAACTAATACAGCAGGGATTTCTTCCACCAGACCTGCTGTGCAGCTCTGGTTATATTAAAAACTCAAGAAATGTGCAAGGGGACCCGTTGCTTCTTATTTCACATTGATAATACACAAATATTCCTAATGTTTCCTATATAGTAGCTATCCTATATTCTCATATCTATGTGATCTCAATGATTCAGAGGGGAATTAGTGTACACTGAATTTTTCCACGTAGGCGAGGATTTTAGAATGAATCTATCAGATTTAGTATGAACTGAACCCACAGCCAAAACAACCTTTATAAAGAAACATCAAATATTGGGTCTAAATGGAAGCTACATTCATTCAGATAGAAGGGGATGACCAGGACTTCAAGGAATGAGAATACAAAGAAGAAAGTTCTGGAACCTCTAAATTGCAGCAGAGATGCAGTCTTGCAGGAGAAGTGGACAGCACAACAAGGTGCCTGGGGAGGAAGAAGCTCCACTTTTGGCTCTTGGGCTCTTTGTCTCCACACTCCTTCTGGTCTTTGGAGGCTCCCTGAGGATGAGCAGTTACCCGGGAACGAGAATCAGTTTCATTCTCTACTGAAGGCAAGATTCTTGGGCTCCTTTCAGAGAGCACTTGAGAGTTTGTCTGCCTGGCTACAGATTTTGGTCAGTAGATTTTCTCCAAGTTGGGAGTGAGAGCCTGGAAGCCATAGCCTATCCCCTCCCCGACCCCCTACCCGACCATTCTCAGAAGTTTCCACTAGAGGCCTAACTCTAGTATTGTAAACACGTCTTTTGTCAGCCTGTATTTTGAAGAGGTTGGACCTCATCTAGATTTAGTTCAATGTGGCCAGAAAGCAAAAAGAAAATAGACTAAGGAAAAAAGACAAGAATTTTGCTTGTCCCTTTGTATATACTTCTAACTTTCTTTTTCATGGCATCACCAATATAGAAACTTCTGAGTTCCTTGAATTGCCCCATGACTGACTATGACTGTGTCCATGGGGTGTATCACCTCATCTGGACTCTCAGCCTCTGGGAGCCTAAATTACTGTTACACATGTTATAAGGTATGGAGGTATCACAGCCCAGTGAATTTCCAAGCTCAAAACCATAAGGAAAGGGCGAAGCAGCAAGGACATATTTGTCCATCTACAGAAAAGTATTGCTTGGAGCATTTTTTTCTTTTTTTTTTAACTTTCATTTTGAAATAATTTCAGGGTTAAAAAATATAAAAAAGTACCACATATCCTTTACCCAGAGTCCCCAAATTTAACATCTTACATAGCCACAGTGATCAAGATCAGGTAATTAACATTGATACAGTGTCGTTACCTAATGCTCAGACATTCAAATTTTGCCAGTTGTCCCATTAATGTTCTTTTCCTGGTCCAGAATCCAATCAAGGATCTCACCTGGCATTTCATCTTCCTGTCTCCTTAATTTCCTTTAATCTGCAGTGGTTCCTCAGCTTTTTTTTTTTTTTTTTTGTCCTTCATGACCTTGACATTTTTGAAAAGTACAGGCTAGTTATATTGTAGAATATCCCTCACTTTGGGTTAGTCTGGTGGTCCCTCATGATTAGATTCAGGTGGTGCATTTTTTGTGTGTATATCAAGATGTTGATGTGTCCCATTACTGGTAAGGTTCACTTGGATTACCTGGTTAACATGATGCCTGCCAGCTTCCTTCACTATAGTTGTTTTTTTCCTGTTTTTTATCTGATGAGGAGATACTTTGATACCCACTACTTTTAGCTTCCTTATGATATTTACCTGAAGCAATTATTATAAGGATGTTTTTAATTTTATCATTCTTTCTATGTTTATCACTTGAAATTATATAGTAAGGAAGAACTTCCTCTTCTCCCATCTTTATTTATTATTAAGTTGTTTATTTATATCAGTATGGGCTTATGATTCTTATTTTCTTCTATGACTTATATAATCCATTACCACTGTGATTTATTTTCTTGTTTGAATTACCCCAGATTTGGCTATTGGGAGCCCCTTCAAAGAGGTCCCTGTGTCTTTATGATGTGTTCCTATCATTCTTTGGGGACTGTCTTATTTTCTGACATATGAAAATGTTGCAGGCTCATCTTCCTTTCCTTGACCCAGCCCTGGAGTTAGCCAGTTCTTCAAGGAAGGCTGTTCCTTTTCTTGGAAAATGGTATTTAGAATCTAAGCTCTTAGAACTGGTTGTTCTCATTGCTTTTGGGGTGTCATTCCTTCTGGGCTCTCCTGGTGGGCAGAGATAGGAAATATATGCATTATAGACATACATCTGTTTCTGTTTCTGTCCACCTATGCACATATTAAAAACCCTAAATGCATACTACATCCAATTCCAATCCAAACCCATGGGGCTCATTTTTGCCTTCCTCCTTTCTCGTTTGTAACTCTTTTCTCTGACAACGAGAATCCTAGTCCTCATATATTTATATACCTGCTTTATCCTAGAATATACATAAAATCATATAACATCTCACCTTCTTAAGTGCCTGGATATAGTTATAAAAGTGAGAAATTATATGTGAACTTAAATATGTCATTTTAAAACTCCTCACCTTTTCTTCTTTACATTATCACCCCTAATAACTCTCTATGGTAAAGAAAACTTTACATTTTATTCTTCCAGAGACATTGCAAGGCTGTCTTATTTCTTACTTAAGATTCCACATTTATTAGAGGTTTCTTTCAAGTAACCTTTACAGGGGGAGGTTGGGGGTGGGATCACAATATATCATTTTCTCTTTCTCTGACTTTATTTAGAATATCCCAGGCAGACCAAAAGAGGACTGTTATCCAATCCATCTATTTTGTTTCAACCTTGTCTTTTGTCTAGTTTAATTTTTTATATTAACAGCACAGGGAAACATCAGAGCTTCCAATATGCAAAGCATGGACTTCTGTCCAATTTCTAAAGAAGTTAGGGCAAGAAGAATGCAAAAGTTTTCTGGAGACCTGGAGATCTGTTGAGATTATCCTCAAAGATACTTTCTGCTGGGCAAGGATGCTAGCACCCTGTTAAAGAAAAGACAGAATTGACATGCAACTTTCTTAGTATTTCTTTGTGCTCCAGTACTCTAAAATTGTTGCTCTGGGCCCTTTAAGACAGGCTATAGGACAGCATTGCTGTCTGTCATCACTGTAGAAGAGCTGACATGTACTGAAATATTGTCAATGTGGTTTTTTCAATTCAGAAAACAGCCCATGGATCTCTACTCCTTGCCTCCATTTCATTTAAGCATTGGATGCCAGTAATCGATCTAAGTTGAGGCAGTTAAAACCCAGTTTTCTAGCCCCAAGAAGTTCACCAAGGTCCTATGTTTATTCAGTACAGAGTTGATAATTTTCTGCAGGACCAGCTCTAGATAAAATAACAAGTGAGAAAAACTTGATGGAATATATGAGCTCACCATCTCGTGTGTCCAAGATATTTGTACTATATTTTTAACAGCACAAGTAAGTAAAATCAGTCAACATGAATCGGTTAAGATCTGTCAAAACAAAGACTCTTAGATTGTTTCAAAAACAAGTTAGCTGCATATCTGTTATAAGATAGCACTTAAAGATAAGTCATATTAAGGTCAAAATAAAGGGATGGGACAAGATATACTAGGACAATAAAAAATATAGCAGGATGGCAAGATTATCACACAAAGGAAAAATAAGAACAAAATTATCTAAATGGGACAATATGATAATTAAAAATAATAAAAGATACAATCACACAAAACCTATTATAGTCATAAAGCTTTATTTACTAACATGGCAAAAATATATATAAGGCAATAAAACTATTAGAAAGCTTATAATCTAATAGATTTAGATATTAGTGGTAGATTATAATATTACTCTTTCAGTGTTAAACAGATTAAGTATTTTAAAAATAAGTAAGACCATAAATGTTTTGAATATATAATAAACTTAATTGTAGACATATAAAATTTTTTTCTTTACAGAGTTTTTTCAAATCTCCAATGAATATTTGCAAAAGTTGACCACGTACTAAGTCACAGAGAGAATCTAAATACAGTGCAAAAATTAGTACTATTATAGGATATATTATTTTACTGCAATATAATAAAATGGAAATTAACTATTAGAAGGTGACAAAGGTGGTCTAATAACTTAAAAACCAAAGCAAAACTACTTTTTACCATACCGCTTGAGTTAAGTAAGGAAATCAAAATAAAATCCAGCCTACTCAGGAATTATAAAAATGATGTAGCACACATCAGAATCTTTAGGTATTGATATAGCTAAAGCTGTACTCAAGAAAAATTCATAACCTTAAATTATTTTGTGATCAAATAAGAAAAATGAAAATTAACTAAAATCTAACTCAAAAATTTATTTCAAAAAAGAGACAAAAATAAAGTTGGAAAAATAATTTAATAAAGAATTAAAAACAAATTTAAAATTGACAAAACCATACAGCCAGTTTCTTAAAATGTCAAGAGAGACATACATACTGCTGGTAAATCTGGCCATGAAAACACTTCAGAAGACATATCCATGCAATAATAAGAATGAGAAAGGGAGATGTGTGTGTGTATATATATATATATACACACAATATATGATATTATATATATGTATAAAATCCAGATTCCAAACCCATTAAAATGGCAAAAATTATAGACCAAATACATAAACAAATACAAATATGTAAACATATATGTAAATATCCTACACAATATTAGCAATTTAATCTAGAAGTCAAAGGAATAACATATCATGATTCAAGCAAGTTTTCTTTCAGGAATTTGAGAATAGTTCAAAATTAAGGAATGTGTTAGTTATGTCTTATTTATAGATGCCTCTGCTGGGCAAACTCCCAGATGGCCCCCACTGATCCTTGCCTTCTGGTTTTCACTTTGTATAATCCCTTTCTCTTGAGTAACTTGCTTCTAACAACAATTTAGCAACATTGAGGGGGATGTCATTTCTTTGATTAAGTTATAAAAGATTCCGACTTCCCTCTTAGTAGCAGACTCTCCCCCTTGCTGGCTTTGATGAAGCAAGTTGCCATGTTGGGGGGAAGCCCACATGGCAAGGAACTGAGAGTGGCCTCTGGTCAAGTGCCAGCTAGGAATTGAGGCCCTCACGTCAATAGCCCAAAGTGACCTGATTCCTGCCAACAGCTACGTTAAGTGAGCTTGGAAGCAAATCTTTCCCCAGTTAAGCCTTCACATGAGACCCCAGCCCTGGCCAACACCTTGACTGCATATGAGACCCTGAACAGAGGACCCATGTCTAGATTCCTCACTCATAGAAACTCTGAGACAATAACTGTGTGTTGTGTTAAGTGGCTAAGTTGGTGGTAATTTGTTATGTAGCAATAGATAACGAATACTGATGCCTAACAATCTTTCGGCAAAATTGACTAACCATTTTTGTGAGGGGGACCTCTATTCAGTGGGTCTCCTCTTTCCATAAAGGAATTTCTAACAGTATTCTGTCTGTCCTCTCTCCTTATCTCCTCCCGTGGGAAGGTCTGGTGCATGTTGAAGAAAAAACAGATCCCTTGCCTCTGCTCCTTCTGATCTCTCTGTTTTAGATGGGTTACTTTCCAGAGAGGCTTCTTTCTGGAATGCTTTCCTTCATGTGCTATTATATTTACCAAGGCAGATATGTCTCTGTGGAGGAGGCTTGCCATTACCCACCTTCACCTGGGTGAGTTTATTTCTAGGTGAATAATTAAGGAGCCACTTGAGTCCACACATCTATGCCACATATTCTGGTTACTCTTGCCAATTAAGCTGGTGTTTTGATCTGCATCAGTCTGATTCTTGTGTTCAGAATTAGTTCTAGACTCAAAGTGGGGAGCAGGTAGAGCGATATTCATCAGTGTTCTAAAACCCCAACTAATACTAATAAAAATTCTTAGTATACTAGAAATCGAAAGAAGCTTGATTGAAAAGGCAATGAGTATATAGCAGAAGCCAATAGTAACCACTGTATTAAATAGTGAATTAATAAAGGAATTCTATAAAAGTCTGAAATAAGGCAGGAGTGCCCCCATTACTACTAGCATCCAACCTTGTTCTGGAGACTATAGTCAGTGAAATATGGGAGGAAATGGAATACGATATACATAGGTTGGAAAAGAAGGTATAAACATAATCATTTTCCAATGATATATTTTCATACAGAGAAAATCCAAGATGATAAGCTGAAAAAAAATATTGAAACCAATAAGCATGGTCAGTAAAATGTAGAGAAAAAATAGGTACAAAACCCAGTTGCTTTTCTTCACACGTCAATTATCTGTTAGAAAATTTAATGGAAAGGAGATCCATTCACGATAGCGGTGAAATCATAAAATACGATATACTTAAAAAGAAATGTGAAAAATCTTGAAGAAACCTATAAAACTTCTCTGATGGAAATAAAGAGACGGAAGACGAATAAATGGAGAGAGAAGTAGCAGTGGTCAATGACTTCGGTTACTCTGGTAGGACAATATTTATCATATATCTCATTGGCTAAATGGAAAATCAAATAATAGCAGTGTAGGGTTCTATAGAACGTGATCAGAAAATCCCATTAATGTGGCATCAAAGTTCCAGATTCAATAAGTTTCTGAATTATTTAACACTGTTTAATACTCTTTATAGTTTTGGGATTTGGACCAGGCATATGTCACACCTAAACACTTGACAATGTTAGCAGTCTTCAGTGATCTTCCCTCAATCCTGAATGGCAGGACAGACTCATCATCACCGAGACCCTGACACAAAGCAGAAATCATCAACTCTATGTATTTGCTTTGCTGGACAATGGCTGTGTAGAATTACATGTGCAGTCCAAAGGGGGTTAACCAGATCCAGCAAGCAGCATTTTCTCCCAAAGCTAAAGAGTGGCTCCCCCTGGAGTCAGAGAGGTGACGAATCATCTGTCCTTTGAGCCCCATCACCCATGTGAATCAGCAACAGCTTTGGACAGCCTTGAACCATCTGTAGAGGCTGTGCCAGTTAGAATTCGAGACTCCAGAAAGATGCCCAAAGCATATTATTCCTCATTTGGTAGGTCTTTGGGTTCCAAGACCATAATCTCTATTTACCAGATTATCTATTTTTGGTGATAAATGTTTTGTTCACATCAACGGCAAGTGTGCCAAGATCTAAACTTCAAGCAGTCAAGGCCCATGATGTGTGAAGATTCTGTAGAAACCAAACACATAATAAATCAGAGGTTCCAAACACATTCCTCTGGAGTTATCATGACTCTGTTCTTTGTCTCACTCTCCAGTGAAATCTCTAAGTACATCCTATAGACTCTAAAATATATTATAGACTCTAAAATAGAAAATATATTCTATAGGCCCTATAGACTTTTAAAATATATTCAGAGTTCCACCACTTCTTTATTCCTTCTGTCCCAGCCTAAGCCACCATTATTTGTTGCCTTGCTTAAATTGCAGCAGCCTCTAACTGATCTCCCTTCTTCTACCAAAGCCTTCTTCCTTTTAAGTAAAAGTCAGAACACGTTGCTTTTTTGCTTTAAATCCTTCAGTGGCTTCTCCCTTTGCTTAGAGCAAAAGCCAAAATCCATACAATGGTCCATAAGTAGAGTGACCATATGATTTGTCCTACAAACAGGGACAGTTTGAGACTTAAAGGGAGAGTTATTACGAATTATTCCAGAACATTAGGCATAAACAAGGCTATCTTAGGTAAAATGCATGGTCACCCTACCTACAAAGCCTTACATGAGCTGCCCTCATCACTCACCAATATTACCCTTATTCTCTCTGCTCTGCCCAAAGAGGCCTCCTTGCTGTCCTTTGAACATGCTAAGCATGCTCCCACCTCAGGGCCTTGCTCTTCCCTCTAATTGGAATGTTCTTCCCTTAGATAAGTGCATGTCTTATCCTTTGTCTTCTGGGACTCTGCTCAAATATCCCCTTATTAGTGAGACCCCCCCCCCCCCGACCATCCTGTAAATTACAGCAATCTCATTGCCACTCTGTACCCCTATTGTTCCTTATCCTCCTCACCCTGCTGAATTTTTCTTCTGCTTTATTCTTCACCATCCATTATGTTAGATATTTATCTTACAGTGTTTATGGTCTGTTTTCTCCCACAAGAATGCAAGCTCCATGAGAGTGGGGACTTTGTTTGGCTCATGATTATATCTCCAGCCCAGAACAGTGTCTAGCTTGTAAGGAGCACTATATAAATATCAACTGAAAGAATGATGAGTGGTTGAAGTGAACAGACATGAAGAAATCATGACATTCCCTGTGGAATGGCATAAAATATTTATGTTTAATCCCATCATAACAAGTAGGAATAACATATGAGTGGAAAGTATGGCCATATGATGTTTTTAACATCAAATTATAAACACATATGTCCCCAAGCAACATCATCAATGAAAACATAACCCAGCAAACTGTTGAACTAAGAAAGACGGACTTTTTCAAAGTGTTTATGTTCATATTTGCTTGCAACTTATTAGTTGATTTGTCCTACTTTTACTCTTGCAAGTACTAAAGGTCTTATAAAAGAAATGTTTGAGGAAAAAAATATATCATTTTGGACATTCTTCCATTGGCTTGACTGAAGACAGAGTTTGCTAGATTTCAGTCACAGGGTACCCTGGAATGTTCCGTTGACTTGAAGCTTAAGAACTGGCGTAAGAAATCACAACCAGTTCAATGTAAACAGCCCTTTGAGATCTTCTCCTTCATTACACAGACAAGCAAACTGAGATCCAGAGGGGTTGTGACTTACCTGAGAAAGTGGCCCTCCAGTAAGGCTGTCCCAATATGCCCCTTTATAGTAGTATCTGAGAATGCCCACATCACCACACTTTTGCTTATGTTGAGGCTTGTGTAAAATATTAGTCAATTTAATAAAGGCAAATTGGTATCTCATTTGAATAATTTTGTTATAATTTAAATTAATTTGCTTATTAAGGAGATTGAATTTTTTTCCCATACATGTTTACTATTTGTGCTTTTTCTTTTGTGAATTTCTATTAATCTCTTGTGTCAGTTTAGCTATTGTGTTAATCTTTTTATTCTTGAATTATCAGAGCCCTTTGTCTATGTAAGAGCTCTTATTATGTTGTTGGTGGTCATTTGCCTTATACTTTTGTTTCTGATTACTTTTTGATACATAGAAGATGAGTACATAATTTCCTGTATAATTTTTTGCCTTTGATTTTATATTTATAAATATTTCCATACCTGTGTGTGTGTGTGTATGGTGGGGGGAAGTTTTATATGTGTATATGTGTATCTTTGTTGCTCTTCTCAGTAAGTGAGGCAAAAGTCATAGGGGTGATAGTTTATTACACACAAACCAGCCTGTGTCAGTCACTCAGTCGGGGAGTAAATCACACTTTCTTTCTTTGTGTGTGTCAGATTGGTGTGAAAGGAGTGCTGAGGACCAGTATGTGTCTCATCATGGTAACCCTAGTCTTCTGTGCTAGGAGATAGCCAATCCCAGAAACAGGAATAATGGGGCTCATCCCTGCATGCTTTTTTACCTTTCTTGTCCTTTCCCCTTATCCTTCCACTATCATATGCCACCTTCCTCTCCTTTTCAAATTTTTGAACAAATTTGTAGGAATTGGGATTGATTTGTCTTGAAAAAAGGCAGCTACACACTGTACTCTAGGTTTCCCAAAGGTGGGACTGTATTTTATTTATTTTTGAATCCTCAAAACCTAAAATGATACATAAATTCTGCATTGTTGAATAAGGTGACATAACTTTGAACTTGAAGCAAATAAGGAATATCTTTGAGAGTAGTGATAAATATACACATAATTTCATGTGTATACTTGAATAAATTTCAATCAAAGTTGAGATTTTTGAGTCAGACATAAAACAAAAGTAGAAAATAAGCGGTAGAATCAGATACAGAGGGAAGTTTTAGAATCTTTCCCTAAAACAAATAAAAGCAAAAGGCTCTATTGGAGCGCTTCTGCTTTCCTTACTGGTCTTTAGATGGGACATAGACCAGCTTATCCTGCAGGGTTTTTCCAGATTTCTGATGCTATCAAATTCTGTAGGAAAAGACTAAACGAGGCAAGATGCATAACCAATGGTTGTTCAGTCTTTGCAGTGTTATTTTTCTGTCTGAACATGAGGCTTCCATTTGTGGACCTGGCCCTGCTGCTTCCCTTGCCCTGGCAATGACCTTGACTGTAGACAGCAGAGATGGAAGGTTCTAGTACTTACATCAAATCCATTTTTGCTGGTGACTCTGCTTTCCTTTGTGCCCTAGTCTGATGACTGGTGTTTGCCCTATTTTCTTTTTCTCTATATCACTATTTTGTCAAGCTTGGGGTTCTGTAGTCTCTTTAGAAGCTGGACCCTGTATTGCTCTTCACAGGAGTCTTGAACTTCACCCTTGACTCCACACAACGGTGGGGCCTATGCTTCCTGCTGCATTGCTTATCTAATGGATGTTTGCTGGAAATCAGGAATGCCCCACGGCTGAGGAAAGGATGGCCAGCCCCAGCACCAAACATGCTGCTTGCTCCCGTTGGGCCTTCGCCTGGTTTCTCATGTTTTCTCTACCACATCAGGCTGTTTCCCCACACCTGCAGCTCTTAGCCACCTCCTTCCCCAGGGGATAGGTCTAGCCAGGTTGCGGCCCCTTCCAAACTGCTCCTTTTGGCCATTGTTAACTGGACTCGACTTAGCCCTGTCCCAAGATGCAGCTGTGGCAACAAGCTAAAGAAACACGACATCAGCAAACTCAAAAAAATTCCTGATAGAGAAGATTCACAGTTCTACAATGAGCAAGATGGTTTGCCTTTGGCCTTCACACTGAGCTCTTCCCATTTGCCACAATCTTTAACACCACTTACATCTCCTCCACTTCTTGCTCAAAACCTATTCTTTCATTGCAGTTCTTCTAAAGAACAGCTCAGCAGAGTGAAAGGATAAGTAATTTAGAATGTGTAAAGGATGACAATTTTTTTTTTTTTTGATGAAGCAGGGGAGATGGATCATGCAGGCTGGCCCCTGCAGCTGAGAAATCTCAAAGTAAGATTTATCTCTTCCTAAGCTGGATGAAGCTGGCTCTATTTAACTTGTGTGTCTGTAATTGTTCATGCCCCTTCACTACTTGTGAACAACAAAATCTAGTTATTATAAGCAGAAAAGGAACTTACTGGTAGACTATGGGGTAGCTAACAGAGTTAATAGGGAGGATGAAGAATCTGACAGGTGCCAAGGGAAGTGGATGGTTGGCACAGTCTAGGCCACCACACATGGGTACAGGTTGGAGAGGGTGCTTTGGTCACCACTGCTGCTTATGAGTGTCACTGGACCCTGAATGTTGCCAGTGATACCACCAGGATGAGTTCTAAATTGTCCTGCTCCTAGGAGTCACTGCTCCAGACTAAAAATCTTAGGCAAGAGTGAACTATGACTGTATTTTGGTTATAACCCGTATCCTAGCTGCTTTCCATGAAGGCTCACATAAAGGTAGAACTTGAGATAAGGGTTTGGATGCGGGGCAGACAAAATATGGCAAGTGTTTATTTCTCTCCTAGTAACTTGCTTGAGAATATCCATAATTAATTCGTTTTCATGAAAGGGGGACAGTGAGAGAATGCTTACTTTTCCAGGGCAGGGAGCCAAGCTGCAATCCTGATCCCTGAGAGTCAAACGAGACAGATTCCTTCACTCCTGCTTGGAGGGGAGCTGGGAAATAGAAAAATCTATGAGCAATTGGTAGAGGCCTTGTAGGTTCTGATCCCAACCCTGCCATTTCATTGCTTAGAAAAGTTTGTCAACTTCTCTGGGCCTCAGTATTCTCACCTGTAAAATGGGGCGAATTAAGTGAGACAATACATTTAAAGTCCCTAGTATGGAGATTGGCGCATACTAGGCGCTCAATCAATGGCCGCCATCATTACTGTTGTTACGTTAATGTTTATTACTTCAGTCTATTTCTCTGAACCTCGCAGTCACATCAGCTTCTTCCCTCCCCCCACAGGTAGCATGTCATGCTCAGATCCAGCTGCCTACAGTGGCTTAAGATGTTGGTTCCTTTGTGGAGAAGAGGGATAAGGTAAAGGGCCAGAATGTTACTGAGTGAATAAGTTGAAATATAATTTCTCTACTAGAACTTTGGGGTAATTTGGGGATTGTGATCAGAAAATTGCCACTTATTGCATAGAGGGGTAAACACATTTTTCTCTTTCCCCTTCCTCTGAATCCCACCCAAAACATGGAAAAATAGATACAAAAACTCCATCTTCAATTAAAAAAAATAGAAAAAGAAACTGACACAATCCCAAACCCACCTAGACCAAGGTGATATCATATGTGGTGCTCTTAGTAATATTACTAATTATGAATTAATATTATTAATATTATAGAATATCAATATGAGTAAAAAGACAGATCAATTAAATCATTTGACTTAATATAGGTAGCAAGTGGCAAAAAAAGAATTCAAACCTAGGTCATCCAGTTCCACTGCCTGAGCTCTCAACCCACTGTGATGCCTCTTTGATATGCCTCTCATTGAACTTGAGCATTCCCAAAATGTCTGAGGCAGAATGTTGAAAGGTATATCCAATGACCACTTAATTA
Source organism: Neomonachus schauinslandi (assembly GCF_002201575.2). Taxonomy (NCBI): domain Eukaryota; kingdom Metazoa; phylum Chordata; class Mammalia; order Carnivora; family Phocidae; genus Neomonachus; species Neomonachus schauinslandi. The sequence goes on from NC_058404.1 coordinate 26,614,603, forward strand.
GATGAATAGGCCATGGGAAAGACAGGGCTTGTCACTGTAGGGAACAATTGCTGATATCCCTGAACAGGAAGGAGGGGGAGGTGAAGGAACAACCATGCAGATGATCCATTTCCTTTGTCCTAGGCCTAGCCTCATGGCCAAGGGAAAACTCCAGTGTCCGGGCCAAAGAGGCAGGGCCACCTTACCTGGTTCACAAGGCAGGGGTCCTTTGGCCAAAGGCGCTCTCTGGTGAACCAGACTGTTTTCGTGACCCTAGAACCCTGAAGAGAAATGTGCCCCTGGAGAAAAGGAGGCAACAGACACGCTGAGGGCATTTGAGATGTCCAACCAGAGCTGTAGCTGTGGACTGGCCATCCCAGCTCATTTCACCTTCAATTTTTTTTTTTTTAAAGGAAGTGGCCAGATGTAAGACAAACTCATAGTATTTAACCTGTTTAAAGGCATTTAACAGTTGTCTAACTCCAGATTCTACATAAATCAACTGGTCCCAGGAGCATTTCATTGCATTAGAGAAAAATTATCATTTGGTGCAGGAAAGATGCAAAGTGGGAGAATGTTCATGAAATGCCTTGGGATCATCCTTCATCAGGTGCATCTTCTCAATTTCAGGTTCTCAAGAACTTTTTCTTAAGTTCTGCAGGTGGCTCAATCCATGCAAGGAAGCTGCTTTTTTCTTTACAAGGATGAGAAAGGCAAGGAAATAGAATTGGACGGAGTAATTTAAGGGAGCCTCGTGTGTGTATGTGCTTGGCATGGAATGAGCCTGAGTGTGAGAATTGGTGCCTCACCTCAAGAAAGATTTCCTAAAAGTTGTGAAGATGCCATCCCCAGTCCTCAGGCCACCTTGACCACTCCCAGGGTGGCAGCTGGGGGCCATTGGGGCACCAGAGTTTGCTGGCTTTCTTCTGCTCTTGGAAATACTACATTAGCTGTCCAATTAACTTGAAACAACAAATACATTAACTTCATTGTTCTGAGAGGGTTCCTATAGGATGCATTCCTTGGCCAAAGCCACATCACAAGGGGGAAGCTGTTGACTTTTTTCTTAGGGGAGAGAATGAGGCGGGTGTGCACAGCACCAAAGGCTGCCAGGTATCAGTAAAGACTCTTTTTTTTTTTTTAAAGATTTTATTTATTTATTTGAGAGAGAGAGAATGAGAGACAGAGAGAGCATGAGGGGGGGAGGGTCAGAGGGAGAGGCAGACTCCCTGCCGAGCAGGGAGCCCGATGCGGGACTCGATCCCGGGACTCCAGGATCATGACCTGAGCCGAAGGCAGTCGCTTAACCAACTGAGCCACCCAGGCGCCCTCAGTAAAGGCTCTTAGGAGTGTTGCTAATGTTTGTTTAATTAGAAACTAGCCCCCAAATGGCTGAGAGACAGGAAGTTGAAGTAGAACTGGAATCTGCCTCATATTCACACTGACAGACTCAGTGTCTGCTTTCTCCCAAATGGTTGACCTCATGAGGTCAGGGACCATGACTGTGTCAATAACATTATACCCCAATGCATCTCAGAGAGTATTGCAGTTTTAATTTGTTTCCTTCAAATTTATATATTGAAGTCCTAACCCCTGTGAATGTGACCTTACTTGGAAATTGGGTCATTGCAGTTGTGATTAGTTACAATGAGGTCATACTGGGATAGGGTGGGCCCCTAATCCAGTGTGACTGACATACTTACTTTTTTTTTTTAAGATTTTATTTATTTATTTGAGAGAGAGAGAAAGAAGGAGCAGAGGGAACACAAACAGGGGGAACAGCAGAGGGAGAGGGAGAAGCAGACTCCCCACTGAGCAGGGAGTCCAAGGCGGGGCTTGATCCCAGGACCCTGGGATCGTGACTTGAGCCGAAGAGAGACGCTTAACGTCTGAGCCACCCAGGTGCCCCTTGACTGGCATAGTTATAAAAAGGGAAAATTTGGACATAGATCCGCATACAGGGAAAATGCCATGTGAAGATTGGAGTTACATCGCCACAAGCCAAGGAATTACCAGTAGCTAGGAGAGAGGCCCGGAACAGATCCTTCCCCAGTGCCTTCAGAGGGAGCACGGCTCTGCTTTGATCTTGGACTTGCAGACTTCAGAAATAAGAGACAATAAATCTCTTTTGTTTAAGCCGCATAGTTTGTGGTACTTTGTTATGGCAGCCCTAGCAAACCAATACAAAGGGCCTGGCACAGAGGACGATGAACATTTGTTTAAATGAAAGTTTAAGGTATTGTTTTATCCCTTACCAGCTCTGAGATCTTGATGTATAAATTTTATCCCACAATATGAGATGGAAGAAATGTCTTGCTTATTGTATTTCTTTAAATCCACTGTATTCTGCTCCCCATCCCACTAGGTGGTAGTAATTTTGATGGTATGATGGTTTCCCTCTACCCTATATCTCAGGGTGTTGCGTAGGTCCTTGGGGTCTTATACCATCCAAAATCTTAGGAGAAGGCTTTTGTTCTTTGAGCACATGGAGAACTGAGACTGAACCAAGCTGGACTTCTCATTGAGGCTCGTATCCTTGGCCTCCCCAAGAACACATCAGAAGCATGCTCCTATGAGATTTTGCCACCCCCACCCCCCATGAAGGAGCAAAGTTCAAGTGATTCTCACAACCATTGAGACCAGGTATTCACCTCTTCCGCTTCAACACCACCAACACACCCCCCCCCCATCCCCCTGCTGGCAAATCCTCTTCCTTTTCGAAGCTTGAAGAATAAAATTTCTCTCCTTTGCTTATAGCTTCTCCCCTTCTTTTTTCTCCAAGGCACTCACCTCTCTCCTTACCTCCTCCCCCTCCCCAACCCCGAGACATCTCAACTAGCTTAGGCTTTCTAAAACCAAAACCAGCAAGCTATGCTTTACCTTGGCAACACAAACCCTTCTGAGGCAAGCAAGTGCAACAGTTGGGCTACCATCTTCACTGGGAATGGCAAAATTCAGTATGAATGAAACACAAATTAATATCTGTAGTAGATTGTATTATTGTTCCCAGTTATTCATTCTCTTTCTACAAAAGGGTTAGACATCCCCACCCATTGCTATGACTTGCCATGCTCCCTTGTGAAAAATATATTTTTCTGTCCCACTGATGTCATGCTTAGCTGAGACTTGCTTTGATCAATAGAATGTGAGCAGACATGACATGATAACCCTCTGACCACTGTGTTTCCATTAGCTCCCCTTACTTTTTCCCCTGTGCCGTGAGACTCATATGTTCCAAATAGAGCCTGCTCCTTCAGCCTTGATTCTTATGAAACAGACCCACAGACAACTTGCTGCTTATGCAGAGCCGTATTCTAGAGCCAACGCACAGCCAGTGTGCAACATGAGGTCAAAATAAATTTTTATTGTAAGTTACGAAGATTTGGGGGCTAGAGTTGTTTGTAATCATAGTCTAATCTAGCAAAATGTTATTAGTGAAATATCTAAATAATTATCCTTCCACATTGGGAAAGGTTAGGTCTTTTCTCTCGCTCTCTGTTTCATTACATGTAACGTTGACTGGTTGGGCCACATGATATCTTAGGTCCTTTCCAGTTCTAATTGCCTAGGATTCTAAGGCAATGTAACCAGCTTCCTTCCTCATCCTGGGTCCATAGGGTTCATCCATGAAGGCATCTGCTATCTTCCTGCCCCTCTCCTCTCCATCACAACCTTCATTCTCACCTAAATGTCTATGACAAAACGGGAAGCCAACAAAATAGAGTGGAAAGAACTATGGCTTAGGACACATACAGATTCAGTTCAAATCGCAGTAACCAATTATTATGTTTGACCATTGGTAAGAGATAGGTTTGCCTAAGTCCTGTGAGCTTTCATTTTTCCATCTGTAAAATGGGAATGATGATAGGATTGTGATGATGGAGTAATATAATGCATGTAAAGTTTCCACTCTAGGGCTCGTCATGTATTAGGTATTCAATACATGTTAACTTCCTCATCCTTTCAAATATCTCTAAGGGTTTCATCACCCAAGAGGATTCGTAACCTAATGGCAATCAATGTCCTAAGATAAAAGGAGGACTCTCCAGAATTCGTTTCAGATACCTGTGGTCGATTAAGAAGGCGATTTAGGAATTCCTGAATCCCATACATTAAACATAGGGAGAGATGCAGCATCTCTCTCTTTCACTTACTTTCCATGGTCAAGCTTGTTGTGACTGGGGGGGAAAGATGTAATTCTCTCACAAGGATAAGCAGTGAATAGTTGGAACGATAATACATCTACCACAAGGGTTCCACACCCCTTTCTTAAGGAAGCCTAGAAAACAAAGTAACTCAAGAAGCAGGGAATGGTGAGGTAGATCAAATGCTATTGAGAAGTTGCGTAAGGTGAAGCCAGAGAAGTGACCATTGGGTTTGAAAATTTAGAGGTCTTCAGTTTCATCAGTACATCATTCTTCTAAGCTGACATATTAAATACATATTAACGTGTACTTTCGGTGCTAGCAGCACATAGAAGCAATACTATTGTTGGCTTGCCCCCTGAAGAACAATTTCACTACTTCTGTATTTTGAAGACAAAGCAGATTACAGTTCAGTGAGGCCCTGGAGCAGCTTAAGAGTCCAATAATCAAAGGTATTTGGTTATAAAAGTAGAAAGTGTTAAATTGATTAAACAAGGGGACCCTTAGACTGAGGTGGTTCTAATACTTTAGCAGCCTACTAAGCAAACCAACACCTAAACCCGTAAATGCCTCAAGGTTAAGAAACCAAAACCTAAGGATACCCGATCACAAACAGCCAATTAGGCTTTTCCAACTAAAGCAAACACTTAAACGATAGCCAATCCAACAATTTCCTTGATTTTAACAAGGGTAACCTGAATTTTGGTTTGTCCGGTCATAATTACGTGCATTCCTGGAGAGGAGTCATTGGCTAACCAAACAACTAGGACGCCTTCTGACCAGTTTTTGAGTTTCTGAGTTTTTCCAAAGACAAAAGAAAGCACTGGCCAATAAGTTTGCCTTTCATGGAAGATTCTCTACACTTCTTCCAACTAGTCAGATTTTCCTGGGCCATCCCTCACACTTGCTCCAACCTTAACTCTGCTTGTTTAAGAGGAATCTGGGCAGGAGTTTTCAAAGTTGGGCGTGGGGATTGAGCTGGTGAAGAAACACCACTGGTGTGGAGCTGAAATGCTGACTCCATGGATTTCCTGCTTGGGGTTGAGGACAAGCAAGGTGTCATTTTGATGTCTGGCAAGGTACCTGAAAAACCTGAAATTTCTTCGTGTGATTTAGATCTACTTTGACATTTTAAAAGAACTGTTCTTTTAAAATGTAAATCCTAACCCTTTGTTTTTTGTTTTTGTTTTTGTTTTTGTTTTTGTTTTTAATACTTCAGACTGTTAGGGCTGGTGAGGAGATCTTAAAGGTATTTGGGCTCAACTATTCAAAAAAAAAGGTAAGAATCTCTACAACCCTGACAAATGTAGCCTACCTCTGTATATATCTGGAAATGAAGGAGCTCATTGTCTCAGTACCCAAGGGACAAAACCAACTTTTGATTAATGGAATTGTAATTTTAAGGTCCTTTCTGATATTTAATTAAAACTTGTCTCCTTATAATTTCCATCGAGTTATCTATGCTGGGGATAATATATATATGCATATTAGTCAGTGTTCTCTGGAAACAGAAACAATGCATATATAAGAGATTTATTATGGGAATTTGCTCATGCAGTTCTGGAGGCTGAGAAGTCCCACAATCTATGGCTGTCTGCAAACTGGAGAATCAGGAAAGCCAGTGCCATGATACAGTCTGAGTCCAAACGCCTGAGAACTAGGAGCTCTCATGTCCAAGGGCAGGAGACGACAAACATCCAACTCAAGAAGAGAGAGCGAGAATTTACCCTTCCTCTGCCTTTTTGTTCTGTTGGGGTCCTCAGTGGATTGGGTAATGGCAGCCCACATTGGTGAGGGTGAATCTTTTTTATTTGGTCTACTGATTCAAATGCTAATCTCCTCCTGAAATACCCTCACAGACATGCCCAGAAATAATGTTTGACCAGCTACCCAGGCATTCCTTAGCCCAGTCAAGTTGATGCATAAAAGTAACCATCACAGTGTGGTATAGTAAGAAATATGTTTCACCTTTGTCCCTGGTTCCTGTCACAGAGCTCCTAAAACCCTTGGAATTTTCTGAGGGGTAGGACTGTTTTTGTTATTCATAATGAGCCCTTTTCTATCACACCTGAGTTTATGCTAATGAGGCGACTTAAGGTGGGACCTCTAGATAGCTGCAGGATGGGGTCCAAAGGCCAAGCCATCATTAGAGGGCTAGAGCTTTCAGCTCCACCACCCTGACCTCAGGGGAGGGGTGGGGGAGGTGCAGATTGAGTTCGATAACCACTGGCCAGTGATTAATTAATCATGCTCCGGTAATGAAATCTCTATAAACACTCATAAATGAAGGGGTTGGGGAGATTCCAAGTTGACAAACACATCCATGTGCCAGGAGGGTAGCACACCCCCACTCCAGGAAGACAGAGGTTTCTGTATGCAGGACCATTTCAGACCTAGCCCTATGGATCTCTTAATCTGGCTGTTCATTTGTAGCCTTTAAAATGGGTTGTAATAGTAAGTATAGCATTTTCCTGAGTTCTGTGAATTATTCTAGCAAATTATCAACCCTGAGGGGAGTAGCTGTGGGAACCTCTGAATTTTTAGCTAAGTCAGGGAGAAACATGGGCAACTTGGGGGCCCTGTACTGGCAGCTGAATTGAGGACAGTCTTGTGGGAACTGAGATCCTTCAGCTTGGAATTGGTTGCTAATGCATGGTAGCTAGTGTCAGAATCGAACTGAATTGTTAGACTCCCAGCTGGTATCCAGGGAATCAGAACATAGGATGAATCTACTCCATCTTTCCCATGAGAATCCTTTGAACAGGTCAAACATCTTTAGTTCTTCAAACTCTCATAAGATAATTGACCAACTGCTCATCATCCTCATCATCTTTCCCTATCACTCATCAGAAACTAGTTTGTCAAGGTTCATCCTGAAATGCTATATTTATAATTTAGCACACTTTTCTGGGTGTGACCTAAAGAGGACATTATAGGTATGCTAGGCAGGTTAACAATTTTATGCTTCTTCAAATGGATGTGCCCTAAATATTTGTCTGTTACCCGGACTAAGGTTGGAAAGGTTGACTAGCAGCAGCTCTGGTCCTCTTTATTGCCCTGCTCAGTTCAGTTCTTACCCAATCATGAGCACCCTACCCAGGGAACACAAGTCCTATAGATAACAACACCACCTCCTTAAAAACTAGTTAGTGACCCTCACTTAGAACTCAAACATGTCTTCAGAAAGCTCAGCTCTCATGCCAATGAGCTTATCAGAGAGCATCAAAGTCAACTAAGAATTCTAGTAAATGACATTTTCTCCATCTTCTTATATTCTATGACATTGAGCATCTTATAGTTTGGAGCCCTGGACCCTGGCGTGGCTGATGCACTTTTTAATTGAGCTTTAGGTTTGACCAATTATTTCCTGTGTTCTAGGTAACTATATTGATTGTAGCAATTAAAAAAAAAATCCTGTTACAATAGAGCTCTGAGGAAACTGTGATTAACTTAAAAACAGATTTTTTTTTTACATGAATTGTCAAGCTGATCTCCCTCATTTTATATTTGTGTTTGACTTTTTTGAGCCTGAATATAGAATTTTGCAGTTAGCCTGATTGACTTTTATTTTGTAAGAGCTGATTAACCATTTTAATTTGTCAGAAGGATTTTGAATTTTTATTCAAATGTGTCAGTATAGGATATTCTAAGCAATTGCATTGTTTGTCTCAGTGACGAAGACTTGGAGGTTGAAATCTGATCACTACATTAGGGAAATTTCGTCCTTCAAATTCTAGGGCTATGCTATCTAAACTATAGTCACTAGCCTCATATGGCTCTGAAACACTTGAAATGTGGCTGGTTCACATGAAGATTATGCTTTAAGTATAAAATACTCAAAGCCTGAGTACAAAAAAAAGAAAAGAAAAGAATATAAAATATCTCATTAACAACCTTAAAAATCTTGATTGCATGTTGAAATGATAATATTTGGGGCATACTGAGTTAAATAAAATATATTAAAATTATTTTTGTCTGTTTCTTTCTACTTGTTAAAATGTGGCTAGTAGAAAATTTAAAATTAATCTGTGGCTCACATTTGTGGCTCACATAATATTTGTCTTAGCTAGTGTTACTCTAGAGACTGAAGTGACCTCTAACTTCCCTCTATTGTAACCGGATAGTTAGAGCAAAGTCGGTTGCGCAGGAACCAGGGGACATTTTGAAACAAGGCCTGGTGTGTTGGTGTGTGAAAAGAGGGGGAAACAAGAGGTGGTATTGGACAGGGACGCCTGGGTGGCTCAGTCGTTAAGCGTCTGCCTTCGGCTCAGGTCATGATCCCAGAGTCCTGGGATCGAGTCCCTCATCGGGCTCCTTGCTCAGTGGGGAGCCTGCTTCTCCCTCTCCCTCTGCTGCTCCCCCTGCTTGTGCTCTCTCTCTCTCTGACAAATAAATAAATAAAAATCTTTAAAAAAAAAAAAAGGAGGTAGTTTTGGACAGCCAGAGAGCAGAGGGAGAAACAGGCTCCCGGCTGAGTAGGACCCTGGGATCATGACTTGAGCCAAAGGGAGAAGCTTAACCGACTGAGCCACCCAGGCACTCTGACCCTCAGTCATATTTTATTTGGCTTTCACAATGCTTTAAAAACTTAAGCCAACCTTGGAAAATTAAAGCATCTTACATAAAACTCCTGAGTTTGAGCTTCCCTTGAAAATTTCTAAAATAACATTGGGTCAGTATTCTCATAGGGTAACAATGAGCTGGAGTAGAATAACAGTAATCCCATTACACCAGGCCTGTGCCAAGATCTCCGGGCAGATACAAAAATGCCACGAAATCCACACAGTGGAGTTATCCAGCTGGTTCCTAGAGTTATCTGTGTTCACTCCCATTAGGTCTTCCTGATTGGAAAGCCAGAAGGAATTTGCCATCAAGAAAGTGGCATGACACAGGATTTTTCATGATGGCTTTATTGCCAGAGAGGTATAAGAGTTAGGTGAAGGTGGAGGTTCCAGAAGGGAGAGAACAGGTCTTAGACACTGCTCCTAACTGGATGTGTTTCTAAGAGATAGAGCAGAAAGGGGAGGAGGACAAAGTATAGAAATGGGTGGTGGGGTTGGCGGGGGGGGGGCGAATTCTTACTCATCTTCTGAGTTCATCTATAATTCACCTCTGTTGCCTACCCAGAAGAGTAAGGAACAAGGAAACCTAGTTAGTCAATAGCCAAAAACCATGCAACTGTTTCAGCTTACTTAAAAGAGTGGACTTACCATCTAGAAGGATGTATTTTCCCTATGAATCAAAGGAAAAGACAGCATGGCAACAGCATGGGGTCTGTGTGGGTGAGAATAGGTTGCACAATGGTTTGCTGGCCCAGCCACTGAATGGAGAAATGCCCTGCTCTCTGAGTGATAAAGGGCAGGCAGCTCATGCCCCCATTGCTCACGCATTCCAAGGTCCGAAGAGCAGGTCAGTACAGTGCCCCAGTGTGGAAGCCTGGGACAGAGAAGCAAGGAAAAGTCTTCCTTGTTTAAAACAATCATCTCCTATGGTATTCCACATACTTGGCTTTTATTTTAAAGTAACAGAATTAAAAAAAAAAATAGCAGCAAAGGAATGGTAATCCAAACTCAACAACAGCTTTTAAAATTTTTTTTTTAAAGCGAATCGGATAAAAAGATACTGCTTAAGAAAGACCTGAGTTTCCTTCACATTCCTGAGGTAGAATCTAGATAGCTTTTATAAACTTGAGTCTACTCTGGTTGCTGATTTTGGCCTAGTTTCCTTTTAGAGAAAGAAAAGACTTTTGAAAGTCTCTCAGCCCATGGTGTGTTTTCTCTCCCTAGCAACATCTAATTCAGGAGGCCAATTTTAGCCAGGCTGGGCAGGTTCCTGAAGAAGGGTCAGGTCTCACATGTTCTGTAATGACCAGTTTATATTGAGGACCAAATTGGACTCTTTTAAATGACTCTGTCCCTAGCCAGAATCTAGTTTCACACTGACAGTGATCATAGTGTGAGCTGGCCATTAAGTCCTGTGTTTGTTTGCCTATTTGTTTGGAGTGGGGGACAGGGTTGAAAGACCTGATAGAAACTGAGAAATTGACTGAAATTTGGCTTGCATTTTATTATAAATGTGTTCAGTGCTTTTCTTCTGAGACCCAAATCTCATGAATGCATTCTAAAATGAACCAGTGAGGAAACCAACAACAATGGCTAGTTCATTTTGCCCTGGTCCTTCCATTCTCAAAGTTTCTCTCCTCATTTTTCTGGCCCTGAGAGCAGCCTATGAGGGTGGCTCTGAATTCACATCTCTTACTGCAGCCTCCGATTCTGAAAGAATTGAACTTTCTTTTAGGGCCCTACATGGGCAATTATATACCATCACCTTCTGATAGCCTTTGCATGGCTCTGTAAGTTTCATGGGGTTTATCTTTGAACTTGTGTTTATATTGTCTGCTCAGCTAAACTCAAAGCTCATTGAAATTCATGTGTATATTGGGGCTCCTGGTGGCTCAGTCAGTCAAGCGTCTGCCTTTGGCTCAGGTCATGATCATGGGGTCCTGGCATCGAGCCCTGCATTGGGGTCCCTGCTGAGCGGGGAGTCTGCTTCTCCCTCTGCCCCTCCCCCTCCCCATGCTCTCTCTCTCTCTCTCTCAAATAAATTAATAAAATCTTTAAAAAAGGTATTAGTGGGCATATCTTGTACCTTTGTGTTTTGCCACAGCTTTCTGGACAGTGCTAGGCACACATTAGATTCTCAGAAACAATTTTTTGAAGGAATGGTACAGTGATTGATTTGGAGCACAGAATCTGCCACCAACGGTGATCACCTCTGCTCTTCTGGCAGGTGAAGTAAAGGGACTGGGAGATTGATTCAAATAGTAGCTCAGACTCAGAATATCACCTGCCTGGTGCAGGTCTTCTAAGTCCACAATCCCAGTAGATGGCATCCTCCACAGCAGTGCCATAGCCTACGTTTGACTTTCCCTGGTTCTGTGTTCCCTTATCTGTGCACCTCCTGCCTCCCCCACCCCACACGCTCACACCACACATACACACACACACACCACATACACCTCTCTGTTTTGCTTCCCTATTCTTCTTCATCTTCCCTTTTCTAGAAATGATGAGTTTTATAAAAGTTAAACTCAGAGCTTAAGGTCAAACCATTGAGGTGGTATTTCCCAGAAATTGAGGGATTGGATTTAAAAAAAATATTTTTTAGGATTTCAACTAAGCATTTATCTGTAATTCAAGAGTACCAAGGATGTATGCATTGTATACCTTTTATACTAATATAAATTTTATGAGCAGCTTGAAGAGCCAAGAAAGGAGAGACCTCTCGGGAAGGGAAAGTCTATTACATCATGCATGTAGAGCACCCTAGGCTGTCTGGGGCACTCTGAACAATGGAGGCAATTGAAGAATTCAAATGAGTAGGTGATCTTTCACATCTTTACAAGGCATCTCCTGGAATACCCCAGCACTGGGATTTCAGTGGGGCCTGAGACTTCCTTCCTTTGGCATGATCTTCCCATCATGATGGGCTATGGTTCAAGATCTTTATATTACACATGCCCAGGCAACTTTTGAGTTTATTCCCCCCCCAAAATTTTTTTAAATAAACTTGTTTTAAAAAGAATGCTCACCCCCTGCCCCCCCCAAATCCACTATTGTTTAAAAGTTCCTATTATGGGCTAAATTATGTCCCCTCTTTCCCCAGTTCATATGTTGGAGTCCTAGCCTCCAGTACTTCAGGAGCTCACTGTTATTTGGAAATAGGGTTTTTAATAATTTTTTTTTTAAATTTTTTATTTATTTATTTGAGAGAATGAGAGAGAGAGAGAGAGCACATGAGAGGGGGGAGGGTCAGAGGGAGAAGCAGACCCCCGGCCGAGCAGGGAGCCCGATATGGGACTCAATCCGAGGACTCCAGGATCATGACCTGAGCCGAAGGCAGTCGCTTAACCAACTGAGCCACCCAGGCACCCTGGAAATAGGGTTTTTAAAGTGAGTAATTAATATAAGATGAGGTTATGTTGGGTGGACCTTACTCCACATGACTGGAGTCCTTAAAACAAGAGGATATTAGGACACAGAGCTATACAGCAGGATGACCATGTGAAGATATACACAGAAGATGGTCATCAAGAAGCTAAGGAGAGAGGCCTCAGAAGAAATAACCCTGTTGACCCTGATCTTGGACTTCTAGCCTCCAGAACTTATAAGAAAATAAATCTCTGTTCTTTAAGGCACCCAGTCCGCGGTACTTTGTTATGGTAGCCTGAGCAAACTAATATAGTGCTCCTACTCATTTTCTCAACATCTCTGAGAAAAATATTCATTTTGTGGGTAAAAAGTACTCCATGAAAGAGTATATCCAAAGCCTTGAGGTTAAGCAGGAATTGTAATAATCAGATTTTTTCAAAGACCTATACAACAATTATTTTTCTCATTCTATGTTTATAAAGTTGTTTTAAATAACAAACTTGATTCCTGTGGGACAGTAGTTCTCAAAACCAGCTTCATATTACAATCAACTAAAGAGATTTGGAGGAACATGACTGATGTCAGCTCCATCTCCAGAGGTTCTGAATGATTGATCTGAGTTGGGAGAAAAATTGCTTCAAAAATCAGTTGATTAGAAAAACTCTGAGAATCGGAAGTTCACAGAGAGAATCATTGTATTTCTATCTTTTAAAAAACCCAGATTTCATAAATCATTTTATATTGCTCCACCACTGTAAATTACATTTCTTAGTCCGAAGATGACTCCATCCTTTTAACCCCCAAACCATCAGAGAGTTTTATTGCACCATTCAGTGAGAACAGAGACTAGTTTGTAATTTCCTCACCACTGATCAATGCAAGTTACAAAATGGCAGTTAGAGTTTCAGGGAACGTTTACACACCTTCCAGTTTCGGGGAGCCTCTCTGCCCAGAAGAAACTCCATTTGGACAGGCATTCTCTGCATCACCCTAATTAGCAACATAGCAACACAAGCCCTATGGAGAACTGGCCTAATTTGGTAGAGCAGTGTTGAGAGCCAGTTCTCTTGGACTTGGCAGCAAGTGAAAGTGCTTTGGATGCCAATTAGCTGGAGTTACCTTCAACCCATAGCTGCTTAGTGGCAGCTTTTTATGTTTGTTGGTTTTTCATTAAAGATTGATCTGACTCTGTGGATTTCTAATGTCCTTTTATTTAGTAAGTCAATCCCAGCTTGGCAGTGTCACAGATACAAGATGTTAAAAAAAAAAAAAGAAAGAAAAAAAAGGAAAAAAAGTCTTGGCAGAAACCAACTTTCAAAATTCAGCTCTGGAGTTCCAGAAGAGAAGGGAGGGGCAAAGAGAATGGTGGTGTGAGAAGCAAGACCCTCCGCCAAGGCTGAAGTAGCTGAGCCGCTGAGAATTGGGGCTGTTCATGGGCCTTGGGTGGAGAGGACATAGAGATGGAATAGAGTGAGGAATGATCTCATGCAGGCGTTCCCAAAGGACAGAAATCTTGATGCTATTATTACTTCAGGTCTTTAAGAAAAGGGAAGTAAGCAAGAGGGTCGTTGGGCCCACTGGAGACGGAAAGGGAAGTTACAATAGTGTATTCGCGCTTTGTTTTGACCTTCCTTGCTAGGGCGCTGCATCGCCAGGTTGGACAAAATTGCTTCAGCTGGTCTCTTGAATCTGGTAGTCCCCTCTTATCTGTGGTTGTGGTTTCACTTTCTGAGGTTTCGGTTACCTGAGGTCAACCAAGGTCCAGAGGCAGGTGCTTCTCCCCCTGACATAGCATCAGGAGGTCAAGTGTAACCCAACCACTAAGGCACAACGCCTACATCACGGAGGCCACTTCCTTTCATTAAGCAGACATTTTATCAGGTCTCATCATCACAAGAACAAGGGTGCATGTCGAACAATAAGATATTTTGAGAGAGAGAGAGACCACATTCACATAACTTTTAATACAGTATATTGTTATAATTGTCCTATTATTAGTCTCTTACTGCACCTAATTTTTAAGTTAAACTTTATCATAAGTGAACATGTATGGGAAAAAACATAGTGTGTGTATATATACATACATATAGGGTTTGGTGCTAACTGGTTTCAGGCATCCACTAGGTGTACTGGAAGGTACCTCCTGTGGATAAAGGGGACTACTGGATTCTGATTGGCTAGGCAATATAACCTGCATAACCAATCAGATTGAGCCTCTCTGGGGCAACTCCAGATTAGCTGGAAGTCAAATCTCATGATTGGCAAAATTCCCACTGTCAATTTATCTTGTATCTAAGGAGGTATCTTGACTATAATTTCTGGCAGGAGCTAATAATGAAAGTACTTGCCTCATTGATAACTTGCCCCAAGTGGGACTGTTCTTGCATCTGTTAGGGCCAAAATTCCTTCTGCTTTGGCAAACGAAAGTGCCCAGGGGCTGATAATCTAAGAAATGATATCACCTGCCAATACGGCCAAGGGCAAAAAAAAGCTTAAGACTCTCAGTTTAGCCCTCTAAGTTCTGGGTAGTGCTTTGTTTAGTATGGCTCATGTTCTTACAGCTTAAAAAATCCTACTCCCAGGGATTCAACAGTAGTGTCTGGTAACACCAGTCTTATTAAATCACTGTGTGTGTGTGTGTGTGTGTGTATGTATAATATATATCACCATATACATATATATCTCGATATATATATACTTGAAAAGCTAACAATAGTGTGTTAATGCTATCCTTATTATATATTATAATATATAGTCTATATTATATATAACAGGCAAGATTTTTTAAGTTGATATAAATGTACATTTATTTATTTAATAAATAAATATATATCTCAACTCGAAAAGTCCTGCTCTCTGGGGTTCAACAATAGTGCCTGTCGATGCCCTTCTTAACAGAGTTTTTGCTTGCTGTTCCCTCTGCCTGAAATGTGTTTCCCCTAGATATCTGCACGGCTCACTCTCTGACTTCTTCAGGTCTTTACTCAAAAATCACCTTCTCCCCGATCCCACAATCTGAAGTTTGAGAGCCTCCTCCATGGCCCACGTTTCGTATGTTACGTTATTTTCTTCTTAGCACTTAACACTAAAGTACTCTACCTCTTATTTGTCTTTTATTGTCTGTCTTTCCCCGCTAGACTACAAACTCCCTGAGGACAGGGATTTTGCGTAGCTGACACATAGCTGGCAGTCAATAAATATTTGCTCAGTGAATGAAAGAGTCATATATTTATTGAAGGCATGCTATGTTCAATGCCCCATGCTCTTTGCTATGGGAGATAAGAAGGCCTCTAAGATGGCCTACGCCTTCCAGGACCTCACTCACCAGTTAGCAAGGAAACGAGAGCAGATGATATAAAACAGTTATGGCAAGTATTAAAACAAATGTTCCAGAGAGTAAGATGAGCAGAATTCAGAGGCAGGAGAGACTAGGAAGGGCTCCTGTGGTCAAGGAGGGTACTGTGGGTAAGGTGGGCCTTGACCTTGACCGTAAAAAGAGGAAGGTGTTAGGTACATGTGGAAGCGGGAAGGTGTTTTTTTTGCGGGGGGGCGCTGCCTCCTTCAGCAACTTTGCAGATAAGACGTTCAGCTTTGTGAGTGCAAAGGCCACAGGAGGTGAATCATTTTCTAGCCATATCTTGGGCTTATTGCCACCTGGCCAACCTCAAGAAAAATGTGCATGTGCCTTCCGAGTGTCCTGGTCACCTCCACGCTGGGCAAGCTGGATGACTGCTTTTTTGTCACCAAAGGGAACACTCAATCTTCCCTAGTGCTGGCCTCCTGGAGTGAGTGTATTTTAGGAGATGGGCCATCTAATTTAGACAAACAGTATATTCAACACAGGCCAATTAATCCTGAGACTTTATCTCTATGAAGGAGTTCAGAATATCTCATTTAAAGGCATTTCTGGGTTGTGAGTAGTTCAGTATCATTAAAGTTTACAGATAAGTGGAGTCTGTTGTTTTTAAAACCAAAGCTTAAAAACCTATTGGGTGCATCTCTTGTGGAACTGAGTTATAAAAATACAAAGGTGTCCTCAAGGAGCTTAGGGCTAGCCAGATAGTGAGTTACTTACTAAATACCCCCTGAGCTCTGTGGGTTTCTTATGTACCCATTTTAATAGCTTTTTTGGGGGGTCTCTATCATCATTTTTGGCTTCTGACTTATCTTTTCTCATTCTTAGCTTTTGTTGCTGATTATTTGTGGACTGGGAAACCAAATGAAGTCAGTAATCTTAACTATTAATTTAAAAAGAACATAGGCATTGACCAAGGATCTTGGGAGCTCTTCTCTGTGCAGAAGATGCCCTTCAGTGCCCAGGATGTGAGTTATCTCTGTTTTCCACTCAGCCCCCATCTCCTCCTGTCTGGTCATCACCCAGAAGCCCCTCTCCTTACATCCTGATTTTTAGCTGTGATCAAGATAAGTGAGATTGTCAGGTGGCTAATTTCCGGACATGTGAACTATTACTACGATTTTAGTCTAATACACCACAAAGAAATAAGATAGATCCTTTACTGTACCCATGCTGTCTTCATTGGCAGGTACCAACTAAGAAACAGATTTGAATAGACAATTTGTGTGTCAGGAATTTGAACCTCTAGCATTTCCTATGGTCAGTTACCTTATCTACAATATTCTGCAAAAATGGTAAGAATTGATCCATCTTAAGGTAACCAGGGACCTTGAAGCTACTCTTTATTTGGGGGGCTGTGGTCAGGTGGTGGCAGTGAGGCTGATGGCTGAGTGTTCAAGGCCTATTTCTGAAAGCACTAAAGAAGGTTCCAGCAGCACAGAAGGAGTGAGACCCAAGAGAAGCAGGGGTAAGTGCATCACCAAAGGTATAGGGGAGCTTGAGGATGATAGGACATGCGGATGGAGAATGGTTTGGTGAAAGGTAAGGTGGCACCCTGCAGGATGGCTGCGACACCCTGGGGCCCAGTGTGGATGCTCTGTGGCAGCAGAGGTGGTTATATGTGGTCATCAGCTGACACAGAGGACAAGTGACCTTAACACTAGGTTTCCTTCCTGCTGAATTCAGCCAGTTTTGCAAATGGAGAGGGAGATAAAGCAACGTAGACTTATTTCATAAGGATTCATGAGAGTTGTCATCACCATCTTCGCTGCGGAGCATTACTTTTGGCGAGGTATTCACTCCTGATAGCCAGGCATGATGTGCTGGGTGGAAGAAACTGCTGTAAGTAGCCTTCAGTAATGTGGGGGTGAGGTGTGGGAGGAGGGGAACAGTTCTACAGGCCTGCGATTAGCTCTCAGTTCTTTAGTGAGCCTAAAAAATTTGAATTTTAACCTCACAAGTGTTCTCGCATTTTTTTCTCCTCCTTCCCCCATCCGGAGGTGAGACAGGATGGCTAGGGTGGGCTGCAGTTGGGTATTCTCTTTCCCTCATTTTAGTTAGGCTCTGATGATACCCCAGTAAGTTGGGTTCCGGTTAACTAGGGCGGGTCTCGTTAAGGAGAACAGAGTGCTCTTGCCTATTTTAAAATGGTTTCGTTCACTTTCCACCTTGCTAGAAACAAAAGGGGATTTTTCTGATATTTACTGTGGGAACCTGATCAAGCTCCTGGAGTTAAATCTCATAATATTGTGAGGCCTCCCCAGTGACTGGGTGCCCTTGGAGTTTCTAACTGAGTCTCGATTACAGTTCAGGTTTTCCTACCCTGGCACTGGTTCCCAGGGCGTGTTCCACTAGCAAGTTTCTGCTTCTGAAAGCCATGAACCCCTGTATTCTCCTGTCTGTCACCCCCATCTTGAGGGCAGTGGTATGCCTAGGGTTCTTCCATCTCGAACAGATCCAGTAAAAGTTGTTTAGTTTTCAGTCTGTTCAGCTTTTTGGTTGCTAGGATGGAGTGGCAAATTCCAAGCTCCCTACAAGTAGAACTGGAAACCAGAGTCTGCCTCCAATTTTTAAGAGAGAAAATACACTTTTTAAACTTGAATTTGAATGGAGTAGGATTCCTGGGAGAATATTCCAACATTTCTTGAGCTAGTCGGCGTTGCAAACCTAGGGTCAGAGCTGTCAGGTTTAAAGATTTGGATAAGAAAAGAGAGACCTGTGGAAAGGGAAGAGATTCTAGAGGTTGGAGAGATTGAGAAGGGAGGTGAATGGACAGTGAAAGTGCATGAACTTCCCACAAAATGGGATCTGCACTAGAATATGAGTTTCTATTCTTTTAAAAAAGGTTTAATTGAAATATAGTTGACATACAACATTGTATTAGTTTCAGATGTACAACATAAGGATTTGCTGTATGTACATATCTTGAAATGATCAGCACAATAAGTCTAATTAACATCCATTATGTTACACACATAATTACAATGTGTGTGTGTGTGTGTGTGTGTGTGTGTGAGATGAGATCTTTCAAGATCTACTCTCCTAGCAACTTTCAAATATACAGTACAATATTGTTAACTATAGTCACTGTGCTATACATTATGTCGGTAGGACTTGTTTATCTTACAGATGGAAGTTTGTACCTTATGACCACCTTCATGCATTTCACCCACCTTCCCATCCCCTGCCTCTGGCAATCACCAATCTATTCTCTGTATCTATCAGTTCATTTTTTTTTTTTTAGAAGATTCCACTTAAAAGGAGATTGTACAGTATTTGTCTTTCTCTGACTTATTTCACTTAGCATAATGCCCTCAAGGTCCATTCAAGTTGTTACAATGGCAGGACAATCCATTCTTTTTTTTTTTTTTTAAGATTTTATTCATTTGCAAGAGAGAGAATGAGAGACAGAGAGCATGAGAGGGAGGAGGGTCAGAGGGAGAAGCAGACTCCCCGCCGAGCAGGGAGCCCGATGTGGGACGCGATCCCGGGACTCCGGGATCATGACCCGAGCCGAAGGCAGTCGCTTAACCAACTGAGCCACCCAGGCGCCCCAGGACAATCCATTCTTTACACCACATCTTTATCCATTCATCTGTCGGTGGACACTTAGATTGTTTCCATGTCTTGACTATTGTAAATAATGCTGCAATGAACACAGAGGTATCTTTTTGCGATACTGTTTTTTGTTTCTTTCAGATAAATATCCGGAAGTGGGGCTGCTGGATGGTTGGGAGTTCTATTTTTAATTTTTTGAGAATCCTCCGTGCTATTTCCATAGTGGCTGCACCAATTTACATTCCTACCAACAGTGCGCTAGGCTGTCCTTTTCTCCATAGCCTCACCGACACCTGTTATTTTTTTTCTTTTTGATAATAGTTACTCTAACAGGTGTGACGTGATATCTCATTGTGGTTTTGGCTTGCATTTCCCTGGTGATTTGTAGTGTTGAGCACCTTTTCATGTACCTGTTGGCCATTTGTATGTCTCCTTTGGGAAAACATACTCGCAATTTCTCTGTGTATGTTTTAATCAGATTGCTTTTTTTCCCCACTGAGTCGCATGAATTCCTTAGATATTTTGGATATTAACTCCTTATTAGATATGCAAACATTTTCTCCCGTTCAGTAGGTTGTCTTTTCATTTTGTTGGTGGCTTCTTTTGCTGCCCAGAAGCTTTTTAGTTGATATAGTCCCACTTGTTTACTTTTGCTTTTGTTGCCTTGTTTTCTTCTTTATCGCCTGCTTTTGCTCCATTGTGGCTAAGTCTTCTTTTGTCCAAAAGGCAGGGCACTGGTTGGTTAATCATGAAAGTAAAATCCATAACACAAATTCAGCAGAAGAGTCGTGAGAAAAGCTGCATCATTTTAGGCTTAGGACCACCAGTTAGTGCTTCTTTTCGGTTTTAACTGAACCCACGTTAATATCATGACATATTTAAGAAGGATAAGATGACAGTAGGAGATTCCTCCCATCTAAACTCCATCTCCCCCTCATTTGGAATCTCAGTTAGAAAAAGTAGATTTCAAAAAAACAGTTTACCAAAAATATTTACATTCCTAAGTTATAGGGACTTTCTTACTCTTTCCCTTTTTTTCTAGGCTCTGATCCCACGGGAGGAAAAGTATTCTATTTGGAGACTGTTAGCTCTACAGCCCCAAAGATTCTTGCTGTCTTCTCTGAGGAGCTCTTAGAAACCTTTGGGTTTCTTGAATCTTAAAATTAACCCATGTTGTGCAATGTGTAATCAATCAGAGAGATTTTTTTCAATGAAAATTAGATAACTTTGTGGGAATTGGTATTTCCTTTTTCATACAGTAAAATTCAATGGCTCCATTCAGACCTCTCCTAACACACACTCTCTCAAAGAGACAGTTCCAAATCAGCCATTTGCCATTTTGCAAATGTGTTCTCCTATCCTGTGATTTGCTTCTGTTATGTTTAGACTAGATTCCACACTTGCTTGGAAGGTGTAACTAAGACTCAAACTCAGCCCTCCATGGCCTGTTCACAAGGGAAGTTTTGCCATAAAAGATGAATTGCAAAGTAATAGCTGAGTAGAGCCAAAATAGTCAATGCAATTACCCTTTGGTACATTTTTTGGGCTAATGATATTTAAATCAATTTGACTGAAAAAGAAAAATAAATGTCAAACCAAATACCAAAGTATGAATAACCCACTGCAAGATTACTAGAATTACAAGCGGTTCCCTGTGCTCTAAGATTGCTCTGAGAACCATGTCAATACGCTGGTCCCATGGTAATTAAAAAATCTAAAAAGCCAATACTTATTCTGTCAAAGGCACAAATGTAAACCCAACTTGGACTATGAAAAAATGAACACAAAGTTCTGACTTTGCTCAAGCTGCAGCAGTTAACAATTATTCTTAAAATAATATTTCTATAAAGAGCTCTCTTCTAAAATTCAAAATACTAGAGAATCATAAAAGTTGGAAAGGGCTTGAGAAACTAATTCCTTTATTTCGTAGATTTGGAAGCTGTGGCTCATTAAAGTTAAGTGACTTGTCTGTAGTCACATGGCTGACCTGTGCCTCTTGACTAGCCAATGACCTTTGAATTTGCTTATCTTGATGTTCTTGCCTTAGATTATCATCCCAATTCTCTCTCCTCCATTCTGTTGTAAAAGAGCTCGTCCCTCAAAAATTACTGTCAATTTTGGAGAAAGAGGAAGTCTTAAATGTTTCTATATCATAATATAAATAAATATCAAAGAAAACGCCCCTTGGATTAATCACAAAAATGAGTAAAGTGAATTTTGCCCAGAGATATCCAGGCCATAGGATCTGGCCTTTCAGTGATTGGCAGAACTTCTGTAGGAACTTGATAAGGCTTCACAAGATGTTCAATGAAAAAAAGACAACCCAACATTGGTGGCCTTCGAATACAGGAATACCACAGCCTATGCAGGAATAAAACAAACCAAGAAAAAATAGTATCCACAGTCCTTAAAATAAGAAAGCCAGACCCATACCAGAGAACAGAGATGGAAGAAATTGGATTCAAAAGACAGGAAAATGAGGAAGGACACCAGAAATATGGGTAAGGGAGGTGACACCAAAGATGAGTGGACATTGTCAGCAGATTGAGAGTGAGTCAGGCACTTGATCCCAAGCTGGTTGGGTCAGTGGAGTGGGCCAGCTGGTAAACCTTTTAACCTTTGGGATTATGTAGGGCCTAATAGAGAAATCTTGGTCACAAAGTAGAATTCCACCTCTGGCCATGATTTGTCTTGCTCATTTATTTGTATAATATTTATGAGCACACCATGTGCCAGGCACAGTGTTAGGTACTAGGCGATAAGTCAATGAATAAGAGAGACATAGTGCCTATCTTTACAATCTATCAGGGCGATAGATACCAAACAAATTACTACACAGACAATTATTATTTGTGTTTGAGGCAAACGTTATGAAAGGAAAGCACAGCATACAATGAACATTTGTTAAAGGGGCATCTGACTTTGCTTGAGGACAAGGGGAAAATCATGGTATCAGTTTTTAAAATGGAAACAAATACTGAATGGAAGTCGGCTAATTTGTATTTTACATTTATAGATGTATCAACTGTTACTAATCAGTATCTTGGACCAAAGTGTGTACCTGAACTGACCGTGTGTACTGGAACCCAGTGATAAGGATGACAGAAAGAGGTTCCACTGGGGAAGCCAGAGAACACAGGAGAATCTGAGTCCCGGATGCTGCTGGATGACAAGCAAAGATGAGGCTCCTTCTCACTTCCACTTACAGGCTGCAAGGAACTAGGTTGCTGAACTTGAGTTAGGTTGCAGTTCAGCATGAAGTCAGTGTCTGTCTGACCTCAGTGCTCCTGTTCTGATTCCTGCCCTGCATTTTGGTTTCCCTGGTACTGAGGACTGCTACGCACCCGAATTTCTTAATTTTCAGATCCAGGAACCCAGTTTCTCTGAACTGTTCCCCAGACTCTGGATATGGCTCACTTATGCGTTGGATCTTTGCTGGAAGGGATCCGGACTGGACAACGTCAGGGCCTTTATGAGGTAATAAGCGTGTCTTATGAGGTAATAAGCTTATCACAGACATGTAGACTGATCTTTCAGTTTTTGACTTATCTCTGGACTCATGCTCCCATGGCCAACCCTATAGCTCTGGAGAATTTCCAAGGATGCCCACGCCTGTAAAATCAGATGCTGGAACACCAGCCCCAGTCGCCTAAACTGGATTCCTTAGGACCTCCTGACTATGTATGACTTGGCCCACAGTCACCCAGCCGTGCCCCTAGAATGAGGTCCTGATGAGGTCCCCCCTACTGGTTAAGGCTGGAACATCAGAAATGGTTGACCAGAGTCCACACGATGCACGTGGAACTATCTCTGTGGTGTCAAATCCTCCTAAAATGTTCCTTGACTCCGAGAAACATACATACGAATGGGAGGGTACTGAAATAGACAGAAGCATTCCATCTGATGGTAGAGCTGCAACAGGCGTCTGAGCCACACAGTTGTCCAAACGCCTTGCACTGCCTTGAAAGAGATACAGAATGAGGGCTTATAACTTCACATGGTTTGAAACACTGTGTACAAAATATCAGATCCTATATGGTGCGTCGAGTTCCATTTTGAGCATGGCATTTAAAAAGGGATTTAGAAAAATGGAAAATGTAATCAGATTATTGAAAGGGCCCGAGATTATCCATGTGAGAACAGCTGAGGCTGAAGGAAACAGAAGGTTAGCCTGAAGGAAAGAAAACAGCTGCTTTCACAGGTTAAAAGGACTCAAACTGTCACAAGGGTGAGCAGAAAAGCAAAGGAAGACAGAGCTTCAAATCAATATAAGCAGAGTTTTCTAGTAGTCTAGTTTGGGTAGACCTTTGCAGAGAGGAGAGCTGCCGTGGGAGGTGGAGCTTCCCCGCTGCGGCAGGCGTTTGGGCTCAGAAGGGACAGCAGTGGGATGGAGTGGGGAGGATCCAGGCATTGGATGGGCGCTTGGACTAGAAGATCTTCAAGATTATTCCTAGTCATCCTGGGAGTCTGATTCTTGACTCTTCTGCTCTGACCCAACAATCTCCCACTCAAACCCTGATTCCAGTGTTTTCCTGGGTGTTCCTGACAATCTAGCCAAGGGGTTTGCCCCCACAGCCTTGCCGTGAGCTGAGAGTACAGTGTGAGGGTGACCCAAGCTCTGGGAGGTGCAGCCCAGCCTCTTCTGCTAATGGATCCTGGGCCTCAGGGCCACACCAAGGACCAAAGACTCATTTGTCATTGGTCTTTTGAATTAAACCTAAATGGACACACACATTAGGGGCATACTTTTTCCTGTATATGTGTTATTTCCAAACGGGGCCTTGCATTCTGTAGAGACTGACCATCTACCTGTTGAAGCACTTGTCTAGAGCATAGAATACCCACTGTCTATTCCATTTATTTATTTACTTATTTATTTACCTATTTATTTATTTTATTTAAATTCAATTGGTCAACATATAGTACATCATTAGTTTTTGATGTAATGTTCAATGATTCATTAGTTGCATATAACACCCATCACATCATGTGCCCTCCTTATTGCCCATCACCCAGTTACCCCATCCCCCCACCCACCTCCCCTACAGCAACCCTCAGTTTGTTTCCCAGAGTCAAGAGTCTCTCATGATTTGTCTCTCTCTCTGATTTCTTCCCTTTCTGTTTCCCTCCCTTCCCCTATGATCCTCTGTGCTATTTCTTATGTTCTACACATGAGTGAAACCACATGATACATGTCTTTCTTTGATTGACTTATCTCACTTAGCATAATCCCCTGCAGTTCCATCCATGTTGATGCAAATGGTGGGTATTCATCCTTTCTGATGGCCGAGTAATATTCCATTGTGTATATATACCACATCTTTTTTATCCATTCATCTGTTGATGGACATCTAGGCTCTTTCCATAGTTTAGCTATTATAGACATTGCTGCTATAAACATCGGGGTGCACGTACCCCTTCGGGTCCCTACATTTGTATCTTTGGGGTAAATACCCAGTAGTGCAATTGCTGGATCTTAGGGTAGCTCTATTTTCAACTTTTTGAGGAACCTCCATACTGTTTTCCAGAGTGGCTGCACCAGCTTGCATTCCCACCAACAGTGTAAGAGGGTTCCCCTTTCTCCACATCCTTGCCAACATTTGTTGTTTCCTGTCTTGTTAATTTTAGCCATTCTGACTGCTATAACGTAGTATCTCATTGTGGTTTTGATTTGTATTTCCCTGATGACAAGTGATGCGGAGCATTTTTTCATGTGTCTATTGTATGTCTATTTCGTATGTCTATTCTCTTTAAGCAGAAAAGATATTTTCTTAAGATCATGAAAAGTGGCCTCAGATGTGTTGTGTTCGTGCCTCAAATAGAACAAAACAATAACAAAATCCAACTGTTCCCCGATCCCCGCCCAAATCTTTTTACTGAATGTGAGAATCTTTAGGGGATGCTTGAGGGATTTTAAGACCTAAAAGCATAGTGAGAGACAGAGTAGAGAGAACTCATATACAAAGATTTTGAAAAATGGAAGGTAACTTCAAGGAAAGAACACTCACTCTGTTAAGGAAAACATATATTGCCCTGTCCCTGTAATCGTGTTCACCTGTAATAATATGAGTGGCACAAGTTCTAGCTTTTCTCCTGCAAAATCTGCCATTGGAATCAACATTTTATCTAAGCAATACTGAATATACAAAACCGATCCTTTCTTCGCATAAACTGGGCCACACTAGTGGGATTGTGGGGATGTGGGAATTAAGCCAGAATTAACAGCTCAAGGTACGTTAGGCCTGGGTGGTAATTCTTTTTTTTTTTAAGATTTTATTTATTTATTTGAGAGAGAGAATGAGAGAGAGAGCATGAGAGGGGTGAGGGTCAGAGGGAGAAGCAGACTCCCCGCTGAGCAGGGAGCCTGATGCGGGACTCGATCCCGGGACTCCAGGATCATGACCTGAGCCGAAGGCAGTCGCTCAACCAACTGAGCCACCCAGGCGCCCCTGGGTGGTAATTCTTAAAAAGAAAGAGATTAGCTCCCATTTCTCTCAAACTAAATGTGGCTATGTTTCCTGGACTCTTTCTTCCATGTCTACCAAAAGAAGCATGTACTCTTAGCTCCTGCCTGGTTGAAGCACTGGCTGAAAGGAGAAGTCACTAGTCGTTCTGGGAGACCCTTTGCCCACCAGTGGGCTGAGTCAGCACTAGCGCGGCTTTGAAGGAAACTTGAATGTGTAAAGTTTGTCCAGATGATCCTGATGGTGACGATGTTACTATTAAGGGCTTACTGTGTGCTGGGCACCTTGCTGAATCACAGTAAATGCAGTAGCTCATGGAATCCTTACAACCATCCTGTGATGTACTCATTACGGTCCTCGTTTCCCAGTGGAAGAAGCAAAAATTCGGAGAACTTAATTTCCTCGTCTATAAATATTTACTTGTTTTGCATAATGGACTCTTTTTTTTCCGAGGTCGGGTTCTGAAATGATGAGCAAGTGAGCAAAAAACGAAGATAGTTAAGTGTGTCCTTGATAAATCCCGTAAAGAGGTGCCACTTGAAACCCCTGGTATGAGTCAGCACCTTTCTCCAGAGGTGATCAAGACAGGCAAAGTCCCTACCCTAATGGGGCCCAGCCATTTGGTGGAGGGTGGCAGTTATCACCCTTCTGCTGAGTATTAAACACTACTTGCAGACTTAAGAGTGAGAGGGAATGATGAGGAAAGGTCCCTCCGAGGAGACGGCATTTCAATGGGGATCTGAGTGACAAGAAGGAGCCTCCATGTGATGATTAAAGGAAAGAGCGTCCAGGCAGAGGGACCAGCCAGAATAAAGCTCCCCAAGAGAGAACGAGCCAGAGTAAGGCAGGCTAAGAGGAGAGTGGTCCGAGCTGAGGCTGGGCAGTTAGGTGGAGAATTACATCATGTAGGGCTTATTTGTTTTCCAAATGTGCTGGAAAGGTTCTGAGCAGGGGCAGGATGTGACGGAATCCCCTTTTCCAACTCTCTCTGGCAGCTGTTGGGGGAGGGATGGCAGCAGGGGAGGAGGGAAGCATGGAAACCAGGGAGGAAATTCGCAACAGATTGAGTTTATGCTTTGGAGGGGGAGTTGATGGGTTGGATGTGGGGTGTGGGAGAAAGAGAAGGATCAAGAATAACTCAAAGATAACCACTATTTGCCACTAAGTCTAACACGGGTTGTTTTTCTTTTTTTTCTCCAGTGCCAATAATGTTTCTTTAATGGAACACCTGGCACAGTAGTTGTCTTCCAGTTGGTGGCCATATTGTGTGGGGGAAAATGTGTATCTCTAAACACTAGAATCACTCTCAGCCTAGGGAGCTGCTCACTCTCTGAGAGGCCCCCAGGACACGAGACCAACAATTTCATGCTTCCTTCATTTCATGCACTCTGGGACATACAGTCCTTTAAGTGGGATGGCAGGGATCCCATGGTATCCATGGTATGTAAATTTAAGTTTACTCTCAGTCTCTCTCCTTCTCTCATTTTAAATTAAGATCAGTTAAATGTGCCTGATAAATATACAGTGACTCTATGATAATGAAGATCACACCTCATGTTAGATCCTATCTTGATTAGAACTCTGAAATCCTTGCTTGGCACATAGTAACCAGTGCCTGTTCCTTCCCTTTTTTCCTCGCCCCCATCCCCCACTATTTTCTTCCCCCCTGCCCCAATCCAACTTACCTATTCAAGCGTTCATTGTCCCAGAAATCTGCTCTCAGATGTTTTTTACTCTTGTACAGTAATTCATGTCAGATCATTAGTGAGTGTTCACAAATCCTTTCCAAGGTAAAATAAGTAAATCAATAAGTCTATATTTTAACAGATGCCTTCTGAAAACACCATACTGCCACCAAAAGTGGAATTCTAGTAGTGGAAGTGTAGGTTTTGTGGGATTGCTAGTGAAGAGGTTTGTGGGTAAGGGGACTTCCAGTACCAATGACTCACCCCACATGTGGGGCCTATGACCCCATTACGTGGATACGACAGACATAATACCCCCATTGTTCTCTGAGAACCATGGCCCCCTCTGCCTGGGTATGCAGAGAAAATGCCTTGGAAAGGAAAAGAACTTCGGGTTGGCTTCTTAAGAGAAATAAAACCTGGGTGGAAATGTACATTTGAGCAGAGCAGGGTAAGACTGGCAAACTTGAGGCCTCCCGTGGTGAGGTTGAGTTTCCACAAAGGTCTAGGTTTCCAGCTAACCACCTTGTTGCTCTCAGTTAAGTCAGTCTGACACTTGCATATTTTCTTTGACCATCCTTCCATCCTCACCCATTCCTGGAGAGAAAAGGCTATTATTCTGGCTTCTAGTTTGTATTTTGTTAACTACCTGAGAAGATGTGTTGTTCATTCATCTTTTCATGTGTAGAATGGTACCAACACCCTCATCCTAGTGTGGTTGTTATGAGGATTACATGAGACTCCACACAGTGCTGGCCCATTGGGGGAATCTAATGATAGTTGGGCTCCTGCCCTCTTGCCAGAGAACCTTTGACTAATTCTTAATAGGTTATTCATTCAATGGCTATTTATTGAGCATGTACTGTGTGCCAAGCACTACTCTGAGTACTATAGAGGTAGCTGTGATTAAGATGAAGTTTCCACCCTTGCACAGTTGGCATTTTAGCAAGAAGAAAGAGGCAAGGACCTGAGAAGCAAATAAATAACATAAGCTTAGATTGTCAATGAAGATAATCAAGTAGGGCAAAGGGGTTGAGAGTCACAGAAGGGCTCTCTGGCATGATGGGATTTGCACTAAGATTCATGATTTCTAGTGCAGAAAGAATTCCCTCTTGTTTCAGCATTGTGATTTACTACACCCATTATCACATTCAAATAAAACTTTGATTAAAACAGAAGCATGGAGAATGAATATTTTAATTAACTGACTTTTCTAGTCCAAAGAATGTTAATTCTCAAGTACTTCTTTTTGCATTGTTGTGTGAGAATGTTTATAAATACTAATGTGTTTAGTTCATGTTCCTGATGGAGGAAATATAGTAGAAAGAAAGGCTCATGAACTAAAAGCATGTTTTAAGATCTGAAGTTCATTATTTGGATCTTACTTTAGTGCTTCCGATACTGATGTTGTTAAAAAGAAAGTTTGGGCCAAATTGGATACTGATTCCAGTTATAACCTAGAAGTTCTTTTTAAAAGAAATCAGTGTTACTTATCTTTTAATCCAATAAGCAAGTTGTAGGGGAAATTATGAAATATCTTGTTCTCCTGGTCCTCTATTTTTGAGTTCTTCATCTTTCTCTTCACCTTCTGCTTCTTCTTTTTAAAAAGATTTACTTATTTACTTATTTGAGAGAGAGAAAGA
The DNA here is from genome assembly GCF_002201575.2 of Neomonachus schauinslandi. Lineage (NCBI taxonomy): Eukaryota > Metazoa > Chordata > Mammalia > Carnivora > Phocidae > Neomonachus > Neomonachus schauinslandi. Next base: position 26,643,363 of record NC_058404.1, read on the forward strand.
GTGCATGCACTTGTGTGCAAGTGGGGGAAGGGGCAGAGAGAGAATCTCCAGCAGACTCCCTTCTGAGTGTGGAGCCCTATGTGGAACCTGATCCCATGACCCTGAAATCATGACCTGAGCCAAAATCAAGAGTCAGATGCTTAAATGACTGAGCTACCCAGCCACTCCATTTTTCTTGGTCTTCTTGACTCATCCCCTCAAGCATCCAGTGAGTTTATATTTTGTTTTGGTTATCAAATCCATGGTCAAAGAGGCATCCGTGCATCGGTTGGAAGAAGTGATTGACACTAGCTATTGTATTAGACTCCTCTTGTTGCTATAATGAATAGCCACAAATGTAGTGGCTTAAAATAGTGTGAATGTATTCTCTTATAGTTCTGGAAGTCAGAAGTCTGACATGGGTTGTATTTGGCTAAAGTCAAGGTGCTGGCCAGGCTGTGTCCCTATGGAGGCTCCGCGGGGGCGGTGGGGTGGGGAATTGCTCTCCTTGCCTTGTCCAGGTTCTGAAGCCTGCCTGCATTCTCTGGCCCGTGACCCCGCCCTCCATATTCCCAGCTAGCAGCATAGCATCCATAAATCTCTGACCACAACCCCTGCTTTCATGGTCCCATCTCCTGCTATGGTTCTGACCCCACCTCTTGCCTCTCTTGCCTCCCACCTCTAGCAACCTGTGTTATTACACTGGGTTCCTTGACTAATCCACGATCACCATCTCATCTCAACAGCCTTCATTGAATTTTTGCTCCCTTTCCATGTGGGGTACCCTTGTCACAGGTCCCATTAACATGTGGACATCTGTAGTGGTGTAAGTGGTGGTGGGGGCATTATCTATTTACTACAGCTGGTATCCATCCAGGAGAGATTCATTAACAGGACAGAGCCAGGATTCATATTCCCATCTATTCGTGCTAAGTCAGTTTTTAAAACCAGTATATTAGAGTTTCCCATAAGTGGTCAAAGTGATCAATGTAGTGATTAAGCCTCCAGAACTGAACCCTTATCAGATCATGTTCCAGACCATAGGCCCTGATTTGGCAATGGAAATCTTTGTGTCTGGATCCAAGCTGCATTTCCATATCAGGCCGATCGGAGGGCCCAGGTATAACTTGTAAGCTCAGTAGACCCTGAAGTCCCCAGGGGCCACAGAGTGTTAAACCCAGGACCGGGTAGAGGGAAGGTATTTCTGGGGTGGCCATAGGGCTCTCTGCCTAGTTTGACACAGGGAACCAGAGGTTAAACTTAGGTTTTTGATCTTAGGTCTTTGATCCTTTAGATCCTTGGAGCACGAGAGAGGCCACTGCTTTGCATAGAATGGTGACCACATCGATACCAGGAAACCCTGTGTGGCAGTTGGCTTGCCGAAAACATTGAACCAAGACAAAGCAGGCTTTCAGTTCCTGGGGAACCTGGATTTTCTCTCTGTCTAGGGCCAGCGTAGGCCAGCCTGTCAGCCCTGCATCCTCAGGCAAAGTACGTGGAAAAAGGAGCCACAGGCCACACTGGCAGGTTTTATGTATGTGTAGGTGAACTGACCTTATTTTAGGGGTGAAAAAAATACCTCTATGTTCACTTTTAGATAAGAATGACTCTGTAGTTACCTATTCAGGCCAAAGTCTATCCTCTCTTTTTCTTATATAATCAAATCAAATATAGTTTAATCCTGAACCTAGGGAAGAGGCAATAAGTTGGAAAACTCTTTGGGCAGCTCTCAACTTGGGGAAGAACTTAAAAAAAAAAAACCAAAAAAGAATTCGTCTTTTCATTCATACAGGAATCTCAAGCTTCCTATTTGAATTGCAGCTTTTCATAGATTATATGTGTCAGTTCTTTGAAAACATCTACTTCTTGTTTCCCACCTCCAATGTATTCATTCATAGATTTATTTTTTTCTAATTGATTAACTGATCCCTGTATGTTTATAATAACTTGAGGTTGTAAAGCACAGTTTCTGGCCTTATTTGGCTTATGCTTTAGAAGGGGAGACCCAAGTGACTTTCTAGAACTCTGGACTCCTGAAGTGGGACTCTTTGATGTTTCTTCCATGAAGGAAAACCCTGTGGAAGAGGTTGGTATCTGGGAGAGAGTAGACACTCAAATGTTTATTGGCTGAAGAATAAGAGCATTGTTTGGGCCCCAGTATAGCCCACTGAGACCTGAGCCCAGGCGGCTCTCCTGGTGATAAAGTTTGCAGTGGTGTGGGGTAGAGGAGAGAACAGCTCCTGGAAGTTAGAGGCCTGGATTCAAGATCTGCTTCTGTATCTCATGACACCCTCTGGACCTCGGCTTCCCACCCGTGAGACAAGAGATTCAGATGATGAGCCAGGTTTTTCACAGTCACTGGTGGAGTCACAGACTAACTCAGAACTTAATGATCCAGCACTGGTGGGAGACAAGCACATCTAATCTAGAAAATGCTGTGATTGATTGGTTAGTACAACCTATGCCTTACACAGAGAACAATTTAAAGAGAATTAGAGCACAATGTGTGTGGCATTTAAAACTAAAAAGAATATAAGCGCATTTTCTCTTGAATCATGAAGCCTTTCAGGGCCTGATAGCTGCTTCTGTCCATTTATGAAAGACCCAGCATCAAGTGGTTCTATTTAGGTAAGCCTTTTCCTTCCACTCATTATGGAATCCAGACCGTAAGAGAATCTCTGTTATCATCCAAGCCTTAGTGAGGGAAAAACCAAAGTAGCATTTCCAAGTTGGCACAGCTAATAAATGGAGAACCAGGAAGAAAACTCAACGCTCCCTATTCTCAGGCCCTTCTGGACCTTGCTGTCATTCCTAACCTTTGTTATGCTTTGCCCTGGCCCTGGCCCTGGCTCTTGCTCACTGCTCTGTCTTCAGCATCCAGAACAGTGCCAGGGCCAGGGAGTTCTCATACTGGTGAGGAAGACAGAGCACAAATGAACAAGATCATTCCAGGTGGGTATAGGTGTTATGAAGAAAGCAGATGACAAGAATGTAGTAAAACAAAGAATCAGGTAGGAATGGGTAGTTTAGATTTGATGTTGAAGAAGGCCTCTCCCTAAATAGATGCTCTTGTGCTGTTCACTGGTAGATTCGTAGACTTACTCAGAACCCACTTAGGAAACACTGCCATCCAACACTGGTGGGAACTGTGTTGGTTCTAACCTGTAGAATGTTGTGATTTTTCTGGATACTATCTGAGTTGAGGCCTGCATGATAAGAAGGTGCCAACCCTGTGGTTATTTGGGGAAGAGTCTTCCATGCAGAGGGGACAGCAAGTGCAGGGGCCCAGAGGTGAGAACAATGAAGGGACAGAGTCTGGTGTGACGGCAGTTTGGGGACCAAGATGGAGAGTGTCATGTGATGAGGTCAGAAAGGTTGGCAGCATCTGGAGCTCAGAGCTCTGCAAGCTATGGTATATGGCAAGGAGTTTGGGTTTTATTCCATTATGCGATCAGGAGACTTTGGAAGGCATTAAACAGGGTTGTCACAGGATCCAATGTATGTGTTTAAAAGCTTGCTCTGGCTGTTGTGTTGAGCATGGTTGGGAAGGGGCAACATGGAACCGGGAGACCGGCTGGTGAGGGCAGCATGGACCAGGGAGGCAGAAACGGAGATGCAGATACATGAAGGCTTTAGGGTGTTTGTTGGAAGTAATGCCAATAGGGACCTGCTGATGGGACATGAAGGAAAAGAGAATTCAAGGAAGCCAGCAGCTGTAGAAACTGGGGGACAAACTCTGGTGGGGAGTGACAAGTTTGGTAGCTATGGTAACTCTAGGTGGCCTGATAGACATATATTTCTTTAAACATTCCCTCATTTTGTCTAACTTTTGCCCCTATTTGTCAGAATTAAATGAATTTTCTCTCTCATGCTCTAGAAACTCCACTCAAGCTCCTGCCTGTGATTCTTGGACAAGTATCGGTTGTTTTTTAATGGCAGCAGTGACGCAGTAGACTCAGGAAGATGTCCTAATTTCCCGCTGTGAGATGCCCCTCCTGGTCTCTGGTTGTGCCCAGCTTTTCTTTCCCTGTAGAGCCCACCATATGGCATCCACATTGCAGGTGGGAGAGGCAGCAAGACCAGGTAGGCCAAGGAGCCCCACAGGCAGAGAGTGGTGATTTCTTTCCCCTCCTGTTAGCAGAAGTCATGATGGTAACAATGACGTTGCTTAAAAAGCCTATCTTTAATGATTGAGTGAGTGTTTCATTTCATCCTGTTCCATGACCTTGATAGTTAAATAGTTATTTAATGAAGGATTTATAAGTGCCGTTACTTCACATTCAAGAAGCTTGAGGGAAAGTATCCTTCAGATGCCCATCTTCAGAGTGAAGTGAGAATAATCTCTGAGCAGCCCTTTGGATTATTAGGAAGTCTAATCACAGTCCAGGGACATGGGATTTCAGCACTAACCTGAACAAAGCAGTGGATTATGCAGCTAATTATCATCTCACATACAAATAAATTCAAGCCGTTCAAATCAGCTTCTGTTCAAAACTGCTGTTTGTTTAACCTAAATAATACCATAAGACTTATTGATTTCAGCATCCTATTTGCTGGAAAAACCTTCATAGAAATAAAGCCCCAAGTGTCAAGTAAATACAGAGACTGAGAAACATCAAAGAAACACCTTGCCCTATTAGATATTTTCTTAGAGCCGTCAGATGGACAGCTGACAACAGCTGGGCTCTGTCTTGTTTGATGACAGTTCAGCAGGCAGAACACTGAGACACCTGCCATCCCAGCGAACTGTCTTGTCCCCAAGAATAGATAGCACCATGTATTGGTCAATAGAACTTATGCTGCTAGGATGAAAAACACATTTGTAGTTTTTTAGAGTCGAAAGGTGATGACCTTTTGGTCCAACCCAAAGAGGTTAAGACCCTGTGCACCCTAGATCACACACTTAGTTATGGGCAGTCCCAGAACACGAAACCAAGTTTTCTGGACTGTGGATTTGGAGCTCTTTCTATTTTACCAAGCTGCCTCCTGGGAAACACATTGGAATCTCTTGAGTTAAAAAAAAAAAAAATCAACAGAAATAATTCAACTTGCGAGACATCTGCGTGGCTCAGTGGGTTAAGCATCTGCCTTTGGCTCAGGTCATGATCCCAGAGTCCGGGGATCGAGTCCCACATCAGGCTTCTTGCTCATCAGGGAGGCTGCTTCTCCCTCTGCCGGCTGCTCCCCCCTGGTTGTGCTCTCTCTCTCTGTCAAGTAAATAAATAAAATCTTAAAAAAAATATTCAACTTGCTTTACACTTGAGATAGGTATCAGGGAAGAAAAGCCTCTACCTCTCAGAACATCACCCCAGATTCCAGGATGGAGCTGCCATTTCATGGTGGAGTGAGGGGGCAGGCAGCCATTTTGGCAAGTCTGGAAAGTAAGCTGCCAATGTCTCTAGAAAGTCCTGGTGATCATGAGAGTTTCGGGAAGTACTACTGGCTGATGACCCACAGATGGCAGGAACTGAGTGACAGTGTGGAAACTATTCCTTTGGTAAAGGATAAGATAGGGAAGATACGTTCTCTTCACAAGGGGAAATCCATAGAAAAGTGAGCTCTTTGAGTGTGTTTAACTACATAACAAACACTGACTATTTACTCTGTGGAATGCATTGCATCTTTTTGTGAAAAGTATTATGATAGGAGGTGTGCATGGCTAGAAGTGGGGATTGGAGAATAGGGATTGTGTTTCTATAAAATTCACTTTTCTTAGGGTTCTAGATCAGGTGCAACACTGGACTGCAAATGGAAATAGGAGTATGACCCCTCATCTCAGATCTAACTAAGAGACAAGGGTCACTTTCCTTTCCTTTCCTTTATGTTTTCAATTATATTATGTCATTGAGGAGGAGGAGGAACATGTCATCTACTGTTTAGAATTTTTAGCAACTTGTGGAAAAATTCTGGGTTCTGTATATACTAGACACAGAATAAATATTTATTGAGAAATGATAGTGAATTGGTGAAAGAATGATTAGTGATATCTCACTTATTTTGACTCTTTGGGGAATTGTGTTGGGTGGATGATTTTTCCGGTTAACTAAGACTTCCTTCCTATGAATTTCCGGTTAACTAAAACTTCCTTCTATAAATGTGAAATAGTGTTTTAACCATGGTATGTGGACATATTTTTAGTGCATCAGTCGGGTTTCTTTCTTCTTAAATATGTATTGCTAAACATAATTTTAACTTTTCTGGGAAGTAGTACTGATTATTTTGCTGTGTACAACCATGATTTGGGGGCTCTCAAAGTGTGAGCTGTTTGCACCCCCCCCACCCCAGCCACTAGATAGTGATTTTTTTTACTCGGTGCTTCTTCTGTCTCCTTCTTTACCTTACTCATCATCGTGAGTGTGTGCCTACCATGAGCCAGACATGATTTAGTTACCTGGAAACAATAGTGAACAACACAGACGTGGTTGCTTTCCTTTCAGAGCTTCCAATCTAATCTGGGATCCAAACAGACCAAGCAAATAATTAGAGTCCAAGGCAAATTCTACGAAGATAACTGCTAAGATAGAGAATATTAGAGAAGTGGGTATTGCCGCAGTGGGGTGAGTCATAAAGACCTTGCTGTGGAGGTGACTCTAAGTTGTATCCTGGAGGAGGAAAGTCAACCGTGGGGAGAGTGCCTCTCTCCTTGTAGCAAACCCTTCCACCCACCTTCCCCTCTCTCTGGTTGCTAAAGTTGCCAGCAGATACCAGAGACACGTGTTTGTTAAATCATTAACCTCATGTTCACAGAAAACAGAGATGTTGCTCTTAAGGAAATTTCAGTTCTTTCTTAGGTGAAAATATATAATTTTTAAGACAGCTATTTTATTCACTCTTCATTTCACTTTGGAAACATATGCAAAGTACTGAGCACCGGGCGGAATAAAAAATGAATAATACATGGTTCCCTCTACCTTAGGAATTGTGTTAGTTAAGGAAAGCTAGCCTATGTGGCAATAACAAGGAATCCCCAAATCTCAGTGGCTTGGTGTAGTCATGCCTTATTTCTCACTCACACAATTTCCAGTGCAGGTAGCCAGCTCTCTCAGAGGTAATCACTTAGGGATCCAGGCTCCTTTTAGCCTGTAATTCTGGCCTCAATCCGCAGAAGTTGAAAAGAGGATTGGAGGCTCATCAAATATTTTTAAAGACTAGCTTTCTAAAGACCGTCCCAGAAGATGCTCATATCATTTCTACCCCAGTGCATCAGTCAGAACCCAAACACATAGCCTCAAACTAACTGCGAGGAGGATGGGGAAAATGAGGTCTTCCTGTGTGCCCAGAAAGAAGAAATGGGATTGATGAAGATATAGCTGGTCTCCCTTCTAGGAATTTAGTGGCCCAGAAAGATCAGAAGACACTGAAGTATCTTTATTAGGGGGCGACTGTCAAAAGCATTAAACAGAAGTGGAAACAAAGATGGGAACCCATATGGATGAGATTGATTCATTCTGATTAATCAACACAGGATAAGGGAAGTCGGCTAGAGGAACTGAGTTTGATTAGGGTCTTAAATGATGACTAGATATTGAAATGGTAGAAGTAAAGGAGTGAAGTTAGACAAAGGCACAGGAATGTGGAAGTTCACACCTTCCAGAAACACTGAGGGATCTGGTAAGACTGGAGGAAACAGGAGTGGAGAGGGAAGAGGGCCAGATTCCCAAGGGTGTTAGATGTTTTGTTAAATAGTTTGAATTTTATTCTGTAGGCAGTAGGACACCATGAAACCTTTTTGAATAAGTAGTAACGTCATCAGATTTATATTTAAAAGAGATGTTTTCTTTTCCATGTATTTAATTGTTGGCTGAGGTCAGTGGAAAGCAAAATGACTTGATAATGGACTTGCAGTTTCTTCAAGAGAAGGGCGCCTGGGTGGCTCAGTTGGTTAAGCATCCGACTCTTGATTTGGCTCAGGTCATGACCTTGGTGTCCTGAGATCAAGTCCATGCTCAGCCCAGAGTCTGAGGATTTCTCTCTCTCCCTATCTGCTCCTCCCCAACCCCCGCTCTCTCTCTCTCCATCTGTCTCTAAAATAAATAAATAAATCTAAAAAAAAAAGTTAAATGTCATGTAGGGAGAGTCAAATGTCCCTATATGACCTACTTTACTGAGCTGAGAAAACTTCCTGTGGATGGCACAGTGATAAGCAAGGAGAGTTGCAGGCTGCATCATTTGTCAGCATGGTGGAAAACTCCATCCAAATGTTTTTGAGAGAACCAGAGCAATTGCCAACTCGATGGTGTAATTCAGAATATGAAAATTAGATTTCCGGGAGTTACTGCAACTCTTTGTGTATGTTGTCATCAGCACCTTTGGGTTCCAGCTGAGGACAACCCATATCTTAATCTTTAAGCTAAAAGATAAATATCCATTCTTCATAGATTCTCAGTCCTACTGCTGCTTTGCAATATTGATAGCTAACTGTATTTCTCTATTACAGCACTTTCCAAACACATGGAAATTTAGCTAAAGTCCTAACCTAGATTAAGTTTCTTTAGTTTCTTTGCATCACCTCAACAAAGGCCTAGCTCCAGCCCTTTTCAGTCCCATATCCCCAGTCTAGAGAACAATAGAAAATTCAGAAACATGAAAACCTTGATTTTTATGTGATCTGTCTTTGGAGAAGTTTAGCACACTTGACTAGAAGTTGCTGTTGGTTCTCCATCCAATGGCCAGTCTTTCCTTACTTCTTGCTCTCAAAGCCCTGGTTCTGTCCAGATGGCCACTTTTTCCTTACCTGACTCAGGAGCAAACCCAAACTAGTCTAATCTAATCACAGCACCTCTGAACCCCTTCTTAGTGATGGGTTTAAGGTTGACCCAGTTCTGCCCAATGAGGTGTAAGTGCAGGCCTGCAAGGGAACTTGTTGGAGATGTTACCTCGATTGTTTTCCTTCAATTTTATTGAGATATAATTGACTTTCAGTGCTATATAAGTTTAAATGAATGGCATAATGACTTGACTTACATGTATTTCAAAAAAATTATAGTAAGTTTAGATAACATCCATCATCTCATACAGGTACCAAAAAAAATGTTTTTTTTTTCCCTTGTGATGAGCACTTTTAGGGTCTACTCTCTTAAGAACTTTCAAATGCATCATACAGCAGTGTGAACTATAGTTATCATATTGTACATGACATCTCCAGTACTTATTTATCTTATTTATCTTATATCTGGAAGTTTGTACCTTGACCACCTTTATCCAGTTCCCCCAATCCATGCCTCTGGTCACCACAAATCTGATCTCTTTTTCTATGAGTTTGGTTTTTTTTTTTTTAAGATTTTATTTATTTATTTGTCAGAGAGAGAGAGAGAGAGCACAGGCAGAGGGAGAGGGAGAAGCAGGCTCCCCAAGTAGCAGGGAGCCCGATGCGGGGCTCGATCCTAGGACCCAGGGATCATGACCTGAGTGGAAGGCAGACACTTAACCGACTGAGCCAACCAGGCATCCCTGTGAGTTTGGGGTTTTTGTCTGCTTGTTGGGATTTTTGTCTGCTTGTTCGTTTTTTAAATTCTACATGTAGGTCTTTCTCTGTCTGACTTATTTCACGTAGCATAATGCCCTCAAGGTCCATCCGTGTTGTTGCATATGGCAAGATTTCCTTCTTTCTGTGGCTGAATACTATTTAATTATATAAATAAATAAATATCCACTTTATATATACACATATTCATTTATATACATATATATCCATTACATATATCTTGTTTTCTTCACCCATTCATCTGTCAATGGACTGCTAATGGAAACTTAGTTTACTTCTATGTCTTGGTATTTTAAATAATGTTGCAACAAACATAGGGGTGCAGATATCTCTTTGACAGTGATTTCATTTCTTTTGGCTATATACCCAGAAGTGAGTTTGCTGGATCATATGGTAGTTCTATTTTTAAGTTTTTGAGGATCCTCCATACTGTTTCCTACAGTGGCTGCACCATATCACATCCCCAACACCAGTGCATAAGGGTTCCCTTTTCTCCACAGCCTTGCCAGCATTTGTTATTTCTTGTCTTTTTTGATAATAACCATTCTAACAGGTGTGAGGTGATATCTCATTTTGGTTTTGATTTGCATTTCCCTAATGACTAGTGATGTTGAGCACCTTTTCATGTACCCATTGGCCATTTCTATATCTTCTTTGGAAAAATGTCTATTCAGGTCCTTTGCCCATTTTTTATTGGATTATGTGCTTTTTTTTTTTAGCTATTGAGTTATATGAGTTCTTTACATATTTTCGGTATCAACCCTTTATCACATATATGGTTTGCAAATATTTTCTCCCATTCCATAGGTTGCCTTTTCATTTTGTTAATCATTTCTTTTGCTGTGCAGAAGCTTTTTAGTTTGATGGAGTCTCACTCATTTTGTTTTTTATTTCATTGCTTGTGCTTTAGGTGTCATATCCAAAAAATCATCCCTAAGACCCATGCTAAGGAGGTTTTTTTTCTGTTTTCTCATTACCTTGATTTTGAAGAGCACTAATACTAATGTTTGTTTCTCTTCTTCCACTGGATGCTGTTGTGTCTGGATATAGTGCCTGGAACAGCAGTGGCCACCTTGCAGCCCCAGGGGAGCCCAGCTGATGACAGAGCAAGAAGACAGGAGGAACACAGGGCTCTGGTGACATTGGGAAGTTATTAGCTTAACCAAGCTTACAGGTGTTCCTTACTACGACCTCTTTTATATGAGATAATTCACTTTCTTTACTTTTTTAAGCTGGTCAATTTAGAGTTTTCTGGTAATTTTCATTATTTTTTACCATCCCAGTGAGGAAGGCAGATGGTCAAAGCAGAGCACTCACTTTATAGATCTCTAGGCCATAATGTGATCAGTGCCCCTGGAGTTGTACAAAGCAGGTTCCAGAAAACAGGCAGTGAGCAAACAGAGTCATCTGGGTCACAGACAGAATCAGTAAGAAAACCAGGAAGAGTACAGTCAAGATAGGGGCTCCTTGAAGTCTAGCTGGAGTGTGGAGCCAGGCACACCTGGCTCTGGTTCTTTTTGCCCATAGACTTTGGCCACTTCACTTAGCACTGTGAAGCTTCAGCTTTTCTCATCTATAATATATACACCTTGCAAATTATTGTAAGAATACAAATCACACATGGCAAATCATCTAGCGTAGTGATCACAGCCCATACAACATGGGCATTCAGAAGAGGGAAGCTTATATTTCAACTAGAGCAATGATTCACAGAGCTTTTTTTTTAATGGCAGCAAAGAACCTCTGGGCCATTTACATTCCTGTTGTCACTTGAGACCACAAATTCATAGGACAGAAGGGAAGAATGTGTCCCATGGAAGAGATTGAATTTACATGTGATCAGCTAGTCACTAATTCCTGCCTGATCTTCCACATCCATACAGCTCCATCTCATATATGAGAAAGCTCATGTGGATCAGGAAAGACCTTGGGACCATACCTGAGAACCCAGTTTAAGGTGTATAACATGTTGATTTGATACACTTATATATTGCAAAATTATTACTACCATGTCATTAATTAATACTCCCATCATGCTACATAATTTCTTTTTTTGTGGTGAAAACATTGAAGATCTATTCTCTTAGAAACTTTCAAGTATGTATGTGATTAACTCTAATCACCATGCTGTGCATTACATCCCTACAGCTTATTTATCTTCTAACTGGAAGTTTGTATCCTTTGACCAATATCTCTCCATTTCCCTTACCCATAGCCTTTGATAACCACTATTCTAGTCTCTATTTCTGAGTTCATCTTTTTTAGACTCTACATACAAGTGAGATCATACAGTATTTGTCTTTCTCTGTCTTATTTCACATAGCATAATGCCCTCAATGTCCATCCATGTTGTAGCAAATGGCAGTATTTATTTTTTCATGGCCGAATAATATTCCACCACCCACACTCTCACACACACACCAATTTGTTTATTCATTCATCCATTGACAGATGCTTATATTGTCTTCATATCTTGGCTATTGTGGATAATGCTGCAATAAACATAGGCGTTTAATTCTCTCTTTGAGATCCTATTTTCATTTTTTTTGGATATATACCCAGAAGTAGGATTACTGGATCATAAGGTAGTTCTATTTTCAACTTTTTGAGGGACCTCCATACTGTTTTCCAGAGTGGCTGCACCAATTACATTCCCACCAACAGTCCTGAGAGCCCATTTTAAAGCTATATTGCCACCTACCAACTTAGAGGAAAACTGGGTTTCTACAAGTCATTTAAACTGAGTGCTTTGCTTCATACTCCCCATTAATTTTTTTTTAATAACTACTTGTTAGGCTCCAGTCTGAGAGAAGGAGAATAAAAAAACCTGGAATGTTCTTGCTTGGAATGATAATTGCTCATTAGAACCCCATTTTGTTATAATTGTACAATTCATTATGCTGAGCACTTCATTAGACACATTGTAAAAATTCTGACAACTTGAATATGTTACATTGAATATCAAAATGAATCTGATTTAGAGCTTTGCTGTTTCTTGAGGGCATTTTCTAATTAATAGAAGTCTGAGAAGCCAGAAAAGTGAGAGTCTCTGTATTTTCTTCTGGGGGTCATTATTAGAGATGTGCTTAAAGCAACATAATTTTGAAATAGGAAGCTTTCTTTGGAATAGAAAGAAAAAAATAGCCCATAAACCTGAAATGGTCACAGTGAGGTCACATCTGCCTTTACAAATACAAGCTCAGAATTATCTGCAATTAATACCAAACCACATCTTTTTATCGTGCTGTTAGGGACTTTTGGGTAAAGATAGCAGATTGAACATTTTCACTTATCTCCCTTTCCTCTTGAAAGCCTACTAAAATGACAGTAAAGGGGCCTTTTAAGGGGTATAAGCCCACAAGGACAGAGGAAAAGAAGGAGCAGACGGGAGCAACAGAATCCTGGAGAATCCCCAAGCTGACAGAATGGGAAGTGAGAAGCAAACCTACTGCACCTCAGCATCCCCCAAACTGGGGATCTGGTAATTGGAGATCAAGATGGGGCTCTAAAAGCATCAGCTGAGAGTCTGCCTAGGGAGCTTTTAGATCCCTGGATCTCCTCTCCCACACTGGCCAGCTGACAGTTCCTTATTCCCACTGGCACAGGTCGAGAGATTTCTACCTCTGGAGAGTGTGAAACAGAGAGCCTCTGGACTGGAGGACTCCAGAAATATTGATGGCAAAAATACCACAATAAAACAGGGGGATCAAATGGTCACTTACATATCGAATGATGAGCTCCTCCCTCCCAGCCCTCTTAGGCTAACAAAATACTGGAGCCAGGCCTAGACCCTGAGCATGAGATTGGGAGGCCCTTGTTTGAGGACTCTGGCCAGCCCATCGGGAAATACTTAAAGATCATCTTGGAGAGTCCCCAAGAAAACAATCAGTCATAGCAGTGGTTCCACAAACCTGTAGTATCAGCACCATGTGGGCATTTGATAAAAATCCATATTCTTGGGGTGCCTGGGTGGCGCAGCTGGTTAAGCATTAGACCCTTGATTTCAGGTCAGGTCATGATCTCAGGGTGGTGAGACCGAGCTATGGGTCAGGCCCTGCACTGAGCGTGGGGCCTGCTTATGATTCTCTCTCTCCCTCTGCCCCTCCCCTCCTCCCGCCCCACCCCCATTCTCTCTCTCTCAAAAAAAAAAATTAATTAATTAAATTAATCGCAAATTCTTGCACCCTGCTCCAGACCTACAGAATGGGAACCCCTAGGGGTGGGGCCCTGAAATCCATATTCAATAAGACCCCAAGTACACACTGAAGTTAAGAACCACTGTTCTTCCACAAAGCTCACCGTAGATGCAAAGTTTCCCTTCCTTATAAATATGGGCAATCAAGGATGGGCATATATCAGAAGAAAGAGAACAAAATAAACTGGAAGAAATAACAATCTTGGGGGGAAAAGAGGCCATGCAGGAAAAAAATCAAACTTGGGAAAGAGCTAATGTGAATACCCTCAGGGAGGTAAGAAAAAAATATTTCCCCCATGAAACAAGAAGAGGCAGCTATTTTTTTTTTAAAGAAGGGGGCCTTTAGAAAACAACAAAAATGGGCTTTTGAAAATTTAAAAATATGGCAGTAGAAATGAAGGATTCAACAAAAAACTAAAAAGTAAAGCCAAAAGACAAAGAGAATAGGAAGAAAAAAGAAAGATGTAAGGATTAGTGCAGGAGAGTGGTTGAGAATTGTTGGTCTAGGATGATGAACATGCAAATAAGCAAAGGAAGCAGAGAGAAGTGCTCAATGAAATAATTGACAAATGTTTCCCAGCATTGAAGAATATACATTCCCAGATGGAAAGGGCCCACCTAATGCCTGGCCAGTAGATGAAAACATTCATATCAAGACACATCACTGTCAGATTTTCGAATGTGGGAATAAAGAGAAGATCCTGCACGTTTCCAGAAAGAACTAGGCACATACTAAGTATTAAGAACCAGAAGGTCTTCAAGCTTCTCAGGAGCCACTGTGGATCCTGAAGGACAATGGAGCAAGGTTTCAAGAGCCTTCAGGAGATGATTTCCAGAGTAGAATCCCATACCCTGGTAGAGAGTTAATCAAACATGGGGCTAGAAAAAGCATTAACAAAATATGCAAGGGTGGAATAGAGACACTTAAAACCAGGCTCAGTTTTCAGAGCTCTTGGGTCGAGATGTTAAATTTTGTAGGAAGAATTAGATAGTGGTCACTGTCGCAGTACCAACTCAGTTTCACAGAAGCTTCTCAGAGAAGTGCATAAACCCAGGCCTTCGTGACAACTGCTGTTTTGTCCCAGTGTGTCTGTTGTCATCTCTCTTCTATCTGTGCCCTACCTGTGACCAGAGGGTTCTCTCCCCTGAGCACTTGTCTCCCCAGGCTGCCCTATAACCTGAAGCTAGTGAGCAAACCTTTTTGTTCTCAGTGAGGCTTCATCTTGCCTTAGCTCTGGAATTACTACCTTGTTGGGATGTGGGGTAGAAATCTGGATGTGGGCAGTGAAGTCAGCCCCAGGGTCTTACCTTAAAGCTGCATTTGAAAAATAAGCACCTTCTTTTTTTTTTTAATTTTTAATTTTTTTTATTCTTATGTTAATCCCCATACATTACATCATTAGTTTTAGATGTAGTGTTCCATGATTCATTGTTTGTGCATAACACCCAGTGCTCCATGCAGAATGTGCCCTCCTCAATACCCACCACCAGGCTAACCCATCCTCCCACCCCCCTCCCCTCTAGAACCCTGTTTGTTTTTCAGAGTCCATCGTCTCTCATGGTTCGTCTACCCCTCCGATTTCCCCCGCTTCATTCTTCCCCTCCCGCTACCTTCTTCTTCTCAGATCTGAGATTCAACAGTCTTGCACAATTCACAGTGAAAAATAAGCACCTTCTTAAACACTGAGATTTCATACCACTTTAAATAAAGTTTTTCAAGATGATTTTATTTACTCTAAACAAAAGGTTAAGAAAATATTAGTTGTCCCTATCAAATGTTATTTTTATCATTTTTATTTGAGGTGGAATGAAGGACGGGTGGAGCCTGGAGCTGTGAGCTCAAGGCCCTCTCTCATTGGCCCCTTTGTCCTGCATCCTGGGGTGATGGCAGGAGCCAAGACAGTCTTCACAAGAGGAAACACTGGAGGCTGTTTGGATGTGCCTTCTTTTCCTAGGAATGAATCACCTCAGGTCTGACCCCTTCAAAGTCTCTCTCAGTGAAACTTCCCCTTAGAAGCTGCTCCCATGACCTGCCCGGCTGGACTCCTTAGAGCCCAATTTCTGCAACACTGTTTTTCAAAGGACCACTCTTTATTAAAGAGATTTATTCAAAGATCCCTAGATTGGCCAGGGCAGATATTCTGGGAAATAGCCCAGTGACATGCTCCTTTCTTTCTCAGCTTCATTGGTCCGAACCTTAAGATGGGGCCCCGATCCAATGACTCTCTGGTGACCGTTTAGTGTAGTGGGGTGATTGAGAGCCTGGGCTTTGGGGTAAGACAACCATGGGTTCAAATTCTGGCTCCACAAGCTTCGGCAAGGGACAAATTAGCCCATCCCAATGGGTGGTTGAGAGGATCAAAAGAGATCATGTACGCAGGGATCAAGCCCATGAAATCCTCAATCAGTGATAGATCATAAACAAAATTAACTAAGGACTCTGTAAAATTTCCTCCTACGAGAAAACATTGTAGAAATAGTCCCTCTGAGTTTAGGTATCTAGGAAACAAGACAAGAATCCCTAAGTTCCTTCATTTATATTCTCACCTTGTCCTCTCCTTGCTCCCCTTATTGGGCTGGGAACACGTCTACAGACTCCATCAAGTTCAAGCTCAGCACAAGCTCTAAATACCCCCTAGCCTGGATTATAAGAAAACTGGCACACCAGATGGTTAAAGAACATTTAAATGAGAAAGTGAAACACAATTCAAAGCTTTCCCCCAACCTTTTATCTAGAAGTGTTTCCTTAAGTTGTCTCTAACTTTTACCAGTAGGTAGGATGGTAATAATGATGACAGACATTGTTAGCTGAGTGCTTACTATGTGCCAGAGTCTTTCTCAGGTTTCTTTTCACAAGTTTTACTAAGGTTATTTTATTTAACCCTCACGGGAATCCTAGGAGAGAAGTACATTTGTTATTCTCTCTTTGCAGATAAGACACCTGGGGCTTGAAGATGAGAACTCACCGAGGAAGAAGAAGATACCAGTGCAGTGAATGTGGAAGAGTATCCCGAGAGTTTGAGAGTGTAGCCATCATCCTCACATGGTAGGACTTTGACTGACTCTGCCCTTCTCTTTAATGGCTTCTAGAAAAAGTATGGGGAATGGGCAGTTTCCTTCTTACTTCCATGGAGCTAGCAGGGAACCTTCTCTATGTTCAGGGATATTCCTCTATCCTCTGCCTCAGTATATGGAGCCATGGAGCAGGAGCAGGTTCATGGGGACTTTGAGACAGACTGCCAGGGCTTAGGAGGACTCTAACTCAGCTCTGTTCATTTTCCCACGCTCCAAATCCTTCTGAGGCAAGGATGGGCCTCGGATTCTCTTCTCTTCCCCACAGGTGCCGGACAGCAAAAGCAACTATTCCAGCCCTGCCACCCACAGTCATGTTTGGTTGGTTTTTCATAAACCTTCAGTCCTTCTTTGCAAGGTTATTCCCAACAGATACATCAGGAAGATGCCTGGACTAGATGATCTGCAAAGTCCCAACTCATTTGCAAAGTCTATCATTCTGTTGTTATATAACGTAATGTTATATAAAAGATAAAGGTACACATCACAAGTTTTAAGGGAATCCAGAAATGTCACTGTGTATTAGCGCTTTCTTGGAATCTCTTTCAGGTGTTGACAGTTGGGGTCACCTTTCCACGAGGCTGCAGAGAAGTCAGAAGGGAAATGACCTTGTGCTGGCTGTCATTGGGTCATTCTGTGGTCAGCTGAGAGCTCCCCTTTGATGCTATCATCCAGCCCAGGCCTGAAGGGTCCATGCAGAGTGGCTGGGGATAGGACCACCCTTAACGGGAATATCGTGGGGTAGAGCCTGAGCTTGGAAATCAAACACACCAGGGTTCATCTCTCAGCTCTGCCACTGACTCACATTGTCATCTAACCTCAATTGTTTTTTTTTTTTAATCTAAAAAATGGAGGTAATGTGGTAGGAATGGAACGATCCACCTATGTGCCAACACAACGTGTAATGCCCATCTCGTGATAAATACTGCGTCGTTGGTAACTGTTAGTAATCGCACTGCTAACAAAGTCAAATTGCCCTGCCTGTTGAAAAGGCTCACAGCATTTAACGCAGGGTCGAGGGGCCACTCTCGTAGACACTGAGGCTTGGATTTTATCAGCAGTGACTCCCGTGGACTTGTAAGAACCCAAATGGAAGTAGTTAGGGCCATTGCTGCTGTCATAAAAAAAATCATAATTAAATTGTGAATTTGAATGTATCATTAATTTGAGTTGCCTGTTATTGCCAGTTATAAAGAATTTTTCTGACAGGTAAAGTTAACTAAGAACGGACTGGTGGCTTGGTGTGAGGTGTGAGGGTCATCAGCATGGCAGGAATGGCTTAAGGGTAGGGCCAAGAAGGACCATGTGGCAAGCACTTAGCAGAGGACGTTGAAGGACCTGGTGATGGTGTGTGTTAATGGTTTTACATTTTCTGAGGCTCCAAATGGGCATCCCGGGTCTCTAAGCAGCCCTGGCAAGGTATTATTTCTGCTTCAAGTTTCTTTGGTCTTAGAGACAACGCATCAAGTAACTGAGAATCTATAAATAAACATCAGAAACAAGCCCCCTGATGGATTGACTTTCAGATTTCCCTTGATGAGTTTTCTTGAAACTTGGTTCCTGGGTATAACTTTATTCATGAAGCTCCCTGGGGAAAGACCACTCCCGTGATCTTTGAGGAGGATAGAGGCAAGGCAAGGGGGCAGCAGGGCTACTTACAGATGAGATTCGACATTTGCAGAGCTGACACACTACGCCTGCAGAATTAATAAAACATTCGAGCGAGGAGCAGAGAGGAGGACGAGTGACTGCCAGGCCTGTGCATTTACTGACTCAATGCCAACCCCTGGCCACAGAGCACGGGATACTCAGATGTTTCGGTTGGGTTGCTGGAGTATTGACATAGTCTTGTAAACTGACACCTGTCAAAGAAGTGAAAAGAAAAAATAAGTTTAGAGGAACATTTACATAGAGGTTTCCCTTGGATTCCAGCTGCCCCACTGAATGAGCATCAAACCACTGCCCTGGAGCAGGGTCATGAGGGTTGGTTTTCCTGGCCTCACACTACGAACGCAGTGGGTGCTGCCTGGTTTTCATTGGGAGAAATTTACCTTTGATCCCATCCTCACCCCAAACTTCTGTCCTCCTATGAGCTTTAGTCTGTCATTCTCAGACCCAACTATTTGCAACAATGCCTCCACTGTTCTTTCCCCTGGGGACATGGCTATAAAATTCCTCTTGTTCAGTCTTTCTTCCATCCCAAGCAAAAAATGGCCATTCTTGACTTCAGACTGGCATCAATAAGGAGTTCTGAGGGAAAAAGCTGAGTGAGCGCATTCACACTAACAAGCAAATAGCTGATAAATCCTTGGAGCAGTGCTAACACTTTTTGTAAATTCAAGTATCCTAGTTTTATAATTTTGGGGTTTAAAGGCTAACCTCTTGAATGGTGGCATTTCCTTCACTAAGACCAACAGCAGAAAGTTTTTACGTCTTAAGACTTACCTCCCTTCCTTGTGCTCCTTAATCTGATAGTAAGGAAATGTGGCATCTGGGACTAGCAGAGGATATTATCAACCCCCAGTATTCAGAGAGCCATAGTCAGAATAGATGAAAATCATGGAAGCCTCTATATGGACATACAAGAAAGGCTTCAATCCCATATAGGGTCCTTGCATTCCCAGTTCCTATCCCGGGGCCTCCTGAGATAGGAAATCTCAGGAATGGGCTGAAGTGACCTTCTTTCAATGCCAAATTAGGAGCTTCTTTTGTCCTTTGAGAGTATTGGGGAAAGGAGGAGAGGAGTACCCCTTAATGATGGAATTTTGACATTTGCATAATGAACAGCTTATTACGGTTTGCTGTGTGTTGCTACTATTCTAGAGGCTTTCATTCATTCATTCAGCAAGTATTTATTGAGTGCTTCCTATGTGCCAATCTAAATGCTATTTATCCGTTCATTTATCCAATGCTTAACCTCTTATGTGTCAAATATCGTTATAAATACTTTTCATTCATTCCTTCATACATACATTCATTCATTCATCAACAAGAACTTACTAAGCACCTCCTGTGTGCCAGGCATTGATTTATCCTCTATAGCAGTGAACCAAACAGAGCCTCTGCCTTTATGGACACGACACTCTATTGGAGGTTGCCAGGCAATGCACAAAGAAAGGAGGAAAAATACAGTATATCAGATGGTATGAAGTCTTATCGAGAAAAAGAAAGAAGTTGAGGGCAACAGACAGCACAGGTGGTAGAAGTCTTTGTATTTTGCCCTCATTGGTGAGGTGGCATTTGAGCAGAGAACTGAAGGAAGGGAGCCATGACAAAGTCAGTCAGAGGAAACCACAGTACAAAGACTCTGAGGTGTGAGCATGCTTGGCAAACTGGAGAAAAAGCAAGGAAAGAAGGAATGGTGTGAACAAGAGGGAGAGCGGTACATGAGGTCTGAAGTAGCTGGGAGAGGAACTGCCTAGGGCTTTACAGGGCTCTGGACCCACAGAGGGTTCAACTCTGACTTGTATGAGAAACACAGCGGAGAGCTTTGACCACAGGAATGACTTGTTTTTAAAAAGCAGCCTCCAGGGGCGCCTGGGTGGTGCAGTTGGCTAAGCCTCTGACTCTTGGTTTCCACTCAGGTCATGATTTCAAGATGGTGATTTCAGGGTAGTGATCTCAGGGACATGAGATTGAGCCCCTCGTCGGGCTCCGGATTCAGCACAGAGTCTGCTTGAGACTCTCTCTGCCTCTCCCTCTGCCCCTCCTGCTTATGCTCTCTCTCCCAATCTCTCACATAAATAAATAAGTAAATCTTTTTTTTTTTTAAGTAAAAAATAAAAAAATAAAAGTAGGGCGCCTGGGTGGCTCAGTTGGTTAAGCGACTGCTTTCGGCTCAAGTCATGATCCTGGAGTCCCAGGATCGAGTCCCGCATCGGGCTCCCTGCTTAGCAGGGAGCCTGCTTCTCCCTCTGACCCTCACCCCTCTCATGTGCTCTCTCTCTCTCATTCTCTCTGTCTCAAATAAATAAATAAAATCTTTAAAAAAATAAATAAATAAAAGTAGCCTCCAGCTGCCATGTTGAAAAGACTGGAGAACATCAGCGTGAAAATCCAGGAATGAATTCAATGGCTAGTACAGTAATCCTGGCAAGAAGGGCAGGGGGCTGAGGTCTGTGGGGACAGCAGCAGAGGTGAGAAGTGGTCAGTAGCTGCTGCTATTGGGAAGGGAGCATCCACGGCATTTGCTGATGGATTGGCTATGATACGTGAGAGGAAGAGGGACATCAAAGAGGACTCCAAGCATTTTGTCCCGAGCAACTACAAGGCTAGCGTTGGCATTTACTGAGTTGAGAGAAATTGCCAGGGGGAACTATCTGGGGCAAGAAGTGGGATGGGAAGCTCAGTTTTGGGTATCATTGAATTAGAGAGGCTCATGACCCCTCGAAGTACAGAGCTTGAGGTGGGTTTCAGGGTGTCAGTCTGCAGGTTGAGGAGGAGTCCGGGCTGGGAAAGAACAGAGGACAGAGAGAGCATTTAGAGTCACAGACCAGACAGATGAACCGAGTGTGAGTGTGCTTAGAGGAGAAGCCCCAGCACTAGATCTGGGCCTGCCAATGTCTAGAAAATGAGGAGGAATCCTGAATGGAGGTAAAGAGGTAACTAGTGAGGTAGAAGGAAAACCAGAACAAACTGTTATCCTGGAAGCCAAGCAAAGAAGTGCTCAAGAAAGGGGGAACAGTCTATTATTATTTCCATTTTACAGATGAGAGAACTGAGGCACAGAGAGCAGCTCTGGAGGACACGCCCTTCATCACTTCTCCAAATGCTCTGAGCCGGACTCTCTCAAACTTGCCCAAGGCTGTGGAGAGGGGAGCGAAGCCCACTGGCATCTTAGGACAACAGACACTAGGTAATGGGGATAATGGAGTAAAGAGAATGCGGTCTCACCTCCTGACACCCCCCCAATCCATCTTTGCTTTTGGAGAGGCAGGCTAGCTAAGGCAGTCCCGTAGGCTGGGCAGGAAAAGGTACTGTATGCTTCTAGAAGTCAATTCGGAATCATTAGAACATGCTAAATGTCCTTCCAGGAAAGAGGTGGCATTAAACTGTCATCAATAATGATGATGACAATGGATAAGGTTTGGGGCTTACAGAGAGGTGTCTTGCTGTGAGTCCCATGTTCACCTAGACTTATCCATGAATCTGCATTCCTGTCCTTATCAAAAAGAAGGCAATCAGGTAGCTGAGAGGGACACCTGAGAAGAAGTTGGAAGAGCTCCAAAGATGTGTGTTCATGTTTCTCAGGTCTTCTTGGGGCTGGCCTTTCCAGTAGGACAGAAGACAGTGTTAGACTTCTGGCTGAAGTCTACAGTGACCTCAGTGAGTCCCCTTGTTCTCCTGCTCCTTTGGGAAGGTTCTCCATCTTGCTCTTTTGGAGCCAAGGCAAGGCAGGACCACCCAGGATGCAGGTGGCATTTACACTTTCCAGGCTTGGGAGAGAGAAGTCAGCCAGACGGGGGCTCTGGGTGCTCAGCTCCTGTGAGTGGACAACCTGGGATCCGTGAGTTTGCTTTGGCATTGAACTTTCAATCTGAGCATTTGGAGCAATTCCCAAAGGCTCTCCCACTGGTTACATGAGTATTGTCCTTACAACTATTTGTTCAACTATAATCACTTTTCTCTTTGTTCCCAAACTGGAGTGCTTTAATATCTCTCATGTGAAAGGAAGAATCGTGGTTATTCTGCTAGAGAGAGAAGCCGAAGCTCAGAGACGTGGAATGACTTGCTCTCAATCACACAGTTAGGCTTTAGGAAACACCAGTTCTCCTCATTCTGAAAAATTAGCACTTGCTACCATGCCCCCCAAGTAATGCCTGGCTGTTCCTTATTTATTAATCCAAGTGATAAATCAATGGAAGGGCAAAAAGTTCAAGCCACCAACATCAAAAGGATGAGAGCTGACATGTGCCTCCAGGAAACTTGATATGACCAGGGTCATTCGAAGATCTAGTTTCTAGAAGAGCTTGTTTAGACTATTAGGAAAATGTGAACCTACTCTTTATCTGCAATGAGCAGGATTGGGAGCTGGTGAGCAGAGTGCGAAGGGGTGCTTGGTGAACTGTTTCAGGACAACCTTCCCTGACAAAGTGATGCTTAGAGAGAATCTGCTGGTAGTAGGAATGTGTTCCCACTCAAGATATTGGTTCTATGGCAGGTAATAAATATTTGGAACTCATAACTTAAATATCTGTTGCTTCTGCTGTGGCCAGCATCTTGTAAGCATTCAAATTTTTGTTGAATGAATGCAGATGACTTGTGCTAAACTAATACCCTGATGATACGTTTAAATTTTTAAAAACTAATGTAGGAAGCTAAAATTAGTAAGTGAAAATATAACAGGAATAAATGTATAGCCGTGCATTTAGTTTCCAAAAAATCAATGGGGACAAGAAAGATAAGAATACTTCTTTCAACAGCAGTTCAAATGAAAAAGACTTAGGAACTTTAGTTTACAAGTCTATAGAAACCAGATGTATGAAGCACGTACTAAGGAGTTGATGCGATATTAGGCTATTTTAATAGAATAGTTTCTAGATCAAGGCTGCACATCATTACCCTGTGCTCTTAGGTGATTAAACCTTACCTAGAGTATTGGAATTGATAATTAGGTGTCACATCTTAAGGACATAGATAAGCTAGACCATGTTCTGAGAACAGAGCATAGGGGGCTAAAACTCTGAATGTCATGACATACTATGCCTCAAAAGAATTTAGAATGTTTAGTTAGAAGAAACAACCAAAAGCAACACAAAGATTGATCAGATGATACTTTGAACTTCATACAAATTTTACAGCTGTGAAGCAATATCCATAATGTACCATCTAAGGACCTGTGATAGTCAAAAGTGGTATCCCCCACACAGAAGTCCCCACTTCCATCACCCAAAGCAAGATTCAGGGTATAATTAGGATGCTCTACAAACCTCATAACAGGGGGTTTAAATTATCCATACCCACAAATAAAGATCATACATGTTATTTTCCCAAATAGTCATTGTCTTGTCAGAAATGCCAGGAAATTGCACCAATAGATATTTTTCTATTGCCTCAAATCATTAATAAGAATTTTGACTGCAATAAAAGTAATAAAATAAATAAATAAATACCCCTTCTCTTTCTACAATAATTTATTAATATCTACTCACAAAGGAGCCTTTTCTCTTTGGGTACAGGTTTTCAATCACAATCATTGTTTACCGAACAATATTTCATTCAATGAATATATTTCTACCTATTTTTAAGGGACTTTAGCCAATGCCTTACTCTGTGAATTCCCCTTACATGCCAGGATACTAACGCGCTATGAAAAAATAATGAGTTTAGTGTTGCATGACTTGTTTCTGTGGACTCTCAGATCCTTATTTACTGAGGAGCCTCAGTTCCTTTATTTAATATTCAATTCTAGAATTTTGTCAGGAAATAACAATCCTCCTGTTTCCTTTTTGAAATCTGGGAGATCGTCTTCCCTGTGACATCTCAAAGATTATAGCAAGGGTTCTGGGATCTGTCTCTAATTCTTCCCGGACACTGTGAGACCACCTCTGGGCTGGGGAAGGCAGCACTCATGTAGTAGAGGCAGCTTTGCGGGGGCAGACAGGTCCCGTTGCTGGTGATTGCCCAAGGCACCATGCTGGCAGGGTTCTTAAACCTTCTCGAGGCATGGCACAAAGTCGTATGTCATGCAATGGCAAGGTCGGTCCTTGGCCCCAACAAGAGGAGTGTCTGTGTCAGAAGGCCATATCTCTGATCTGGAGCTAGATGTTCTGTTGCTATTTCTTGACCATCCTAAGCTTTCTTTTCCTTCAAGGCATCTTCGTCTTTCCCCTTTCCTTTTGAAGACTTTTTGCATTAAGTGATAAAACTGAAGAAAAATGGGAGGTGATTCATGCTATTGATGATTAGTTGTGAGACTTTGAACAAATTGCTTAACCCTATTTTATAGTAGTCAACTTAATTTTTTCTTAGGCTAAATTTAGGTAGTTGTGACTATCCATACCTTCTCAGTCTCCTTAGCTTCTCTTTCTGTCCATAGAATCAACCAAAGTCACTTACTAGTCTTTTAAAAAAAAATTATTGCCATGACTTATTTTTTCCAGTTTTATTGTGATATAATGGACATACAACATTGTATTATTCCAAGATGTACAACATGATGTGATATACATGGATATTGCAAAATGATTGCCACCATAAGTTTAGTTAACATTAACCACCTCACAGAGATAACAAGTGTTGGGAAGGCTCTGGAGAAAGGGACCCTCATGCACTGCTGGTGGGAATGCAAACCAGCACAGCCACTGTGGAAAACAGGATGGAGTTTCCTCCAAAAGTGAAAAATAGAACTGGATCCGGCAATCCCACTTCTGGGTATCTATCGAAAGGAAACAAAACCACTATCCTGAAGAGATATCAGCATTCCCATATTCATTGCAGCCTTATTCACAATAGCCAAGACATGGACACACTAGGTATCCATTGATAGATAAATGGATTCTTTTTAAAAATTTTTAAGGTTCCTTCCTTTAAAAATCTCTCAAGACTCACTCTCACAATCCGGTGAGGCCAACCCTTTACTCCAGATCAGATTCTCTCCCTCACCTCCCCCTTTGGTCTCAAACTCTTGGGTTGCGCTGTGGTTCCCCAGCATCTTTTGCCAGGAACGTGGGCAATCCCTGTGCTTTCTGCTTATGGTCTCAGGCCAATCACCGTTCACTCCTATCCTGCCCTTTTTCTCATACCTCAACCCAGGCTGGACAACCCAACTTCCTAGAGCTGGAAGGTCAGAGAGTGACACTCAACTTGAAATGACGCCAAGTGAGAGCACTTACAAACCTCGAAATGCCTCCACCATTACAAAACAGTCTCAATCCTAACATGCACAATATATTTTAAGACAGCATCAATTCAAAAAACATTTTCAGGGGGAAAAATAATAAATGGGCACTTGGATTTACAAGGCATTGGATTTCAGAAATACTAAAAATTTTTTTTTAAAAATGTATCTTAGAATTGGATATTCTCTGTGAACATTCCTGCCAGTTCTTCGTGTGACGCGTTACTGAACAGGGTGGATTTGGTAGGATTAAGTCAGGAAACAGCTCTGTGTTCCTCCCACCGAGGCCTCCCGCTGGCCTGTTCCGTCAGCTCCCCCTTCCCCACGCCTGGTGTCATCTGGGGCAGATCCCTGCGCTCTGGTCACTTTCAAGCATCAGAAAGTCCAGCACAATCCAATCAAAACTCCACTCCCTCCATCCAGCAGAAGCCTCTCTGTTCTCTCCAGCCCGCGCCCTGAGCTCAGGTTGGACTTGCTCCTTCTTCTGGCACCTCCTGTGCACTCTCTGCTACTTCCTGTTACTCCGGAGCCAGGCTCAGGAGAGGGGCCTGTGGTTCTGTGATTTTCTCCGAGCTGTGTCATTTGCAAGGCATTCCTTGCATTGCTCTTTCTCCTCTCGCAGCCTCATGCAGTCAACTCCTGCCTTCAGGCTGCTTCGAGAGACAGTCAAGCCCCAGTCTCATGAGCTGCAAACCCAAGGACTGTATTTCACGCTCTCCCAGGAGCCCTCCTGTGCTTGTCATGCTTCCTTCTTAGGAAGGCCTGAGAGTTCGGGTAGAGGAGCCAGGACCTGGTCAACAAGTGAGGTGTCAGCCCCCACTTCCTAAAAAACTTTAATCTTCACCAGTAGTTCCTTAGGGTCTTTCTTCACTTATCTTGGGTGGCTGTGGGGAGGAACGGGAGGGGAGGGGAGAGCCACCACTGGTCTCTAGTCCTACATACTCCCTCCAAGGAAATCTTCCTTCTCTCCTAAGAGCCATGAACCACATGCATTGGTGGTTGCTGGGCCTGCTTGGCCTCCTCTAAGTTCAAGGTGGATGTGGCCAGCCCTTCTCTTTAGAAAGTAGATAATATTTACCCATTATCTTTGCTTTGGAAGCTTTAGCAAAAACAGGACACAGGATGGGGGTCCTGGGTGGCTCAGTCGGTTGAGCATCTGACTCTTGATTTTGGCTCAGGTTCTGATATCAGGGTCATAAGATTGAGCCTGGTGTTGGACTCCACATTCAGTGCAGAGTCTGCTTGAGATTCTCTCTCTTCCTCTCTGTCTGCCCCTCCCCCTGCTCTCTCTCTCTAAAATAAATAAAATCTTAAAAAAAATAGGACATAGGAGGAGCTCATCCTACCTGTTACACTTGTTCATTTGAATTCAACACACTTGGAGTATGTGCTGCACACCAGGCATTGAGCTAAATGCTGGGATTACAAATGTGAGCCAAGCATAATTCACACGCTCAGAGGATCAGAGCTGCTGGTAGAGCTCAGAATGGATGAACAAACAGCCTGGGCACCTGGGATTGAATTGCGACTTTGCCACTTTCTAGTTGTCTGACTGTGGGCAAGTTGCTTTAACTGTCCACACCTCCATTTCTCCCCCTGTGAAATGGGGATAATAGCCATACCGAGTTGTTGTGATGTTCAGACTCAAATATAAGTGTGTAGAACAGAGCCTAGCATGCAGTGGAGTTACTTCCGTTAAACACAGAATGTGTGCTGTCCTGATTGGTTCACAGGCTTCAGCTCATCCTGGCCTCTGACTCTCCTTCTGCTTCCCTTCCAGGTTCGGGCCACCCTTCTCCATGTGTCTTGGGATGTGGTCTCCTTCTGCCTATGCTCATGTCCTTCTGGTACCCAGCTTAACAAGATCCACTCTACGACCAGATGGCTCTCTTGAGAGACCTCCCCCTTGTCTTTTCCATCAGAGCATTTGTTATAATTCTGATACTCAGAGTGCCTCATACCCCGTTTACCCTTTAGTGCCTCCACATGGGAACATTTGAAATGCACGTTTTCCCCTTTGAAATCTCCTTTCCGAAACTAGGAGGAGTTCATCTCATTGTGTCCAGTGTTCCTATGAAGTTCAGAGCAGGAGTCCTTATGTGATTCCTCACCCTCTGAGGAATAAATTCAGGAGTAAAAACAAGGCAAAATTTAGCAGTTAGATTTCTAGAAGCTCTCCAACTAAAAATGACTTTTCAACACCCTCATATGGTTTCCTAAGTAGTAACTGTAATGGGATATTTACATGATACTCCTCCTGTATTGAAATTTGGGCGATGCCCCAAAGTGAGAACTACCCTAAAGAAGGTGCTAGATCATCCGTGTGGGACTGGCAAAGGGGTGGTCCAAAACTTGTTCTGCCACCCAATTCAAGGGCTTAAAAGAGGAGGCTAGGAATTTATTAGCGTGAAGAAAGTTGGCAGCCTAGCTTGGGAGGAAGAGAAGGGATATTTTCCCCTCACCTTAAGCAAAGTGAGACAGACTTCAGAAACCACTTAGAGAGATTCATCTGTGTGGCCCAGAATTGGGTGGGTGTAGACTGGTATCTGCCTTCCATCTGTAAAGCCCAAAGAGAAGATGGGGGTTGGAGCTCCCCTGCCAGGAAGCAGAGCAAAGAGACAGGGTGAAGAGGCAAATGTTCCCTGACATGGGGTGTATCCTGACGATGGGCATGGTGGGGGGTGAGAGGCCAACTGCCTACGACTGTGACTTCTTTGAAAGAGCTCAAGTTGGAGATCCCCATGATGTTAAGCAAGGTGCCAAGAAAACCCACAGGACATGTTGCACAGGTCAAAGAATCAGCCTGACACCAGACTGTAATGGGGACAACCAAGCAAGCCCTTTCTTATTCCTTCCTTTTCTTTCCCTCTCTTCTGGTTCTGGGGAAGCCTGATTTAGGCAGGAGGACTGAAAATAGTGAGGCAGCCAACCACAGAGCTGACCTCACCACCAGCTCCTAATCTGGTATTGGGCCCAAATGGTGAGAAAAGAGGGGTTTCAGTTGTCTGCCAAATTGATATCTGGATTGACA
Organism: Neomonachus schauinslandi; assembly: GCF_002201575.2. Lineage (NCBI taxonomy): Eukaryota > Metazoa > Chordata > Mammalia > Carnivora > Phocidae > Neomonachus > Neomonachus schauinslandi. The sequence goes on from NC_058404.1 coordinate 26,671,963, forward strand.
TAGACATTTTTATTATCTGAAAAATGAGGCTTGTGAATCTCATAGGAACGACCTGGGGTTTCATCTAGGAGGAAAGAAGCAGCGCTCAACTTAGCACAGAAAAAATCATGTAGTTGCTTTCTGCCTGTGCTCTTTGGAGTCCAGCTCATTTAATGAAATAGTGACTCAGTAGTAAGGAAGCAGATCCATATCCTCTAGGGTCTGGATGGTCTGTAGGCACATGGGATGTTTTGGTGTGGTCTTGGAAGTGTGATTCTCACATTAAGAAGTCATGGCCTTTCGGTTCCCTCTCCTGTTAGTTTCATCCCTGGGCTTTGGTCACACATCACCACGAATAAAAGGTGCTCCGGGACCAGGGTGAATTCCTCTTGCCATCCTCAGAGAAGAGCTGAGCACGTGGACATGACAGACATAGGAAATATTTGGCAAAAGCCTGAACCCAAGGAGTGAGAGGGAAGCTTAGCCATCCAAGGGTAGAGTTGGGTCTCTGCAGCGGGGAGCATCCTGTCCATAAGTTCAGCGCTGCGCGATGGGCAAGTGTGGGTGCGGACCACAGGAGCAAGCGAGTGAGCAACACTGTAGGCAGGGGCAGTAGTAAGAAGAGGATGCAGAGAGAAAGGGGAGAACTAGGCAGAGGTGGAGGTCCAAGAACAGTAGTAGGGCTCTGGGATAGGGTTGCTTGACTTAGCAAATAAAAACCCAGGCCAGCCGTTCCTTTCTTTTGTCTGGCCATTCTACTCTACAGAGTCTGTTGGACAGGGAGGAGTGAGGATGAATATCTTTAGCATTTGCTAATGTGGCCACTAGAGTAACCCAAATTAAAGACAGTGTGGAAATAGATTGTTCTCCATGTGAATCTGAGAAAGAGAGCAAACGTTAGAAATACTAAAATGCTTGAACTATTATCACCAGAAAACAAAGTTATATGGAAGAAATATCATGTGCTTTGGGGATATAAAAGACACTAGAGGAAGCAAATTTACATTACCTGTTTTAAAGAAATATGGCTTAGATATAAATGACCCTGAGGGAAGTCATATAACAACATAAAACGTATTAAAATGTAAGTGCATTCAGTCTTTAATTTTGAGTCAAATAATTGGGTTAAATTTATTCCTTGTGCAACACATTATTTTAATCTTTTATTATGCAGACCTGACAATTCAATTTAAATTGTGAGAGTATGTTTGGCACAATTAATTTTAATGATATTTACTATTTGCTGCATATTCCTAAAAGGCAGAACATCTTGAAAAATTTGTTCAAGTTATTTCAAACAACTTTCAGATCCTTGTTAGCAAGCAAGAGTTGAGCTCCCATCAACAGAGGCTTTTGAAAAACTGACAGACACAAATGCTGATCTGCAAGGTGTACCAGAAGCGTGATTTTCATATCAACAAATTCATGTACAAGAGGAGGTTCTGGCTACCGCTGAAGGAACCCCCATTACGGGCACCTCCTGGCTTTGGTCATGTGATGATGATCAGCACCAGAGATGTTCTTTGAGCAAAATGAAGCTGCCCACCTCCCCACTATTTAAAGGATTAAAGCTCTGGGTGATTGAAGTGCCCCAGTTACGCCCACCCCCCACTCCCCTGCTCAGATGAGTTGTCAGCATCTTGAGAAATGGTGCTGGATGTACTTTAGGTTAACAGGTAAGGGCATTGATGAATAAATCAAGAAAGTTTTCAGAATGCAAATACTTGCTGCCAGAATTAAGGAGAGAGTTGAAATGTATCCTGTGGATCTGAAGGGAAACCCAAGCCCAGATGGGTGAAATGAGTTGCTCAAGATCGACTAGACAGTGTCAGAGTGTTCCTGAGACCAGGACTGGAAAAGTTACATTTTTGTTTGGCATACTCTTTTTTTTTAAGATTTTATTTATTCATTTTTGAGAGGGTAGGGAGGGCAGAGGGGAAGGGAGAGCGACAAGCAGACTCTGTGCTGAGCACAGAGCCCAACGTGGGGCTCAATCTCACCACCCTGAGATCATGACCTGAGCCGAAATCAAGAGTTGGACACTTGACCGACTGAGGCACCCAGGCGCCCCTGTTTGTCTACCCTTAACATCCCGTCCCAAAGTTCAGATTTTTAAAAATTGGGTTTTCTTAAACTGAGGCACACTTGTATTTGTGCTGCCATCAGTACCTTAAATTATAAGGTCCTGAGTGAAAAATATTGGGAATACTCTTTTCTAGAAATTTCTCTCACTAGCAATCCAGAACTGTTAGCTCTTCACAATCCCAAGACGATTGTAAGAACCAAGATAGTTCTCCCTGTTGATTTGATATTCTTGATTTTGGACTTCTCACACGACTTGGCGTTCTTCCCTTCTCTTCGGATTCCAAATATCCTGAAAACAGAGTAGTAGGTCTTGGAGGTTGGGAAGGCAAGCCTCTGGTCACATTCCAAAGTGCTTTTCCAAGGAGGGGAACAAGCCCTTCTCTTTCCTCCTGCCTGTGTCCACTGTAGTTCTCAAGAGAGTCTGGGCTCAGCACCAAGGCCCAGCAATGTGACCTGGTGAGTGGGAACAGGGACACTGCCCACAGAGGTCTGTTGCCTGAGGAAGCCGATGGGTATGAGGCAGAGTGGAGGTCAACGGAGGAGCAAGCTCCATCTCTCTGATTATAACTGGGAATGAATTTGCCTTGTTGAACGTTTGAGGTTGGGATCACAGTATGAAATAAAATCTTATAGTTGGGAACTGGCATCTGGGAGGAAAAAAAGGGATGTGCAGACTCAAGGCTGCCATGGGCTTGGCTGTGTGGGCAGGAGAGTACCAGGAGGGCCATAACAACCTCTCCCCCGCCCTGTCCCTGCTGTCTCCTGACTGATTTGCTTTCTCACATTGCCGTGCATAATTCATTTCTTTCTTTCCTTTTGTCTTCCTTTCTTTTATTCCTCATTCTTACAGTTTTACTAGCTCTTTAAAACTTGTACTCTTTTAGGAACTACAATACAAACACACAGGCAAATGGAAACAGTGCAAAAGGAATACAGCAATAATTGTCTTCCTACCACACCTGTTTCCCCACCAAGTTCCCTTCTGAGGGGCTGACTATGGACACCAGTTTCTAGAGTATGTCTTTCCAGAGATAGCACATGCGTACATCAGCATGACTACGTATCCATGGTCTCCGCAGGTGCAAGCACATGACGTACCCCGGCACCTCGCTGTTTCAGGCATAGTCTTTCTAAAACACTCTCCTGCTTCAAACACTTTAATTGATCCCCATTCTTGGCAGAATAAGGCCCAACCTCTTCCTGGTGCAAAGCATCCTTCATCATCTGACTGGCCATATGAGCCTCACCTTCCAGCCCACTGCTCTCTCCCTCCAGGACCGCACCCTCCAGGTGTTGGCCTCAGCAGATCTCCAACCCGAATCTGGTTCCTGATAGTTCTTCAGTCTGGAGACCCTTGCTTTCCCTCTTCTGCTTGTCAAAATCATTCTCACCTTTAAAGGCTCTGTTCCACATGTCACTTCTGCTGTGGAGCCTTTTCCAAATTGCCCAGTCATGTTGACTCTTTATCCTCTTTAAGGACCCTCCCTGTTGAGTTCTGTGTCCCTCAGTGGGTGGTTCATTAATTTCTAAACACTCCTGAGATGCCAAATATTGTGGTAAGGACCAGAGAGAACAGAAGAAACAGCAGTCTCTGTCCTCAAGGAATTTAGGGTCTAGCAGGGAAAAGTAACATGCTACGACAATAGTATGTGACGAATACAAGATGCTGTCATGCAGACTGGGCCAGGACCCACTGGGAAGGTCCCCAGTGGAGGAGAAACCTAAGCCAATGCCTAAAGGTCTAGAAGGATGAGCCACATGAGGAGTTATGAAAGGAGCCATGCCCCATGAAGAGAAAGGCACGTGCAAAAGGAGCACCAGGAGTCATGTGACATCAAAGAGCTCAATCAATATGGCAGGAGGTGAGAGCTATGAGTGCAGTCAGGTAATATAATACAGAGTTCTCTATAAATTATGAAGTGCTCTTCAAACAATCGATGTAGGAGTAAGTGACTCAAAAACTCTGGCAGTTGAACATTCATAATCTTTGACTTCCAAGTTACTACAGCCTCTGAAGATTTATAGGGGATTTGGGGAAGGCCAAGGATTGTCACTCAACACGATGGCCCTTGAGTACTTAAATTGTGGATGTTGACAAGGTACTGCCGGGAAATTTTTAAAGGTTAGCATTTTGGTGAATTGCTCTGTAAATCCAGGTACATATTAATAATACTAAGAGTGGTACGGATTAGTCTATATTGAGTTCTTACTCTATTTCCAACACTTTCAAGTATCTTTGCAGGGGGGGGGGTAGGGGCAGAGGGAGAGGAAGAGAGAGAATCGTAAGCAGGCTCCACACTCAGCACAGAGCCCAAGGTGGGGCTCGATCTCACAACCCTCAGATCATGACCTGAGTCTAAATCAAGAGTCGGATGCTTAGCCGACTGAGCCACCCAGGCGCCCCTTCAACACTATATTAAATGCTTTACATGGTAGAATCTATTTAACCCCAATCACTTAAGGGTGGGTATAATACTACTATCCCCATTTTATAGATGAGGAAAATGAATAACAGGCTTGTTCATGGTGGAGCCAGCCTTGAAACCCCAGCAGTCTCTCTGAGCCCATATTACTAACTAGTAGGCACCCCTACTTCTCCCCAGCTGCAGTTGGTGGGTGTTTGGGTGAACACGCTACCAGGCCTGGGAACTCAAGACTCCCTCTTCCAGAGACAGAGTTCTGGAAATCACAGATAGACAGTAGGCAGAGTGAGCATGGCCTGCCCTTGGCACCCTGAGGCAGCCACGGCCTGAAAGTACTAATTTGGTGAATTTAATTAACAGCACACTTGCAGGAATGCCAAGAACAACAGAAGTCCATGGGTGAATGGCTCGGGGGTGGAAATCAGGATTGAGGGCCCTTTGTTGCCATCTTTCAAGCTTCAAGGGAGTGCAACAGGCAGAGCAGAACATGCCCGGTTTTGGCAGGAGAGTGGTCAAGATTAATTACACAGATGGATCATTTTGCTCAGAAAAAGCCGGTGGATGGTTTGATGTAGTGACTTCTGCAACCATAAAATCAGGAGATGTATGGCTATCTCTGTGCTAAATGGGGCCCTGAAGAGATTAACCTCACATCTAAAGTAAAAATGATATGCATGAATATGCCCAGGTCGGGGGAAATGCCTCGTGATACTTGCAGATAGTGATTTTATGCCAAGGATGCTGGATTCAAATGTCAAACTATGGGAAACTGCTCTTGAAAGACTGCCTAGGGGGCTATGGGAGAAGGGCGGGATTCTGATAGGCAGAAGATTAGAATTTGATGTCAAATGCCTTGAAGAGATCCCTGAATACATAAGCTCTGCGGAGGAAGTTCTGTTTATTTTGCAGTCAAGATAGGTCTTCAAAGTAAATGCATCACAATGCCTTCTGTGCACCTGTTAGCTTCGTGACCTTCCCTCCCTCCCGGGGCAGGGTGAGAATGAGGCCGGTTGGGGGTGGTAGGCCAGGCTTTTGTTGTCGGGGTCAGCACACCTCAGTCGTCAGCCTCACCGGCGGGTCCTCAGGGTGGGCTGCATTTCTGCAAGCCACAAGGTGACCACTTTAGGGGGAAGCTGGAGTGCAGCATTTCCGGTGTGAACAAAGGTGTTCAAGTCGTGGGTCGGCTACTGGTTAATGAGATGATGTCTGGGGAGTTGACGTCTCTGAGCCTCAGTGTGTTCGTTGGTGAAATGGGATAATACCCGCCCACAGGGATACTATAAGGACGGAGGTAGTGATAGAGGGGAGAAGGGTGAGATGTCAGCCCCTGTAGTTAACAGGATTTGAAGGCATAATTTACCTGATATCCTTCTTCTACCTCCAGTCCTTCACATAGTTTGGTTATCTGCACTATTTTTTATTGCACTAAAATATGCATAGATAAAATTTGCCATTGTGGCCATTTTTCAGTGTACAATTCAGGGGCATTAAATACATTCTAAATATTGGACAACTATCACCACTCTCCATTTCCAGAAATATTTCATCATCCCAACCTGTGACTCTGTACCCCTTGAGTAATAACTCCCCATTCTTCCCTCCCTTCAGCCCTTGGAGACCTCTATGCTATTTTCTGTCTCTATGAATATGCCTATTCTAGGTATTTCATGGAAGTGGAATCAGACAATATTTGTTCTTTTATGTCTGGCTCATTTCACTTAGCATCGTGCTTTTTCAGGTTCATCCATGTTGTAGCATGTGTCAGAATTTCCTTCTTCGTTAAAACAGAATCATAGTTCATGTAGGCATAAACCACATCTTGCTTATGTATTCACCTGCTGGTTGTTCGTTTCCACCTTATGACAATTGTGAATAACGTTGTCACGAACATTCACACACAAGTAGGTGTCTGAGTTCCTGCTTTCAGTACTTTTGGGTGTATATCTAGAAGCGGAATTGCTGGATCACGTGGTCATTCTCTGCTTCACTTTTTGAGAAACGGCCAAACTTTTTTCCATAGTGGCTGCACCATTTCACATTCCCATCAGCAGTGTATGAGGGCTCCAATTTCTCCACACCCCTGCCAACTCTTATTTCCCTTTTTCTGAATGCTAGTCATCCTGATGGGTGCAAGTGCTAATCCTATCTGTTTTTGTTTTGTTTTGTTTTGTTTTTAGATTTTATTTATTTATTTGACAGAGAGATAGACAGAAGAGCACAAGCAGAGGGAGTGGCAGAGGGAGAGGGAGAAGCAGGCTCTGCACTGAGCAGGGAACCCGATGCGGGACTCGATCCCAGGACCCTGAGATCATGACCTGAGCCGAAGGCAGACGCTTAGCCATCTGAGCCACCCAGGCGCCCTAATCCTATCTGTTTTGAAGGGGATCAGTTATATCTCCCTGATGCAAGAACCCCCAGAGCAAAGTCTGTTTGCATCCCCTGGAACTCTGGCCTATCAGGGAGCATACCTGGTACCAGGTGTCCTTTTTTGCATGAGTTTTTATCCAAAGCAGAATGGTTTTCCAGGGAGGGACTGGGAGAAGGACTTGGGACCATAGTCACTTGACAATTCTATTTGTTGATTCATCCATTCGTTTTTTCACATATTCATTTGTTCCACAAATATTTATTTATTTTTAAATATTTTATTTATTTATTTTAGAGAGAGAGAGAGTGCATGAGCAGGGGTAGGGGCAGGCGGGGAGGGGCAGAGAGAATCCCAAGCAGGCTCTGTGCTGAGCATGGAGCCTGATGCAGGGCTCGATCCAAGGACCCTGAGATCATGACCTAAGCCACAATCAAGAGTCGGATGCTTAATTGACTGAGCCAGCCAGGTGCCCCACAAATATTTACTGAATGCCTATTTTGGTGGCAGGGAGCAGGGAGGAATTTTGCTAACTGCTGTGGCAACTGGATTTTAGAATCCTCGATAGCAAGACATGGGAGGGACCTTAAGAATCTTCTTGACCAGACACCTACCGCATGCAACAATGTTTCCTCAAACTGGAGAGATGGTTTGGGGCTCAGGTTTCTGAGTCAGTGATTAGCCAGCAACGATGTAGCCCAGACCAGGAAGCCAAACTCCTCTAGCTTGTGGGAGAATGGGTTTAAAACAAGGGCAGAGATTTGTCAGGAAGCTCTTTTCCAACAGCTCACTAACCAGTGCAGTCACTTGATCAGGCAGTGAGATTTGAATGCAATAAAACAAGTGTCGAGAAAACCCGATTAGATAAGCCCGGAGTACTTGCACAGTCCTTATGCTGTGATAACCTCCCACAAAAATGTCACATACAGGCTGTGTGTGATGGCAGATACTGCTGACTTGGAATTTGAAAGCCAGGCAGGAGTGTGAGCATTTGATTTCCATCTGGGAAAATTCCAGAGGACTGAATTCAGAGGATTTATGAACACCATCCTAGCCATACAACTGGATTTCATCAACAAACACAGACTTATTTTCTAGCACAAACCAGGACATTTCAACTATATTAAAGGGCAAAGAGAAAAGAGGTAGGAACGGTGGTCAGAATGCAGTTCACGGATTCAGTTACCTCGTACGTGTTTATTTTCTTCTGGTGAGTGAATGCTCAAGCCTCAGGGGTCCAAAAATAAACTGGACTCATAGGCAGCATCATTTCCTAAAGTCACGTTCTCTCCAACATCTTGTATACCCTCCAAAGTCACACACAGAGGCAAGATTGACCTCAACTACTTCCATCAGGGAGCGAGCAGCATTGTCTCAGATCAGGTGGAGATTTTCAAGAAGAGCTCCCCACTCTCGGTAAACATCATCACAGTGCCCAAGATGCTGGCTGGAAAATAAGATTAAATGCTATTACACCAAACTTTCCAGAACTTGGGTGCCAATAACCGTAGTTTCTATTCCATCTATATTCTTGGGGCTCTATCTCATTCAACATTTTACTACCATTTTTAGGTACGTGGAAGTACTTCACAGACGTGATTAATGTCTTGAATATATGTAAAGTCTTTTCACATAGGACTGTGAGGTCCAGAATTGTTCTGCTGGTTGTTGCAAGGTCTGTGGTTGTATCCAGGTTCCTGTGCTCATACAGCATGGGGCCAGGATTTTAAAAGGAAGCGGAAAACTGAAGACTAACAATCACCCTGCAACCTTCTTACATGAAGAGGTTTGAATTGATGCCCGGAACATCTCCGCTCCCATCTGCTTTCTATTCATGACTCTGGGCCCTAGGGAAACCCTCCCCAACTCCAACCTCTTCTTTTTGTCCATGGCTTAGCAACCTGGAGCTGCTCCTCTGCGTTCTTGACCTGGCTTCTCACCGTCACCCCCACCGACATCTCAATATTCAACCTCGGCCCGTTAACCTCATCCTGTCTCAGATTAACCCCCCAGGTTGTCTCATCAAGGAGAACCTCATCTCCTCCACCATATTGTGGAAAGATTTGTAACATCACAGGCATTTTATTTTATTTTATTTTTTTTATTTTTTTTAAGATTTTATTTATTTATTTGAGAGAGAGAATGAGAGAGAGCACATGAGAGGGGTTAGGGTCAGAGGGAGAAGCAGACTCCCTGCACAGCAGGGACCCCGATGCGGGACTCGATCCAGGGACTCCAGGATCATGACCTGAGCCAAAGGCAGTCACTTAACCAACTGAGCCACCCGGGTGCCCCACATCACAGGCATTTTAAAAGAGGTGGTAAGGCACCAGTTAAGCTTAAGATGAACTTAAACACAATCCCGCTACAAAGTGTTCATATAATTGAGATTATGGTCCTAAAATGAATACGGGATACAGCACCATTGCTAAAGGAGGTGTGGAAAACAGTTATACAGACAACTCTCTGGAAGGAATTGTCGGGAGAACTTTTTTTTTTTTAATTTTTGTTCAGTTTTATTGGAATAGAACTGACATTGTATCTTTTTTAGGTGTACAACAAACCGATTTGATATAAGTATATATTGTAAAATGATTACCATGATAAGTTAACATTCATCACCTCCGAATATTCATAATTATTTTCTTGGGATGAGAGCTTTTAAGATCTACTCTCTCAGCAACTTTTCAAATATAAAATACAGCATTGTTGACTATAGTCACCATGCTGTGCATTACATCCCCAGGACGAATTTATCTTTTAACTGGAGGTTTGTACATTTTGACCTTCTTCTCTCAACTCCCCACTACCACTCCTGCCTCTCTGAGGGGATTTTTCAGGGGGCGCGGGGTGGGAGATTGGACAAGGTGACCTTCCAAATGTGGGATTTGATGATGGCAATAAGGATGGGTGGGGAGAGTCCTAGTTACTCTCCGTCAGCCAGTTTTTAGTCACATGGGACAGACGGGGACCAAATCCCTGAACCATCATGAATACAAACTGAGGAGGAACAGCAACAATTTTAAGAAAGCCATGCGTGTGTCCTGCCCTCAAGGAGTGAATATTCTGGTCTGGAGGTAAGACCAACACTCAGCGAGCACCAGGAGCACAGGGAAGTTGGGGGGTGCCCTCTTTACCTATATAGACACTTTTCTTCTTCTGGCCCTTCTGATAACTCACTGTGCACCATGGCAGCATGGAGACCTCTGTGGGCCTGGGAAACCAAGCCTGGTGACAGCAATGCCACCAAGGTGTATCTTGGAAGTCTACAGGACTCTCCAAGAGGTACATGTTCCTGGTTGGTGTCGATCATTGCAGATGAGGGAGCTTTGCAGTGATGGGGGATTCTAGTCATTGCTTTATGTTTGCAGAGAACGTGTTAAGAGGTGGATGGACCTTTCCCCCTGGGTTTCTACTTCCATGATCAGGAGCTACTTCTAAGGTTACCTTCGTTATATCCAACCCCTCAGTCTTAGGAGGAAGTCGGTTGTATGGTCAGTGTATTAGGAGAAGAATCTTGGTCTTTGTGGCTCAGTCCTTCCTGGTTTCTCCTTCCACATCTGCCTGCAGGTAGGGTGGATCCATCCTGGTGCTCCACTGCCTACGGAACGGTCCAGCCCCGTGGGGGAGGACTGCTGAGCTCCCATCTGCTTGGGTATTGCAGAGACCGAGTTAGTAAACCTTTAGGCTACAGATCTCCAGTAACCCTCAGCAGCCAGCTTACTTGCAATAAAGCTGACGTGCGGCTCTCTAACTGTTGACTGTGTCTTTCTATGGATTTCGAATTCCAAGGGAGAAAATGGGTATTATATATGAGCCCCCCTCCCAGTTCCCAAATAGCTTCAACAAGACCCTTTACCCTTCTTTATCCTAACCATCTCCCAATCCAACACACATGCACACGCACACACACACACACACAATTTCTCCCTCCTACTCTTAAGTTCCTACTGTCTGTTCTCTTCCTCTCAAGGTTCCCAGCACCTGACCCATCAAGCCAGACTAGCTGGCATGAAAGGACTCTTGGCTTCCTTCCACTGAAGGGACAGGTATCATTGATGAGGTGCCATGGATCATGCCCTTGTTCGGATAATGGGGGCATGTCTCTTCCACCACATAAAATGTTCTGTGCAAGACCCCAGGCTCTCAAGAACCACCTCCTCTTTGTAGGGCCTGTCCTTGTTTCTATTCAAGATTCCTGGGGCCATTTGCCTCAACCTTGACACCAGGAGCCCTGCACTGCCCAGCAGTATCAGCTGGTCATTTAGAAAACAGCAGAATTTTCTGGCATGAAATGAACCAAGAAAACAAGACTGTCTCTGAAATCAGGTCAATGTCGGGTCAGATAAGCCGAGCCTGGAATTTTCAAGTATCTGCAGTAGCTGGTCCTGCAATCTTGTCTCTTGTGTGTGCAAGGCTGGGGACACTGATGATTTTCTGACAGTTGCCAGAACCCGGAGCTCTGTTAAAGATAGGAAGTGAATGTGGAGTATTTTCCCCCATGATGGTGGTGAAGGGGAATTCATTCCCTGTTCATATGTGGTTCCTGATGCCGGTGATTGCACTCATTCAGCTGCCAGAGCCCAAGGGGCCCAGAAAGGGACTCTAACTTAGCTCTCCAGCACTGAGAATTGCTGAGAGCCTTCCTAATATATTCATTTAAGTTTAAATGGAAACTCATTTAAGGGATCACACAGACTTTCCAGGCGCACTTGTGCATGGGAGTGGGTAATGACATCCCTGGAGTTGTATAGTGCCCAGCCAGTGAGGCATGTGCAATGGTCCTGGGGTCGCTCAGGGAGCCAGGTGGCTAACAAGCATGTCCCTAGAGAGTGGCTTTATGGGGCGATTTTGTCATAGTCTGGCTTTGATCATCAATTTCAGGTGTTCGACCACCTCATCTGTGAGAGGAATGGAGTTCTTCTTGGAGAAAGACCCACCCTAGCTATGCTCACAGAGGCTGCTCTGATTAAAAATGACACCAACACCAGCCACTCAGAGTGGACAGCTGAGACAGGCATAGGGGACACTCACCCTATGATGTTCCTAGCTCCGTGGTTGACCGTCCCTCTTTCTGATGGCCCTCTCTTTAGAGATGAAGAAAAAAACCGAAGTCCCTGTTATTGCTGAGTGCTGCAGGGCTGGAAGCAGTCTCTCTTCAATGATTTTATACTTCTTGCTTTGATCCGCTGGGTGCAGGTTTCATGGTTTCACTCACAGAGTAGCAACCTGAATTCCAAATTACTTTGGGTAAATTTGAGGGACCCAGTTTATTCCAGCCCCCAAATGTGGAGACGTTACCGAAGCTTGCCAGCATCCCTGCCTATTCCACTGCTCACTGACACACGAACACACCAGGTCCTCTCCCCATTGCATGCACTTATGGATGTTATACCCTCCGGCTGACCCCTGCATTCTTGAAGTCTCAGCTCAAATACCACCTCCCACAGGAAGCTTTTTCTGACTGTCCTCCCCCTTACTGATCTCTGGTCTTCCAAAACTCCATACTACTTCGAGATAATGAAACACAATTTAGCCCTTAATTGGATATTGGCTAGTATTGATCACTGTCATTTCCTGTATGTTCTATTTCACCAACTAGGCTCTAAGTCACTTAAGACTAGAAAATGTATTTTGTATTTCTTCAGCCTCCCCATCGTGTCTAACACACAGAGAACTTTTGGGAGTATGGAGTAAAAAGGTGAGTATTAAGTAATTCTTTGCATCTCCAGATACCACCATATTTTCTATGCATCTCAAATCCCCTTCCTCCAGGAGACCTTTGGGTCTCACTGGGGCTCACGCTGATTTCTTCTGCCCCTTCAGGCCACCCATTATTGTCTGAGCTACACATTTTGTCACTCAGTTCCGTCTGAATGTATCCTTTGGCTTAAGGTTTGAGGTCCTGTCTGCGCAACCGCAGCAGGGTTTGGGTGATGTTAGCTCCAGGCTGAGGTGGCACTGGCCGAGGCCTTGTATTAGGGTCTGACCCACGCGGGTCTCAGCCAGTGCTTGCTGTTGTGTTACAGGTCCTTTCCCACCCCAGAAGGCCCCCCTCCACAGCCTCACCACCATTATCCACCAAGGTGACCTGGATGGGAGTCTGGAGCTGTCTAGTCGGAGGTGTCCCTGCAGGCAACATCTCACCCAAGCGCCCTCGGCCTCCACTTCCTCATCCATAAAATAGGGTAGTGGTGAGTCAGGCCACGTACCATACAGAACGACTGTGAGTCCTAAGTACCATCATGCACTGAACATAGAAGAGTCAAGAGCAGGGTTCTTTAGAATCCGACTGCAGGACCTTGAGGAAGAGCCTTAATTCCCTACCCTGCAATTTTCTATTTAATAGAGATTATCATGTGAACCTCGTGGGCTTCTTGCAGGGCTTATGCCAGATGAGATTAGGTGCTTATATATTATTATTAGCAGTAGTAGTAATATGGATACATGGCAAGTGCCCAATAACTGTTATCATCCACCATGCTAGGGGTTTATGGTTTCTCTCTGGGAATCAGGCTAAGTACTCTGATCCCCTTTGTCCACATCTGCCATCCACACAGCTTAAAGCAGGGCTTGCAGCCTCGTAAAATCTCTCTACTGTGTCCAAGGAGGTCCTAGGAAAGCAGAGGCCTGAGCATCTCTAGCTGTGTTGTATCTCCATCCTTAATCCTACAGAGGACCTGCCATAAATTCTGACTCCAGGGTTGTACAGAACAATGTGTAGCACAATAAAATCTGCAAGGTTCTCCTGTTATCAGAAATTTTGACAACAGTTCTTTTCCCAAAGGACAGTGCAGAGGATGCCTAGGCTAAGGGGAAAGAGCTCTCCAAGAGAAAATCACTCTACACCCCAAAAAGCATTGGATGATCAGCATTTTCAGGAGCTTGGCTTAGCATTTTGAATGCTGAGGTCATGGACTGTTTTCACATGCAGGGTATTGGCCCACCTTGTTGGTGCAGAATGGTCCAGGTAGTTCTTCAGAGGACAGCAACCTTCCACTCTCTGGTCCTGAACTGATGCTAGAAGGTGCTTCGATTTGTTAGTCCTTTATCATGTGCAGCCATCACTGGACTCCACAAATTAAGGCTCTGTGCTCGGAGCCCTGGCCAACTTGAGACCTTTAGTACATTTAACTTCTGAAATTCTCCCTTCGGTTTCTGTCACTTATGGTATATCACTTAATTATTATCTATACCTTTTGGGTAGTGATTTTAATGCAACTAAACAGGTGCCATAATTTACTCTTCCAAGGGGCCTGCTTTCCCGTAATGATGAAGAGATCCACTGTACTCTGGCTTAATCATACTAGCTTAAATTTGTGGGTTGCCTCCAGATGAGAGGAGAAGGGTATAAATATACAGCATCGCTCTTGTTCATTTTACCGTAGCTCATTCTTGCCCATTTAATTATTCGATTTCAGAAAATCAGGACCGTTTAATTGTGTCAAGGGCACAGACAGAAAACTGTAAGGAGGCCATAATGACTTAGCAGGAAGAAGCAAGTCCAGATGTAACAAAGGATGATTCTAGAAGCTTCACCGTAGCTAAATTTCATGTGCTGCAAACCCAGAAGGAAGGACTAATGAAAAAAAGCAACACCAACTTTATTAAAGCTACCACTGGCTGATAGAGGAAGGGAGGGATGAAGAGAAGTTAAATCCACTGTTAAGTCTAAAATGCATTTACATTTGCAATGAAATACGGTTATGCATAGAAGCACACACCTAGGTCCCCAGAGTCACAGAGTAACATTTGTTGTTTCAAGAGACTCCTGCCAACCAGTAAGACATCCTGTCCCAGAATCAGTCTTGGGAGAATCTGGGAGAGACCGGGTCGGGAGGTCTACATGGGGTCCCCATTCAGACACCAGAAGGTTCTGGGGCAGAATGTGGTTTGTAAACCACATTTTGAGAAACTCTGGAGTAGATGAGGCCAGAAGTTTTCAGCTGTATATAATACATACACAGTCTCTAAACATTCATTGCTTTGTATATCTTAGACATTCATCGCCTTTGTGTACTCATGCAGTGAGTGACTATCCACCATCTGTCTCTCTGCTGTGTATATTGATTCCACAGGTGCCTCATTTATAATAGGACGATGGAATTTTCTAAGTTTCCAGGAAAATCAAATAAACACAAGGTATAGATATTTGAGTATTTTCTTTCCTCGCTTGGCCCAGCAGAAGAATTTAATTTATAAAGGATGACCAGAATCACAAACACAACTCCGCATCTCTGAGAACTCAACACCGAAGTGTCTGTGTGCTTGACTTCAAGGGCCGTTTCAAACAAACTTGGGGATCTTGTCTTTGCTGTTCTGATGACTTCTCTTTCCTTTCAGCATCAGACCCGAGTTTTGACCTCCAAAGTCTGTGGAGGCCTCGGGCACCTGGAAGTTGGTACTGGGGTGTTCTGCCCTGCTTCACCTAATGGAGATGACTTTTTCTCCTTTGTTAATCATTCATCTTCAGGGATGGCAAGTGAGTTTCAACTCATGAATCCATTATGGGCATTTTGTAGGTCTGACCAAAGGAGTAGGTAGAGAAGGATTCTGAGGCTCTCTATGGGCTCTAAATGAGGGCGTGTGGTCTGGGTCCCTATGGGGTAAGATGGGGTCGCTTTGTACCACCTATTTCCAGTCCAATCCTGAGTTTTCTCTTTCAGAGACCTCTTTTTATCCATCATTTTAGAACTGGAAAGGAATTTAGGGATTTAATAGATAACGGTTAGAAGTTCAGTCTCCCGATTCCAAATTCCGTATTCTTCCCAGTAACCCTGTTCACAAACATTATCCATACTAGTGTAGGTGGAACTGTTGGAGGCTGCAAAATGTCATCCCCCTGGGTCCCACTCTTGCAGGTGGCCCACTCATACTTCTAGCAGTGGCCGTTTCTGTCCCATCCAGCCAAGCTTTGCTAACAGAAGTGATTTGATGTTGAGTATGAGAAAACAGTAATCCCAGACTAGGTTGTTGGGGGTTCCTGGGGGAGGGCACACCTTGACTACCCTGGGGTCCTTAATTCTGAATGGTATTTGCAAGTCTTTGGTAGCTTATCAGTGATGCCCTGCACTGTTTGGATTCCCCCACTTCTTTTTATTCCCCTCCCCAGGTTTACGGAAGTATGTATGACAAATAGAATTGTATATATTTGAGTTATATGTATGAGTGTAATGATTTGATATACCTCTATATTGTGAAATGATCACCAATCAAGTTAACACATCTATCACCTCTTTTGTGTGTGTGTGTGGTATGATCACTTAAGATTTACTCTCTTAGCAAATTTCAGTGATATAATACGGTATTATAAACTATAGTCACTGTGCTGTACCTTAGGTCCTCAGGAGTTATTCATCTTGTAACTGCAAGTTTCTATCCTTTGACCAACATCTCCCCATTTCCCCCTGTTTACCCACCCCTGGTAACCACTATTCTGCTCTCTGGTTCTAAGAGTTTGACTTTATTAGTATTATTTTTTAGATTCCATGTATAAGAGATACCATGCAGTATGTGTCTTTTTCTGTTTGGCTTATTTCACTTAGCAGAATGTTCTCTAGTTTCATCCATGTTGTCACAAATGGCAGGATTTCCTTCTTTTTTAAGGCCAAATAATATTCCTATATATATATATATATATAGGAATATATATATATATATACACACACACACACCACATTTTCTTTATCCAATCATCCATAGATAGATACTTGGTTTGTTTCAAATCTTGGCTAATGTGAATAATGCTGCAATGATAATTAGACTGCAGATATAGCTTTAGAATATTGCTTTCACTATTCATTATTTCAACCCAGAAATGGGGTTGCTGGATCATATGGAAGTTTTATTTTTAATTTTTTTGGAAAACCTCCATACTGTTTTCCATAGTGGCTGCACCAATTTACATTCCCATTAAGTCTTTAATCCATTTCAAGTTAATTTTTGTGAGTGATGTAAATTTAAGGACACCTTTGGTAGCTTATCAGAGATGCCCTGTTTTAGTTGGATTCTTCCACCTCCTAACCCATTATACAGATTTGTCAAATTTGCTGATTCTGAGGCTATATATGTTCATAAACCAACATACAACAACCTTTACCCCCTGTAAGATGTGTGCTTCTTCCTCCAATTGAGAGCAAGCCCAAGGGAAGCAGTTGTCCCTAGAGCTCTTACTGTACACCATTAAGATTCATTAGTTTTACTTTGGTGGTGGTGGTGGTGGGAGGTAGAGGGAGAAGAGAGAGATTGAATAAAATGGAAGTGAATACTATTCATAACCAAAGTTTGACTTCTTTGATTTCAGACAGAATGATGTAGTAGTTGGAATCTAAGTGATAGGAATGGGGAGTAGCATGAAAGACGAGGGAAGGGCAACTTGTTTTCAGTGGGTGAAGTTGAGAGAACCAATGAATTATTGGGTAGTAATTCTGTTCTCATAGCATCTCTGTTGCATTGTTTTATTATAAAGAAGAATCAATAAAAAGATGACGCTCAAGGCTTTTAATTTAGTGAATCTCATCTAGGACCAAAAACACCTGACAGTAGCCTGACTTTTTAAAATACAAACACTGTGCTCAGACTGATTAATTTTTATGTTATGAATATTTAAATAAGCTTATCCCAATGGAATCATTCTTACACAGAGCTAATGCACTTACATTTTTAATGAAATGAGTAGTCAACCATTAAAAATAAAATATTGATATGAATTGTTAGACTAATTGATTGGGGAAGAAAGTTATTGTGTAAGCAATCAGAGATTTAAGAAAAATGAATAGAAATCATACGATCCAATTATTATCAGCCCTTGGCCTTAAGAAAGACTCTGTCCAATATAACTCTTTTCGTTATGAACAATCACTTTTGAAACTGTCTATTGAAAATTATCATTGTAAATCAAGCCTCAGGTAGGAAATGAGTCAAAAAGTAAGATGATCTTCAGCAGAAGTACTTGACTGCTTCGGTCCTGCTACAAAATATGGGGGGTGGGGAATTGAAATGATTTTCTCTGTAATTCAAGCCCCAAACCAGCTTTTTCCTGGATTCCACATAAAATACAGCAGCTCAAACTGAAAATAAGTCTCCCCTGAATTTCAAGACATCTGTGCTCTTATCAAGAGATGAACAAATGTAATTTTTAAAGGCACTTTAAAGACTACTAGTTTAAAGATCTTTTGAATTTTTTTTTTAAGTGGAAGAATTATAGTCTAAAGCGAACCCTGCCATTCCTTCTTCTAAGTATGATTTTCTATGTTTGATTGCCTTAAAATGAGCCATACTTTCCTTCAGTTAAAGTTCAGGCTTGGCTAATGAAGACGGCTCAGTTCTCAAGTTCTTTCTAGCAGCTGAATCTATGAATGAAGAGCACAGATTTCTCTGCCACCCCACATTTTTTGCTGACCAATGAATTCTTAACTCCTGTTCAGTTAAGAGTGAGTTGATAAACAGAAAAGGCAGTAAGAGCTATAAGCCATTCAAGAGAAGACTGAATTCAGATTTCCTGCTGAATACCTCTCACATGGCAGTTGGATGAGGAAGGTGTGCATTGATTTGACCAAACAGGGGGTCCTGCCTTGTATTAGTAGCGCGGTAGGTGCCGGAGGCTTGAAGAACAATAGCAAAGAATGGAGAAAGTGAACTGTTGGCATTTTGTGGGCAGGAACAGAGATCCTAGAGGAGTGAGAGCATTGGGATATTGGAAAGAAAATGGTTGAAGTGATGCCCTGGGGTGAGGGGTGGAGTGCAGGGGTGAGGGGATGTGAGAAGAGCCAGGGATGGGGGAAGCAAAGGCAGGGGACCAAGTGAGGCAGAGAAGATGGAGACTTTGACAATTAGTGTCATTGAGTGCCCTGCTTCTCATGAATAACAGTCTCCTGCAGGTCTTATGAAAATGCAGATTCTGTGTTGGTAGGTCTGGTACAGGCCTGCATCTGCATTTCCACTAAGTTTCCAGAAGATGCTGGTGCTGCTGGTCCAGATCACACTTGAATCACGAGATTAGAGGATCCCAATATCATGTGTTGGAACATGAAGAATGTTTATACTCATGAATGAAATATTTATTAAGTGCCTGTTGTTTGCCTAGCAATCTGCTAAGTACTCCAAAGAGTTGAAAAGAAGATGAGAAACCCCCTCGGGCAGGAACCTAGAATCTTACAGAGGAGATAAGACATGCAAACACAAAGCCACTGAAGGAAAACAGAGGAGACTATGTATTAGAAAGCCTCCATGTGGCTGGAAGGCGTCAGGAGGAGGGGGACCTGTCTAAGCATGGTGGAGCTTAGGCAGAAATGAGAAGGAATAACCTTACACTGAAATAAACCCACATCAGAAGAGTCTGGAATGCAGGTGCAAAGAACCACAGAGACCTCTGTGGGGCCTTAATACACCTTACCTTCTTAATACTAATACTTAATAGAATGAGCATCTCTGGGGTTGAAAAGGCTATGTGTTGTAGCTGCATCTGAATTCAGCTGAAAGGCAGGTGTGTCTTGAGAGTCTCCATGGCACCCCACAAATTACTGAATGCAGTATTGGCCATTCAGTTAAATGACTCATTGTCAGAGCACTTAAGGAACCACAGAACAGCTACCATGCATATCTAATATACCCTGCCAGAGGCATTGGGGTTCCAAAGATATAAAAAAAATGGATTCCCATTGTAACAGTGGGAGAAAAATATAAATAATGATTGTGGCATGGCGATGTGTTTAAGATTTGTTTCTTACTTGCATTTGCTCAAGAAAAAAATAGAAATAATATTTTCCTTCTAACTCTCTTCTTAGAAGAACAACCAGGGGCAACTGGGTAGCTCAGGCAGTTAAGCATCTGACTCCTGATTTCGGCTCAGGTCATGATCTCGGGATGGTGAGATTGAACCCTGTATCAGGCTCTGTGCTGATGGAGGAGCCTTCTTAAGATTTCTCTCTCCCTCTCCCCTTCCCCTCCCCCACTCACTTGCATGTGCCTACTTGCTCTCTCTCGCTCTCTAACAAAAGCAGAAGAAGAAGAAGAAGAAGAAGTAGAAGCAGAAGCAGAAGCAGAAGAAGAAGAAGAAGAAGAAGCAGCAGCAGCAGCATGTGTTTGTGTTAAGTTTGACTCTCTGGATTTCTGAGGCCTTGCAGAAGCAAACCTTTCCCAGCTTTGGCAGACTTGACCCACCCTAGGTTATGCTGGAGTTTCCAGAGGAGGGGGACCTCCTGTATCCACATGTCCTGGAGCTTATCATTATGTAACATGATGATAAACATGGGTGTCTTGGTTACCTAGCCAGGGCCGGGAACAATATGTCTGGGAAGAAGAAGCCTTCATCCAAGAAGGACCATCATTTGGGCTGGGCCTTGAAGGATGAGGAGGAAGCTGCCAGGTGGCCTAGGGGGAAGGTCTTCTGGAAGAAGGCAGTGGCTCCGGCAGAGCCGGGGTGAAGTCCCCGTGTCGGGGAGAATGCCATACTAGGGGATTTAGTGCAACCCAAGGCCCCCGGGGGCTGTGGTAGGGGGTGAGCATGGAAAGGTAGACTGAGACCAAGTTAAGAGAGATCCTGAACATAAGACAGAAGAGTTCAGGACTTGTCCTTCTTAGACAGTGGTGTCTACTCAGGACTTTTCCCTCTTGCTTGGATGAAATATGATTGGATGCACATAATGCTGGCAGTTGGATTTGGACCATGGTTAGGAAGACAATGATCTCTTTGCCTGAGCTTCCATTAGACATCTTTGTCTTCACTCAGTTAGTTCCTGAATCATGTGGCGATGAAAGAGTAAACTGGGGCAAGCAGACCACAGGTGATTTGTGGTGTCGTTACTAACGTGCTGTGTGGTTTTTGTCAATGGGCAACGTCCCTGAACCTGTTTTCCCCATTGTGCTGGAAGCAATGATCATTTTGACACAGCAAACTTGGCAGTTCTCACATTTCCTGTGTGCTTCCTGTTTAGAGGTCCCATGCATTATCTACCCAATCCTCCAACGGTCACAGGGACTAGGGTCTGTTATCAGTCCTTCTGCCGTTAATGCTCAACGTATTTAAGTCCTTGACCTAAAGACACACACGGCTAATAATTAGCAAAGCTTCAATTCATACTTTTCCCCTATACACCATTCTGCAACATCCCACACCCCCAAGTTGGCCATTTGTAATAATTGTCATTTTGGAGAAAATCTCAAACTCAAAATTGTTTCAGAGTAGCTTTAAGACAGGACCTCACGATCCTCATGGTATGAAGAAATGCGGGATCATGCTGGCCTGCAAACAACGAATAAATCACTTGGTTCACTCTTCTCTCGTTACACGGGAGGAGCCTGGAAAGCACCCAAAGTCACACAGCTTGGCCTAGTAAGAGCTGGTCCTATTATTTTTTAATGTGGCTCAAGTGCAGGGTATCGAATAGGGATGCTGGTAAATACAGTTTTGGATTTTTTGCACTCACTCATTTTCTATTCCCTACAGTTGAGAGCCATTGTCTTGACTTTTTTAGGATCCCCCATTTCACAATGACATTGAAGGTAAGTATCCTGGGGACTTGGAGAGACCTGGGGTCAGGTAGGAATTCTCGAAGCTGATTGACAGTTGCTGACGAAGATCTGGGTTCTTTGATGTTTTCTTGGAGGAGGTTTAGGCCAGTACTGCTTCAGGAAAAGTGAAAGTTTTCTCATGACTAAAATGGAGATGATATTCTTTACTAGAAAAAATGGTGATGCTAAGTCATAAAATGCGTTTGAAAAATTAAGACCAAAGCAGCATCGAGAGTCTTAAAACTATTTATACTTTTTAATTTAATAACTCATTTCTAAGGATGCATTTTAAGGAAATAATTTGAAATTTTCAGAGATATATGAACATGGATGTTCATCTTAGCATTACTTATAAAAATTAAAAAAAAAAACAAACAAAAAGGATAAAACCACAAATGACCTCAACCGGTCAACTTCAGGACAATGTCCACAACAGAGAATATTATGAAGCCATTAAAATATTATTTAGATATGGCTTCAGTGATGTGAGGAAATGCCCATTATGCAATCTTAAGTGGGGGAAAAAGGTTGAAATAACAAGTAGCATGATCTCAACAATGTAAAAAACTGCATAGAAAGTGGAGAATACATCAAAATATGAATAGTTTCTTATGGGAGGGGTAGAATTATGAGATTAAGAATGATTTTACCCTTTTCCCTAAACTTATCAGAGTTTTCCAAATTTCATATGAGAATGAATTCCTTTTGTAATTAAACAATCTTTTTTAAAAAGCATAGACTGGGGCGCCTGGGTGGCTCAGTTGGTTAAGCGACTGCCTTCGGCTCAGGTCATGATCCTGGAGTCCCGGGATCGAGTCCCGCATCGGGCTCCCTGCTCGGCAGGGAGTCTGCTTCTCCCTCTGACCCTCCTCCCTCTCATGCTCTCTGTCTCTCATTCTCTCTCTCTCAAATAAATAAAATCTTAAAAAATAATAATAAAAAAAAATAAAAAGCATAGACTGTCTTGTGTAAATAACAAAGAGGATCTCTCACAAGACACCTGTTTTATTTTCCATTTAAGGCTGTTATCTTATTTCATGAAGCTGTGTATTTTGACTCAGAATGGGCAAGGTAGTTTCAGCAATACTGGAAATTGGCTATGAAGGCCATTTCCAGAGTTGTGGCTCACAAAAGGAGACCTGTCTTCCAAGGTAGAAGACCTGGGGTCTGGTTCAAGTCCAGGTTCATGGGTCTGAAGAAATAGCTTCCCAATACCACAGGACAGGAGAGCGTGGCAGGCGAAGGGCAGGTAGGTTGCCTTAAGATTGAAGTGATTCTCACTTGAGCAATAAAAGACCTTCAAAGAACCCTAGTGTTTGCTCTAAGAGGAATCTCAGAGGTGAACCAGTCAGCCCCCTCATTCCCTCCAGGCTCCTTACTGTGATGTAATTGACATACAACATTGTGTACATTTAAAGTGCATAACACTTGAGACATTTAATATTGCAAAATGATTACCAGTCACCATGGCGTCAGCTAACACCTCCTTCCCATCAAGCCCTGCATATTACAGGAACTCAGAAAACTGAGTCCAAGGAGATTGAATGACACTTAAGATCACACATCGAGTGACGAAGACTCCCAGCTCCTAGTCCTGCTTGTTTCCACTACTTGAAGCTGCCTCCCTAGCTTTGAAATAAATGTCTGAGTGCTTTAAATAGGCATCTGCAGTTTATTATTAAAATGGAAACTGTGAGTCGCCACTGTTCCTCTACATGATCCCAACAACAAGCCTAGGATGCCAAACACGGCCAGTGCCAGTCGAAAGCACACCCCTGCCACTCTTGGCCAATTTAGTTCTGAAATGGTTAGATTCCCGATGCCCCCTACCAGAATGGCAGCATGTCCAGGATCTGTGAGGGTAATCTGCATTTCTGGAATTCATGAAGGTGAAAGGGGGAATAGCGTCCAGAAAATGTGCCATTTTCAGAAACTTGGTTCAGTGCCCTGGTATAATGGGAATGCTCCTAGTCCACTTTGTGGAAATTGCTTGACTCTGTCCCAGGGGTAGAAATAGACCACAGGGAGGTGGCTGCCTCTGGAAATAGACCAATGAGAAGTTGAGACCTATGATGATAGCAAGGAGCCCCAATAAACAGAACAAATCTCAGATAAAGGCAGGCAATCCTATTAGGATAGAAATGTTGAGTGTGGCAGAGGGGAAAATGGGCTGGGGATAGAATCTAGCTGAAGTCAAAGGAAGTCCCCTCTGATTGGTGGCAGAGAGGATCCACCTATCTCCTTTGAGGGACGTGAGGGTGCCTTTAGCTTTCTAAGCTTTCAGACCCGGGACTGGTGGTCTCAACATCAGACTCTTGCACTTTCTGCTCTGAACCTTGTCCTGCCCTGTCTTATTCCTGCAGGTGTCTACTTTATTCTAGTTCTTTTAGTACCTGGGATCCCAAAGCAACGGTGTCAATGCCTAGAAGCGATATCATGTTGGTGGAAACGGCAACACAGGTGTGCCAATGGTGACCAAAAGGACAAACAATCAGGGAGTGGGGGGTCGGGCGGGCACTCTCTTCCAAGTTTCGACGTACAGTAACCTAAAGGTGATAATAGAGACCATCAATATTTTCAGTTACCCCAGGGAAAATTTGCTAGTAACCTTTATGTTCCGTCTGAGGAATGGAAAGGAATAGAGACACTCAGGATTGCAATGATACTAAAGAGTACTTGCAATAACACTCAACACTCGGGGATTTGAAGAATCCATTAAAATAAAAAATATTAATCCAGTATTTATTACATGGCACACGTTATATGGGCTACATGCTGGGTGACTCAGCATTATGTAAATAAAGGTAGCATTTCTGCCCTCAGGGGCCTTCAATCGAAGGAAAGACAGTAGAAAATTATCTGTAAGCATGATGGATACCACAATGGGGAAGTAACAACCCACTCTGAGATCATATAATAATATATGCATATTTGGGGGAGGGATCCAGATTAAATGAGATCCAATGCAGAAAGTACTTAGCATGATCTCTGGCACACACTAGTGCTCAATAAATGGTAGCTGTTATTTTTGTTATTAGTGACACCATGTTTCAAGGGTCAACTTCCTTTTTGGACTTTTGAGCTGGGAAGGAAAGTCTATGATCTACATGCCATTCATTCATTCATTCATTTGTTCATTTAACAAACTTTTAAAATTTTTTAAAAGATTTATTTATTTGAGAGAGAGAGAGAGAGAGAGATCAAGCATGTATGTCCATGTGTGTAAGTGGGGGGAGGGGCAGAGGGAGAGAATCTCTAGCAGACTCCATGCTGAGCATGGACCCCAGCTTGGGGCTGGAACCCCTGACTCATGAGATCATGACCTGAGCCAAGATCATGAGTCAGTCATTTAACAACCGAGCCACCCAGGCACCCCCTTTTGACATACTTCTTAAAAGCTTATGAGTAAAGTGCTATATTCAGTGACAGAAAGACAAAAATAGATGAGAATCTTTACCCGCAAGGGGCTCAAATTCTAATAGGGAAGAAAGACAAAAACAAAGAATTACGGAATGGTGCAATAAGAAATACAGTATGTACCGCGAAGACCAGTGAGCTCAATTCTGCCTCCCAGGGTCCAAGAAACCTACCCTGAATAAGGGAAGGGAGTTGGATCTAGAAGAATAAGGAGTTGTTCTCCAGGAACACTTGCTCTATAACCAGTTCTTTCCTGGGTGCAGGAAGCTTGGCAAGATGACTTTTAATTTTGTGTTTCTATTTCCATATTTGATCTCTCCATTCAATCACCTAATGCATTGCAAAAAAAAAAAAAAAATGTTGGAAAGGTTTAATTGCCAGGCTGTAGCTATGGAATTTTTGGTCACAAGAACAAATTTAGAACAGACACATTTCTTATAGAGGAATTCACTTCCAAAATAACCCGAAGATGGCCCATCTCCACAAGGACCATGACTCAGAAAAAGGGAGATTCAATCAAAGTCTCAAAGAACACTCCAATCATCTGTGCATCCAAGGTGAGAAACTTCTGTCTCCCAATCCCTGGGACAGTCTTAACCACCAAATGGTGAGAGTGAGGCCATTATCCAAGCTGTCGTCCCCAGGAGAGGCCTGTCTTCTCTGCACTTCCCTTCCCTGGGCACAGAGCCTCAGCCGTCCTGAGGGCAGTTGGTCTAAAGTGTCCCACAAGGGGGTGGAGGAGAAAAGAATGAACACAAGGAAAGTTCCAAAGTCCTCCTCAGAAAGCGGATGTGATGGCTTTGTTCTTTTAGCCTGTCTGTGGCTGAGAGACTGAGGCCCTCCCCACTCTGCAGCCTCTTCTCTGCCAAGAACTTGGGCCAAGTCAGAAGCAAAGCCCAGACTCGGCGAGTTGACTGATGGCCCAGAGAAGCACAAGCCCTCTGATGCCTTCACATGGGTGCCTGCGTGGACCCCTCATGTAAAGAAGGGCAGTAACTGAGTCTGCCAGGCCCACGCCCATGGAGAGTTCTCTTGTCTCTGACCTTGTGGGTCACCCCATACAGCAGAAAGCAAACTAATTTCCTGCTACCCTAGCTGGTGCAGCAATCAGCTGGAGAAGAACCAAACTTGTCTCTTTCCCAGCTCATGTCCGAAACAAGTGAGCAAACACAGTTCCAGCGAAATAGGGAAAAAAAGGAACGACCTTGTTCCTAAAGGGAAGAAGGATGGTAAGAATAGCTATTCCCTGAGCATTTCACTCTCAGATTCTCTAATCATGACCGAGTCTGTCCCGAAGCCCCCTCCCTTCCACCCCAGGACCCCTGTCTTCCGAGAGAAAACCCACTCATCAGTAAAAAGAGACTTGATGGGTATTTATTTAACTCATTATTTAACTCATACGAATACTCGGCAGCCTGATCTGAAGCTTCAGAAACCAATCAATCTGATAGTTCATATGCTCACTCTGACCCCGAAAAAGAAGAACCCAGAAAAATCTGTTCTAGAAAGCCTTCTCTGCAAAAGGACATGGAATGTTTGGGAGATAAATGTCTCCACCCTAAGATGCTCCAAAAGCCAGAAGCAATTAAAGTAGAGAAGGAGGGGACAACCCTGGGGAAAAATCGTATACCCAGACTCCTTCTTCTCCAAGTAAAGCCTTGGATGGTGGCTGTAACACGGAAAGTGAAGAGCATTCCTCTTTATTTGTTCCTACCTTTAGCTTAATGGCTCCCAAGGAGTGAAGACTCAGAGATAAAAGTCTGCCTCCGGAAATTCCACACAGAGCCAGAAAAGCTGGAAGATCTAGGAAAGACTTTCATCAGAATATTAACAGTGGTTATCTCCATGTTGCAAGATTTTATGGATTTTTTCCCTTTCTTTTTATATTTTTCTTGATTGTTTGAAATTTCTCTATATAACAGAACTGAACTGTGTTATAATCAGGAACAAAATAAAATACATACGACCATGTCTTATGTCTCTTTTCAGAGACCTCAGTAAAATAAAAACGAAGGAATAAATTCAAAACAGTCAAGGCAGTTGTAGGAGAGATCCCAACATATTTTCAGTAGAGGTGAAACATTGATGGATAATTGGATCAATGAAGCCATATTCCAGAACGGTGGCAAGGGTGGAGAGGTGGGGTTGCTGAGATCACTGAAATTGTCTGCAGATGAACTGGCCAGTTGGTGGCGCCCCCACTGCCCCCGCCCCGCCCCCCCCCGCCCCCCGCCCCCATCCCAGTTTGGAATCTGGGCCACCAAACTCCAGGCAAAAATCAGAACTCCCTTCTCTACAGAGGTTGAATGTTCTTTCTGAGAATTAGGCTTCTAGCTCTCTGTGTAACTACCCCCTGCTTTTGACATTCGAGAGCTTCCTAGCCAGAATCCTCTTTCTGCTCACACCAAAGGGAAGCCTACCCATCAACCAGCCCCACCAAATGGGACACCGATGGATGTAATGAAGGAAATCCATTTGACTTGAAGGCACAGCTTCATGATATTGGGCCCATAGTATATTATCAGCTCGGGGCCTGCCTCAGTATTTAGGGAAAGAATGGATTAATGTATTAATAATTTCAGTTTATAGTAACATAAAGTTTATTGGTTTTTAACCTTGAAAATCAGCCTCACAGAACACAGAAGACTTAAATATGTTTATAAAAAATGTGGTATGATCAACCTTGATAGTGTAAAAACAAATTCCAGATGTCAGAAAATTAGAAGGTTATGGGGAGAAGAAGGGTGGAGCACTCATATCTTAATCTAATTTAGCTAGGAATTGAGAGGCATTTTCCATGTAAATTGGAAAATGGAAAATAGTATGGAGGTTCCTCAAAAAATACAATTGAATATTGAACGTTAATATTGAATATCATTCAACCATTAAAAAAAGAAAGGTATTCTGCCATGTAGGACAACATGGGTGAAACTTGAGAGCATTCTGTTAAATTAAATAAGTCAGAGAAAGACAAATACTACATAGTAGCATTTACATGTAGAATTTAAAAAAAAAATCCACATTCTTAGAAATAGGGAGTAGAAAGGGAAATGGTGGTTGCTAGAGTTTGGTGAGTCAGGGAAATGACTAGATGTTGGTCCAAGGATACAAACTTTCAATTATAAGATGAATAAGTTCTGGGGATCTAACATATAGCATGGTGATTGAAAATTGCTAAGAGAGTAAGTAGATCTTAAATGTTCTCCCCACAGAGAACAAGTAACTATATGAAGTGAAGGTGGACATGTTAACTAATATTATTGTGGTAATCATTTCATACTATACATGTATACCAAATCATCATGTTGCACACTTAAATTTACACAGTTATATGTCTATTATATCTCAATAAAGCTGGAAAAAAAGAGGTACTGTCTAAAGTTGATAGATTATAAAAATATATGTTTACATTATTACTCAAAGGTACAAAGGAAATGAATAGTAGAACAAAAATAATCATCCAAAACTGGGGAGAGGAGAAGAGGATAGGATAAAGTGCATTAAATCCTTCAAGTGATTAGACAGTGTCTTCAATTAATAAGTCAGGAAGTAGTATGTAAATTTAGAGTCAGATTGGTAACCACCAGAATTAAGAGCAGAAAGCATTCACTTCTGGAAACTAGGGGAAGCACTGAGAAGGGTAGGTGGCCAATTGTAGCTTCTCGTTGTAAGACCTTCTTTTGGTCTTTCTTTCTTTCTTTCTTTCTTTCTTTCTTTCTCCTTTCTCCTTTTCTCTTATTTTTTTTCAGTGTTCATAATAAACATTAGTAGGGAAATGAGAGGGGAAAGAAAGAACAGAACAAAAGAGGGGTGATGGAGGGAGAGAGGGAAGGGAGGGAGAGAGAGAGAGAGAGGAAAATGCCAAATGCTATCAGGAGGTTACCTCTCACTATATCATACTACTGATGCTCTGTTAATAAAAGCCAGCACAGGTGTCAGATAGTATAAAATCAGTCTGACGGTTTGGTTGGTTTCTCCATCTCCTAGAAAGAATTTGAATCTCTGATAGTCACTGCTTTAGAGTTGAGACACAAGGTGCCGCGGCCCCCAAGTCCAGTGAGGCCTTGTGCCCCAGACCGGCTCACTGCCTCTCCTGGTTGGTCTTTGATGGCCAGCCTCTCCTAGACCCTGCCTCCTATAGACTCACCCAGCCTGGACCCAGGACTCTGCTTGGGCCTTCAGCTTCTGGGTTTTGTTTACCCTTACACCAGGCTCTTCATCCGTCATCTGGCCTCCAGTCCAGTCAACCCAAGGTTAATCTGTGGTCTCCAGGCCCAATGAGCGTAAGAGAATAGAGCATTCTTGTTTAGCGTAGATGACTCAGGAGATGGGCGACCCAAGAAAGCTCCCTAGCAAGAAAGGCTGTGCACCGGAACCAAGAATCATGCAGTGGTTAGTAAGTACAGCTTTGAGGCTGAACTGGGATGCTCCAGTCCTGGGTCTGCTGCTAACGTATCACCTTGGCCAGAAGACTTGGCTTCTCTGCCCTTCTCTTCCTTATACGTAAAGTGGGGATAATAATGTCGCTGGCGTGCACAGTTTCATTGAGAGGATCAAATGAGACCATGTATATTAAAGAACTAGCATACTGCTGATTTGCAGTAGGTGCAGGACATTAGATCCTCTCCCACCTCCATTTCTCCTATCTTCCTGCTTCCCTTTCTCTACCTTATATATAGGTGGACACAAAGTGAAAACCAATGAAATGCTCGCAGAGATCACATCTAGGTTAGGTAAAGCTGGGACAGACCCTAATTCTGCTGCTTTGTTGCGAGTCTCTATGCCCGCCGGCAGCTCACTGCCCTTGGGGAAAAGTCCCTCTTCCAGGCAGCATGCCTCTAAGGTAGAGGGGGCATCTGAGGTCACAAGATCCATTAGGACTTTGGGTCATAACATTTTTAAATTTTAGAATTGGCAAGACCTTAGAGGTCATCCAGTCACTGGCCATCATGTAAGGGGAAGTAACTTGAGACCCAGAGAAGTTGCCTAGTTCAGTATCACACACCAGCTAGACTGAACTCCCACGCATTGCTCTTCTGAATAGATACTCTGAGAAAGTTGTGTCTCTGTGTCAAAAGAACGTAAGCTGTGTAATAAAATGTGGTCATAAGTGTGACCAGTATGGAAAAGATGCATGATTGAAAAGCTCTAAACTAGAAAGAGGACACGCATTTTTAGAGCATTTTTTTTTTTAATGTGAATACATTAAATGACACTGTAGTTAAATGCCACTATACATTAAAGGAAAATTTTGTCAGGGCACCAAAAAAGAAACAAAGATGACAGATAACAGATAGGTTTAGGTAGTGAATTTAGTAAACAGTATCTATTAAATGCAACAGACATAATATAACTCAAACAGAAGCAACCAGACATCCTGTTGCTTAGTGTTTTAAAAGTATGGCTAAAAATCTACAGCAAAAGTTATGTAAGAAAGTTAAATAATTTCTAGAGTTTTCTTGTATATCTGATGAGTTAGTATGTTAGTATACATAATTTTTTTTTTCATGGAGTTGATTAGGATTCATGGGCTGGAAGACCACTTGGGTATGATACCATTATGATAACGATGATGATCAGAAAATGGCATTTTGGGGTGCCAAGACAGTCTTGATAGTTTGAATGTAATCTGGTCATTATTAGTCAGCATGGTTACAAGCTGTGATCTGTGATCAGGTTGGTGTTGATGTCAGACTTTTAATGAAACTAGTAAAGCAACATTCATAAGGACATAGAATTTATGCCTATTCGTGACGTTAATCACCAACAATTGCTTAGTAGTAAAATGTTAGGGCTGGAAACTGTCAGGGATGTAGTAACTAATACCAGCATTGGATACGCTTCTGTGGCCTGAGCTACTGGTCGTACGATCACTTGTGTGACCCTTTTCAAGCACTGATACCATAATCTGTTGTATTTCGTGGAGTTTGGGTACATCAGTTTAGGTGGTTTTGAATTGGGAAGGGTTTTTTGAATGGATGTAATAAAATGACTTGTTCATGTGACCCAAGGAAAACTCTCCACACCAACCCACAAAAAACTAGACCTTTGAAACACTTGGAATCTTTCTCTTTAACAGTGTCCATGAGTATAGTATAGATACTATACACTGTAGTTTAAAAAATGTAAGTTTCAATTCACTCATTTATAAAGAAATTACCTCTAAGAAACTCACTTTGTGGGGAATTATCTGGCTCACTTAACAACACTGGCATACATTTTCCAGAAATGAAAGTGACAGTCTGAACTTCATTCTCAAACTTGTAGATTTGAAGACTAGGCTCCAAAAAGTGTATTTCAAGCTTACTGAAAATGAAGTAACTCTGTTGAGTTTACTTTCCTCAATTAATCCTAATAGGATAAAGAAAGTACTATAGACTGACATTATTGAATTGTAGGGCAAAGTAGTACTAAAAACTAAACATGACAATATTGAAGTAGCAGAATTCTAACAGTGCAAGTATTCTATTCATGTTTGGAGCACAAAGTAGAGGACTAGACGTGGACATTTGGTACAGAAGAAAACGTGTCAGATACCCAGATTTATATTAAAGAAGACATGATTTATAAAAAGAAAGTTTTGCTTAATTATTAAATACTGTTTGCTCTCAATTTGCATTTTTAGATAAATTTAGATTTTTATATGAATTTAAGATTTTCATAAATCAGGATCAAAAATAAAGCCCATGTGCTAATTTTTCTTAAATCCAGTCCACCTCACTCATCTCCATGACTTGCCTGCTGCATAGGTGGGCATCTTTCAAACCCCTAGCCTGGGGATCCCTGAACCTGAGGGAAGACTGGCTTCTGCACAGCATGTGGCTGATGCAAGAGTTTAAATGTCTGAGTTCAGAAGCAGAAACGCAGGACACTCCCACTGCATGGGCAAGTGTCCGTGGACCGTGCCACCGGAAGCTACGTCTTTAATACTGGGTGCCACAGACATTCAGAGCCTGGTGCTGACTTTTGAGAGTCTCAGCTCCCCCTGTGCCTGGCCTCAAAACCAGGACTGAGCCTCAGCACCTTTGTACTGAGCTAGCCCTGAGCCACAGGAATCCTTTTTGAATGAGAAATGGAGGCTCTCAAGAGGGAGATACTTGACTTCCTATTAATAGGACAAGTTGGGGCCTCAGTGATTGATTGACACAATAAAGGATAGATTAATTTATATTTTCGTTTTTAGTACATCTCAGTAATAGGATTGGATTCATCCTAACTCCTGATTTGTGACACACCACTGTCATTGACCCATGCATGGTTTCTTTTAGTGTCTGGCTGGATGCATTTATTTAATCACTCAGCGCTCTGAAAGCATTCATTCTCTAAGTTCCATATTGAAGAAGACTAAACACCTCAATGAACCCTACTCAGAGGAGAAGTAAAAGAAGGGCGTGCAGACAGGACAACCAGCATTTACGGAGCACCTCCTGCTTGCCAGGCACTACGAGGGGCCCCTGGCAAACATTTTCTATGTAATTCTCCCAAAGGTGTCCCTGGCAATCCGAGGCAGCCAATGGCGGTTCATCCTTCCTACCCGTGGCCCTTTCCCACTACCGTAAACCGACCACTCAGACCTAGAATCCTTGTGAATGACAAGAACACTTCAGTGCAATATTCTCAGGTCGTTGGGGCGGCGGGCGGGGGGGAGCCGGGAGGGGGGTTGGTGTTGGGTAGTTTTCAATTTTCACAGCTGCACTTTCAAATCTCATTAAAACAGCTTTTTGTGGTTATTTGCAGAGTTGAAATCAACAATGAGTCAGCAAATAAGCAGACACAGCAGGTTGCCTCTCTTGGCAGGTGTAATAAGGGACCTACAAAGTACACTGAGAAAGAAAAACGTGGCTTTGGCGTTCAAGCATGTGAGCCCCTTTGTAAGGATTGTCTTTTGTAAATCCTGGCTGATCTTTATATGTGAATGACTTTGAAAGAAAAAGGAGGCTCTTTCTTCTCCCCCATCGCTAGCAGTGTTTGCACTGGCCCAAGTATCAGATGGGTGGATTGCTAACAAGTTTGGAAATGTCTGTTAGTGTCTGATGCAACCAGGGGCCTGAAGAATACTAATTTTTGTTTTTAATGTTCTGGATTAGAAGAACTCTCTTTTCGATTTCGAGCTGCTCTCAGTCCCTGAGCTGGCCCTTACCTAGGGTTTTAAAAGATTTTCTTTTTTTTTAAAGATTTTATTTATTTATTTGAGAGCGAGAATGAGAGACAGCATGAGAGGGAGGAGGGTCAGAGGGAGAAGCAGACTTCCTGCTGAGCAGGGAGCCCGATGCGGGACTCGATCCCGGGACTCCAGGATCATGACCTGAGCCGAAGGCAGTCGCTTAACCAACTGAGCCACCCAGGCGCCCTTAAAAGATTTTCTTAACATCTGGCTGGAAGAACTATGAGGAAATAGTACAGTGGCTCCATATTAATTGCAGGCTCTGCTCTGGACAAGGGACTGGGGTGGGTGCTGCGGAGTCAGACAGGGCCCTTCCCTCAAGTGGCTCTCAGGCCCCTGCCAGAAGGAGGACAGGGCTCTGAACATCGGAATTCAACGGCGAAAGAAAGAAGGGTCAGTAGAAGTGCAAAGCAGGGACAAGTCCTGAGAAAGGAGTTGATGGTCAATGCGCTCTTTAGGATACGATCCGGAACTAGGCGTGCAAAGGCCCCTCTGTGAGCTCAAGGAGGGAGGACGGGGCCACTGCTGGGGTGCAGATGGGAGGAAGGTGACTGGACAAGGGGGCAGGGAGAAGATTCTCTTAGGTTAGAAGCACTGTAAAAAGAGAACATAGGAGGACATCTCAAAGCCAGATACAAGGAGAGCAAGACGTCACCCACCCCTGCTGGACCCCCCACCCCCAGGGCTACGGCCTCCCCCTGACCTTGACCCCCTTCCTTTGCAACTTCAGCCACATCCTCTGAGCTCCCAGGCTCCGACTGCATCAGCAGGGGGCCACTTCTGCCTGTCTTCCCCCTTTCCCCTTCTCTCTTCTTCCCTAGCAGCCAGGTCTGGGCACAGTAAGGACTAACTTACTAAAATGACCGAAATGACTAAATTAGTAATGACCCGACCGATTTGCTTCTTAGGGGACTGTCTCTGAGGGTGGCACTCCGTCACGCCACAGCAGGCGAGTAGGAAGACGTTTGAGGACCTGGAAGTGTGAGTTCTTAGAAGAGCCCCTCAGGGCGCCCAGTATGGAAACTTCCTAAATCATCCCCGACAGGCAGACAGGCCTCTGTCTTGGCAGCGCCCGGTCCCTCCTGCCTGCAGGTGACGCAGACACCAGCCTTACGTGGGGTCTTTATTTCAGGTCTCTACCTCGGTAGCATGCAAGGGGATTAAGGTCTGACTCAAGGGCACAAAGCCCCTCTTCAGGCCTGGGGCCGCGGTTGGGGCGGGGCGGTCCCCGGGTCAGGGAGACCTTGCCCAGGCGGCGGGGAGAACAAGCTGCTACTCAGGCCGGCTGGCTGTTTACATCAGGGACGCGGGCGCTCCCCACCAGCTGCCGCTGCCGCCCCGACGGTGGCGGGAAAGCTGCTGACAGCCCGCGGGAGGATAATGCGGGCATTCATGGCCCGCAGCTGCTCCCCGCCGCGCAAGCTCACGGGGCAGAGGGGAGCGCACGAAGTGGGAATGCAGAAGGCGGGGGAGGGACGCGGCCCCCGGGTGTGCGCAGTGGCCCCGCTCCGAGCAGCGAGCAGCGCCGGGGCATCGGCTGCCAGGGAAGGTGAACTTTTCTTGCCCGACCTGTTTAAATCTCTAATGAGGCTAGTTAAACATTTCTAGCATTTCCAAATACTCTTCTTGATTTCCCCCACCGAGCTGCCTGCTAAGAAAGGGCGGACAGACCCAATACCCTCGAATGAAAGGATGCAGTTCAACCTTTTTTTTTTTTTTGCCCTGTGAAGATGAGCTGGGTCAGTGATTCTGGGATGTACTGATAAGAGAGTCCCGGATGGGGAATGAGACCTCGGGTCTATTCCCAGCCTTATGACCGTGGCCGTGACCCTGGAGCAGTTATGTAACTGTTCCTGGGCTACTGTGTCCTCACCCTTTAAAATGGACATCATACAACCGTCCTACCTGCTTCACGGGGTGGCTGTAAGGATGAAATGACCAAAAAAAAAAAAAAAAAAACAACCATAAATCATGTTATACACGAGAGGCCAATAAGGCTTTGAGAGCCCGGATGGGCAAGCTTGCCCACAAAAGGCCCCCTAGTAAATTCTTTAGGCTTTGTGTATCACATAAGGTCTCCGTTATTTTTTCTTCTCCGTGGATTTTTTTGCAACCCTTTAAAAATGTAAAACTCATTTCAGCTCCTGGGTTGCACAAAAACCCACCCTGGGCAGCATTTGGAGCACAGGAGAGAGTTTGCCAACCTCTGCTAGAGACAGAGAGCAGGTGAGGGCCCGAGGTCGCGTCAGCCCTCCAGTGGTTGTGATACATCTAAATATAAATAAGTATTAATAAATAAATGATGTATCAGTAGTATATGACTACAAATAAATATACGTATCCGTTGTCTTTCTTGGAGCCTCCGCTAGTGAACTTCCTTGAACCTAAGGCCATCTTGTTCAAGAGCTGCTAGAATCTCTTGCTGCTCACGGAGCTCTTCCTTGCCTAGATTAGAGCATCCATGCTGACTTGCTTAGGAGCCTTCAGCCTCAACTTGACTTAAGAGGTTCACTGGGCCCTTGTACTAACAAAACCCTGTGCAGACCATCCTGCCTTTCAAGCTAATGCTGCCCGGGCATAGCACCTGCAGGAAAAATGGGGTGAAGGACTTTATCCGGGGGCAACTACTACCCATGTAAGAAGCAGTTCGTGTTGCTTGTGACAACTGGCGCACACCGGGACTTTGTTGACGATGCATTTTGCAGTTGTGTCATTATTTCTCCTGTAATACCCTAATGAGATCAGCTGACGTTATCCCTCTCATTTGCAAAGAGGAGACTATTTAAACATAGTACTCGAGGCGCTACAGTCAACTTTCACGATTGGGTGGAGCGATGGTTTCTCGTTCCTTCCGCCTCTGATGAGGTGTCGGGTCCCCGCTTCCCCTTGCCTGTCCCTTTCCTCTGCGCTTGTCCTCATTTCTTGTTTGAAGACATTAGCAGAGCTGCAGAATGTGGGCTGGATGAGAATGGCAGAGCTCAAAGAATGTTTGCTTCATTCTCTTCCCTTCTGAAGAATTTCCAAATTAAAACTGCAGATCAGTATCCTTATCTAGCCCAGAAGAACGAAGGCGGCCCGATTTCAGATGTTACCCATACAAGAAAGAGGCAGTGCTGACCTGATAAATTTTGCTTTGGTTGGTCCTCTGTGGAGATAGGAGGAAGTAGGTGCAGCACTTTGGAACCAGTTTCTGAGATAGCAACCATCTCGTACCTTCTTTTGACAGAGGGGGATATGGAGAGCCAGAAAGGGTGTGAGCTTTTCAGGAAGATGACTGGTGCTCAGAGCTAAGACCAGCACTGCTGTCTGATTCTGTTCAGTCCATTGTCTACCACGTCCCGTTGTTGCCCAGGACGTCAGTTGCCCTGATGGTCACAGCCCCACAAGCTATGCCTCAGGTGTGTCGTTTCAGTTTTATGACCTTGGGAAATCTTTTTCCACTTCAGATGAGAATCGCTATCATTTCTAATTCAATCCCATGTTTTCCCTCTGAATGATCTCTTCATTTTGTTAGCACACAGGGCCAAAAGTTCAACACTACTGTTCTAACAGTACACGGAGTAAAGCTCTCCTCTGCAGAGGAGAGTTCTAGGCTTTGAACGCAGGCCATTGCAAACATAGACCAAGGATCTTATAAATGCCTGCCCCTCGTCACAAGAGGGGAAGTGTAGATGGCTTAGGATGAGCCTGGCATCCTCCTGGGCAGACCATCCCAAGGCACCCATCGTAGAGATGGCAGTCCTCTGCACCATTTTCAGGTGTGAAGGAAAATACTTTGGAAGTGAAAAGCTAGACGATGAGTAGCACATACAGGGAGTAGAAGGGAAGGTATACCACACCCCCCTGAGAAACAGCTGACTTCCTTCTTCCTACTTCATATTCCGTTACTCCTATAGAGAAGATAGGTAAGAACACATTTGAGGGGAATATAGTTTGTCAAAACATCTCACAACTCCCACTAACTTCAGGATAAAATCCAAACTTATTGGTGTGGCAGACAAGGTCTTCCACGATTTGATCTCAACCTTCCCTTCCAAGCCCCATCTTCTGTCACTCCCCACATACCCCACCAGCCTCTGAGAACTTCTTGTCACTCTTCAAATGTACTATATTCTTTTTTTTACCTTTTTGCTTTTGCCTATGTTTTCCCCTGTGCCTGGAGGGCCCTTTTTCTTTTCTGTGACATGATGAACTTCTACTCATCCTTCAAGACCCAGCTCAAATGGTCCTTGTGAAGCCTTTCCTGACTCTCCCAGGCAGTTACTTCTTTTCTCTCTCCTCCATTAAGGTCTTGTGCAAACTTCTATGATGGCCCATATAACTCTCAAAGAGTTATTTACTTATGTATTTATCTTCTCCATTAGTCTGAGAGAGCTCCTCATCTGTAGGAGCCGTGACTACTTATTATTACCCTCTGAGCCTAGCCCAGTGCCTGGCCATCATAGTGTCTAAGAAATGTTGAGTGAGTGAATGAATGTCCTGGAATTAGGTTTTGTAAGGCTTTGACGACCCAGCAAACTGATTTAATCTCAGCTCTCCTCAGTGGTGTCCACTGTGGGATGCTCAACATGACCCACCGGAGTAGAAAATATTAGAACTCCTATAGTAATTTATGTTTGTCAGAAATTAACAACTAAAGGAAGCTTTTCTAATATTTCCTATGGATCATTAGTAGCACATGTATTTAACTTATAAATACATATATACATTAATATGCATTGAAAGCCCTGGAGGCCACTCTTTTAAGCAATGGGAAGTCATTGAAAAATTCTAAACAGGGACAAGCACAAAAAGCACCAGTGTGTAGGAGAATTGATCTTGTAGACTGGAGAGAGGTAGGGCCACCAATCAATATGGAAAGCAGAACAGTGGCCCCTACACAAGAGATAAGAAGAGACTAGGCAAGAGTAGGGGCTGTAGAAATAAGAAAAAAAGGGAGGGTCTGCTAACGAATTACACCTCCATTATCATCACGACATCAGCGGGACCGGGGTGACATATCAGCTAATAGTAAGCAGGAAGAGTCAGAGCCCCACAGAGACCCTAACGTGTAGTCATAACCTGAGGCAGCAGGTGGAACTCGAAGGTGAAGATGGAATACTTGGCCCCAGGCTTAGATTCTATAAAGTGACGCTTAAAAAAAAAAAAAGGAATTTCTCCACTTGTTTGAAGGGGCAACCCACCGGGCTTGTCGGATCCCAGATGGGGCTTCTTGATAGACTATTTATAGCCTCAGGCGGCTGCAGCAACATTGCGCAATTGCTGTGCAGGAGGGCCTGTCTGAGCCACTGCTGGGTGAGTGACCGACTTTTGGCTGCTTCCTGTTGGCTTAGGAAAGAACAGAAGAAGGTGGATTTGTTTGTCCGTTGAGCAACCCACTATTGCCATGCCTCTGTCTGTCTCCCTTTAAACATTAACCACCTCTTAAAACATTTGTGTTTCGTGCCCAAGGCCAAGAGGGCCCCCAAGAGAAAGAAGAGGAGGAGAAGGTAGGGGAAGAGATGGGAGGGGGGGAGGGGAATGCTCCCTACATCAAGAATTTATTCATTCCACAAACATGGGTGAAGTGTCCACGGTGACCATGCACCACCCGAGGCCCAGGGTCTGAGAGCTGAGTCGAGCATGACTCCCATCCTCAGAGACTCCGAGACAAGCAGAGGAGACAGAGAAGTAAACGCAAAGCAAGAGAAAGGATAAACCCTGTGCAGTCTCTGGGCCTCTCTACTCTGCATCTGCAGGTACCAGAGAAGGTTGCAGGGGAAAGAGGGAGGAGGTCCTCAGAGACCAGAAAGTTTCCAGGCTTTTTGTCCCCAGGGCAGTGACTCTCAAACTGTAATGCATAAAACATGCCCTGGAAGAGTTGTTTGAAAGGCAGCTTCTGGTTCAGCAACTTGGCTTCAGTGGGTCTGGGGCGGGGCCCAGGGCTCTGCATTAGCCGGGCTCCTGGAGGAAATTCAGAGTTAGGTGGCCTGGAACCACTAAGGGATGTTGCCCTTCCAGAGCAAAAGCCTGGGTCTGGAGCTGCCCACCAGGAAGCCAGTCCACCAGAGGCTGATGGAAGAAACTGGAAGAAGAAAGAAAGAGGGAGCATGCAAGACCATTAACAGCAGACAATGGGGAGAAGGAGGAAATCTGGTAGGTGGGGGATAGAAAAGGAATGCCTCTGTAAGGAGAAGTGAGGGACAATAAGCGGGGCCTGGGGCCGCACGGGTGACCGGGGACCATGATTTTTGGTCTTTGTCCTGGGAACTCGATGACTTACCTAAGCAAGCACAGAGTGATGAGCAGAGCCTTGGGCATGAAGAGCCCCTGTGGACACAGCCTTTATTTTGTCTTTCTTCCTGATGCCCTGGCTGCGGCATATCGTTTTGTTCAACTGGTGAGGCTGGATACAGCCATGGGCCAGGGAACGGGAGGCTGCTCTCGGGAAGATGCACTCATTGACACCGTCTTCAGTGACTTCCCTGGTTCTGGGCAGCTCTGTCTAGCTGCACCCACCCTCACACACCCCCGTCTAGTCTCCCGCAGAGCAGCGTCCAGCTGGCTACCTGGGAAGGCGGCAATGGACCAACCTACACGAGGAGTGCGCTCTGATGGCCACGGGCCATTTTCCCCAGTGGTCTACAGATCTCGCTCCTCATCCTGATCGTGTCAAGATTGTTTTCTTTCTTGAACCGGTTTTAGGCTGAAATCAGAGCCCTTGGGGTGTGGTTGCCCTAACTCTAGCGCCATTTGCTTCCTCTGCGGCATCAGGTAGGATGCTCCTGTTTATCCTGGCACTGTGCCGAAAGCCAACTTTCCCTCACCCATCTCCCTTCCTCATCCTTTAAGCTCCTGCCCTGGTGTCACCTTCCTGTGACCTTCCTGAACCATCCCCTTTCCCATTGGAAGTCCTAATCGTACGGACTCTGTTCGGGTGTGCCTCAACCATTCGACTCCAAGGTCCGGTGATCAAGTCTCACAGGAGTCACTAGAACAAATGGTCAGGAATTCAGGCTGACCTGAGCCAGCCACTCAGCACTGCCACCTCCCAGGGTGACCTCGGGCAAGTTGCTTCATTGTCTTAAGTCCTGGTTTCCTTGCCTAGAAAATGGGCAGGGGGCGCCTGGCTGGCTCAGTCAGTAGAGCATGTGACTCTGATCTCAGGGTCGTGAGTTCAAGCCCCACGCTGGGCGTTGAGCCTACATTAAAAATAAATAAATGAAGTAAAATAAAATAGGCAAACATTCGTACTTACTCTTGAGGTTAAATAAGCTAATACTTGGTACAGTGCCTGGAAAGCCGTAGCCCTCAATAAATGTCAGTCTTCTCATTGTTCCTATTTATATCCTTACTTTTAATGTAATCCCCATGGACTTAGTACCGAG
The DNA here is from genome assembly GCF_002201575.2 of Neomonachus schauinslandi. Taxonomy (NCBI): domain Eukaryota; kingdom Metazoa; phylum Chordata; class Mammalia; order Carnivora; family Phocidae; genus Neomonachus; species Neomonachus schauinslandi. The sequence continues at coordinate 26,712,274 of NC_058404.1, forward strand.
TAGGTGTTTAATGATGTTTATTGAGTTCGCAATTAAGATATGTATCCTTATCACTGGATCTGTTGATGCGTCCGTTTTAAGGAGTGGGCAACTCAATGTTTTCCCGTAATTCTTCAGTATTTGGTGGTGGTTCCTCTGTACGAGGATTGGTTTCTAAATAAGTGGCATTATCTAGATAAGCTCAGGCAGGATCTCCCACCCACTCTTCTTTTGTGTCCATTGCTTCAGCCTGTTCCTCTTACTTCTGTTCCCATCCTTGCATTTGCTGTCCTGCTTCTCAAGGAAGAAATCAGAAAATGATGGCGATCTAAAAGTACCTTAAACCGAGCCTAAGTTCTCCAGAGGAGAGTAGCTGCAGACGTCTATGAAATCTGTTATAGATGTTTGAATTCCACTTCCCCCGAGGTTGATTTCCACCTTGTGAGAAGAGACAGGAAGAGCTAAGTAAACTAACTCTGAAGTCCTTTTTAATTGCAATCGCCTGTGGTCTCCTTTTGCGCACAGCTGGATTTTTAGGCTTAAAAAAGGGAAAGCAGTTTTTGTAAACAAACATCATGTAATGACTGGCTCCGACTCCCCGGTTTGGATCATCTCAGAAAGAAAGCACCATCTCCACTGCTTGCCCTGTTTGCTCCTTGCCTTCGCCACTGGCCTGGAATTACCAGGGGCTGTTTGCATGACTGAGCAGAATGTCTGGACACTTGGTGGAGGTCCCTTGGAGTTCAGGAATTCTTAGGACAGTTAGCAAGGGTGGACTGAGTTCAGAATGAACCAAGCTATTCCTAGAGATCTTAATCAAATAATCAAAGGTTAATATGAAGAGGAAACATCATAAAAATGGGTGAAAAGCTGGTAACAAAAAATCTGTTAGCTTTCTTTCCTCTCTGGGAGAAGCTATGAGCCCCATCTATCCTGTGAAGGCTGAAGGTGTTCCTTGTGTTCAGCCTGCCACCCACCCCACCCCACCCTGCCATGTGGTCCCTGAGCCAAGGAGAGACCCTGGGGATGTGGGAGGAACCCCATCCCCCACCCAGGCGGGTGGGCCTGGGTACTGTCCTTTGTCTTGTCTCTTCATCCGTCTTCCATCCCGTGTGGCCCACTTGGAAAGCATTCTTCCTCTGGGCCATGTTTCTCATCTTCTCTTAATCCATTTTCTCCTTTTGAAAAGCATGTTTTAAAAATCTCATATATACCTCTCCCCACCCCCCTGAGGTTTTTCCTAGGCACCCCTGGGCCCAAGCCTGTCCTAACCCCCGCCCACTAGTGTGGTCAGCGCCGGCTTTGGTTCCTCCTTCTCACCATGCTCAGTTGGTTGCTGGCAAGCTTTTAAATCCAGACATTGTGCAGTCAAACACAGGGTCTAAATGAATCATCCATTCACGAGTGTTTCTTAAGCATCATCTACGTGCTGTCAAGCACTGTGAGAGCCCAGGGGCTCCCATGATACATGAAATTAATGCCCTCCCTGCCTTCAGGAAGCACCAGAAAGATACATGGACAATTTTAAACTGCTTGGCACTATCTAACACTAGGTACAGAGTCTTGTGGGACCCGGAGAAAGAAGCGACTAGCTCTGCGCCCGGGGGGTAAGGGCAGATCTTGCAGGCGGAGGAGGGAAAGGACAGCCAGGAACAGAACACAGCCTGGGTGTGTTGAGGGGCAGGATTTGGAGGAAACATGGCTGATTAGGGAAAAGGCAGGTGGTTGGGGGGAACTGGAACACAATGCTGGAAAGTGATCGGCCATGATGTCGGGAAGCGGGGTTGCTGTCTGATGTGAAGGCAAGTTGAGGCATTTGGTCTCGATCCTGTTGGCAATGGTATAATAATCAGATAACTCGGCAAGGAACTGAAAAATAATATGAATTTTGGGTCTTCCAATATAAATATAAAACTACCTGTTTAGCCAGCATCCTAGGGGTAGTCGAGAAATTAGATGTCAAACGTGAGAAGAAATCAGTGGGAGAAACGCCTCCAAAGCAGCCAGGGAGTGGACTCTTGACCAGCAAAGCTGCTGTGGCAAGTAGGGATCTAATCATCCTAAAGCTTTAGCTTGCTGTTTTAAACTGCCCGGGCACCAAACTTGTTTTTGCTGCGCTTCTAGAATGGAACCAGCTCAGCTTCCTACGTGATACCACTATATTATAGCAAGAGATGATAAGTAATAGGATTTCTGTGAAAGTGCTTGCAACATACAGGATGTTCTACAGAAACATTGATAATGAGTACTGCAGTTTTCCATGTAACTACTCAGAGATCTTCCTCGGAGAAAATTGTTCCCTTCAATATAACAGGCAAGGTGAAACAGAGGACAGTGAGAGGAGATGGGCCCAGCCCATCAGATCAGCCAAATCAAATTTGTGACCATTAATATTATCCTTGTTATTTAGAATAATAACCTGAAAGCAGCAAAAATAAAGCATGTTTTGTGGGTCTCTAGCTTTTGGGCATGTTCTGTGGGGTTAATTAAACTGGCTTCTTTAAAAGCAGGACTTCTCAGAGCCTTGAATATGCAAATGAGCATTGTGAATTCAAAACAGGTTTTATAGCCAGTATCCCTCAAGTTGATTTGACTACCAAACCCCCTCCTACTTCCTGGTCCACACTGTCTGGAGGCCTTCGAAGACCTTCAAGAAATATGAGCATCCACTCTCTGTCACTCTACATTTCTAGAGGAAAACACCCATTTCTAGGGGAAGGTGGGGGTAGCCTGTGAGGCCACAGCAGGGGCTCCAGCCCCTCAAGGCCATCAGCTCTGCTCTCTGACCCCAGGAGCTTCCCCTCCTGTTCTTCACTAAGACCTGCCCTGCTTCCCACCTGCCTTGCCCTACACGCTGCCTGCTAGCCTCACCCCTATCTCCTGACTGTTCCCATTCCTTGATATTTTCAGCCCTGGCCCAGAGCTTAAGCCAGGAATTCAGCAAGAAGGGCCCCAGGCTACAGCATGAAGAGTCTCTCATTGCTGGAACACCGGCCTGTGAAATATTATTTTCTTTCCTCACATTTAAAAAAAAAAAAATGGGGGCGCGGGGGGTGGAGGGATTCTTATAGGACTCCTTTTGTTCTGTATTCTACTTCGCATAGTTAGCAATTATTCGTGTTAGTTTCGTGTGTGCTCGCTGAGGTTTGATCTGCTTTTCCATCTTTGTGTGTTATCTTACTGTTTTTATTTCTGACACTTTGTTTTTCTTTGCATGGAGGCAAAAAGAGACCTTAATTTGTTTTTGCTTTCATGTTTAGTATTAATAACGTGATTTTTTAAAAATATGATTTTTTTCCCCAGAATGACATGCACGAAATGTTCTTCACAGGTGGTTATGTCACGTGAGGACAGCTGCCCTGAACGGGAGACTTTTCCCTTTTTTATGGGAAAGAACTATATTTTCCTGATCTGGCCCTTTGGGTTTTGGTCTCTGGGCCTCTGCGCCTTGAGGGATACTCCTGTGCTCTCTCTCTTTGTAAGGCAAAGAGCTGATTTCTGAAACTACTTGATCAGTCCTGAAAATTAAATCTCAAACCTTCCATTTGAATAAGAAACTGTCTTCCAGCTTCAAGCTTTACCTCAATCAGCATTAGTTTTATTCAAGTGAAAAATGTCCCCCTGGTTCCCTCTCCTTCCACTAAAATTCTTGGTACTCTTAGGATCCTCATTTTATTCAAAAATAATGCAATTTCTTCCATCCCCGTGTGCTCTAGGCTTATATTTCCATCCGTTTATGGAAAAAAATGACAAACCTATGAGTTTGTCAAATTTAGCCTGTCCAGAGATAAATCACATTACCCTCCTCCGAACTGTCCCTCCCCTGCTGTGCGTAGTCAAGACGTACAACAGCCTCTGCCTAGCTGAACAAGCTCAGATCCCCCCAGTCCTCACGGGGTCTTCCTTCTTCCCCATTCCATCAGTCTAATCTGATCTAACTTAATGTTCTCAAATCTGAATCAGTAATTCCTCTTGCCTGAATCTCTTTCTCTTCCTTCTGCCATAGCCAACTCTTGTCTCCTTGTTTCTGGACAGCCAAATCATCTCTTTGGTGGTCTCCTTATGAGAACTTCTCCTCTTCTAAATCCACCCTCTGTGCAGCAGCAAGAAAGGTCATCAGCAGAGCACTTGCCCACCCCCCACCTAAAACCCACTGCGGGGGGCTAGCACTGGGTCCTCGGCAGTAGATCAAGGTGTAGCCACAGCCATTCGTGCCTCCAAGAAGAGTGGAGGTCATTGTGGATCTGAACCAAGTGACTCTAACAACTCCTTCACCAAAACAAGGCCTTCTGACAAAGGGCCCATGGCCAGGTTCCTTCAGCTCTGTTCCCTTGGCTCTGGAAATTGCTGCAGGCTCTCATTCTTACCTGGTTTCCCCACTTAAATCCTTTGCTTCATCCCAAGATCTTCTCTTTCTGCCTATCCTCCGAGTAGTGGCCCAGTGGGACTCTCTGGAGGTTACTTCTTGGCTCACACTTTGTTTCATGGCCTACTAGCCATAGGCAAGCCCCATGTAGCCCCCGTGACTGGGTCACTGCCGACCAGCCCAGGTCCAGCACCGTGGCCTTCCACTGGTCAAGCGAGGGGTTGGGATGGGACTCTCAATGATGATGTTAGAGACTTTGAGGTGTGAGAGATAAAGCTCACTGGCAACCTCTTAGAGTCCACAACAAATATTTCTAGTGTGTTCATTCACGGAGTCATTCAACAAACATTTATATAGGAAGACTACGGAGTACCAGGTACATCACATAGTATTGGCAGTATGGCACAGAGGGTATCGGACTGGGTCCCTGCTCATCGAATCTCTATTCTAGTGTTGGAGGGACAGAGACACATTTAGCATCAATAATTGTCAATGGTTTTAAAAGCCTGAAGACAATGAAGATGTACAAACTGTAAGTGATCTGAGTGGGAAGGGCTATTCTAGACAAGATACACCAGGAATTCACCTCTGAGAAATGACATTTAAGCAAATATCTGAGTAATAAGAAGTGAACAAACCAATTTTGGTCTGCCGAGCATACTAGGTCAAGGGGTCAGCAAAAGTAAAAAGCCCTAAAGTAGGAATGAACGTGGGTGAGTCTGAGAAACAAAAGGACAGTAGTGTGGCTGGGCTTGGTGAGCAAACAAGTGGGTGAGAGGAAATGAGATCAAACGGGAAGACACAGACCAGATCATGTAAGGCTTCAGTAAGTTTGCGTAAGATGTTTGCATTTCCCCCCAAGAGCAAAGGGAAGCCGTACTCTGCTCACTCGGAAACAGAGGAATGCTAGAGGCCATGGTGACTGAGCATCTGGGTTCTTGCTCATCATACAGGGAGTGGAGACAGGCCCCGAGGAAGGCACTCAGTGCTGAGTCTCTTACAGGTCCACAGCTTGGCGATAATATCCAGGTAGGACACCTGACTCCAAGGGCTAGTAAGGAGTTCAAAGAAGAAGGGGGCCACATGGATCCAAGAAGAGTAAGTACAGACCCACTGTTCTTTCTTTTTTTTTTTTTTTAAAGATTTTATTTATTTGACAGAGAGAGACAGTGAGAGAGGGAACACAGCAGGGGGAGTGGGAGAGGGAGAAGCAGGCTTCCCGCTGAGCAAGGAGCCCGATGTGGGGCTCGATCCCAGGACCCTGGGATCATGACCTGAGCCGAAGGCAGATGCTTAACGACTGAGCCACCCAGGCGCCCCCCCACTGTTCTTTCTTAAGTGCTACTGGAGGCAGGGGTTTGGGAAGGTAGAGAGAGAGTCCCAGCGTTCAGGGAGGCTGAGATGTGAACTTTAAGATGGCATCATTACAACCTAAAGACAGGTACAGGTTATGGGTTGCAACAATGGGGCCACGTGAGAGGAGCAAAAACACTCGCACTTAAGCCTAGCCAGCCTTGGACATACCATGCCATTCATTCTCAGCTCTGCTCTCCTGCATGTAAAAATACATGGAGAAATGGCACCCTGCTCTTCATGGAGGGTGGGCCCCAGAAGTGCCCACTAGACCAATAGTATAAATCCCAACTCGAGGCAAAATGGCCCCCTTGACCTTTTTAATGGTCTAATAAGCAGATCTCCCTTGAGAAGGGCCTCTTGCTTTCATGGCTGTTCTTTTTCCTGCATGATAGTTTTACCTTTGCTAATATGCAATGGTAAAAAAATAGAAAGAAAAAAGAAAAAAAGCCATCCTATGAAATAGAAGATACTTTGAAAGTGCTAAGAGTGCTCGGTTCTCTGGCAAGCCTTGGCCAACAGTGAGGCTTTAGAATAAAATTAGGAACTGTATGAAGGATGAATGGGTCCAGTCTGTCTCCTGCAGAGCTCAGCAGTGTGGATGGGGCCAGAGTCATCCCTTGGTTCCTAAGCTTTAATAGAGCGTCTTTCATTCAAAGCTCCCAGGACACTTCATAGCTGCTAAAATGATCCTAAGCAAATATTTGGAGCTACACACTACAGGTGGGAATATGGAGGCACCGAGAAGAAAAAGAACTGACCAAAGAGCCGAAGAGTCAACTGTGGAGGTAGGACCAGAATCCAGGACCTGAGCCAATTCAGAGCTCCTGTTGGCAAGATCCAGCCTGGAAGAGAGCACTGGGACTTCATGATTGAGATGAGTTATAATCAAACAAGTTGGGGGGTCCACAGCCACAGCCAGTTGTGAGCCAGCTGCATCCTAATCCAATGCCACCCTGGCACGTGTGCATGGAGGCTGGGTGACTGGCAGCTCTAAGTGGTTAGGACTTGAATAATTCAAACTCTCTAATTAGATTGACGATGTCTGTTAGAGTGAGCATATGCAGCGAGGTGTGTGCTGTGTTGCTGACAAATTCACTTCATAGCTTCAATTAAACCCATTTCCTGTGTCCTGGGGCCAAAAAGGCCAATATACAAAACGACCACACGGCCATATTGCCAAGATAAGGGTGAACACGGTACAATTCACCTGTGTACACTGCAGGCTGGAGTCTGGGTCGGGAGGCCACAGTGAAGACTAAAGAGTGCTATGGTCTGAATGTTTGCTTCTCCCCCCACCCCAAAATGCATACGTTGAAATCCTAACCCTCAAAGCCAATGGTATTAGGAGGTGGGGCCTTTGGGGTGATTAGGTCCTGAGGATGGAGCTCTCATGAATGGGATTAGTGTTCTTATGAAAGGGCCCTGGGAGAGCTCCTCAGCTCCTTCTGTCATGTGAGGCTACAACAGGAAGTCCGCGGTCTGGAAGAGGGCCCTCACCCCATCATGCTGGCACCCTGATCTTGGACTTCCAGCCTCCGGAACTGTAAGCAGTAAATTTCTGTCCTTTATAAGCCACCCAGTCTGTAATATTTTGCTATAGCAGCCCAAAGGGACTAAGATGAAGAATAGACTTTGGTATGGTCCCCCAGGGTGGACACTGCCTCATTCTCGCCACTGTTGACCTTGAAATAAACAAAACTTGAACACAGTGTAGAGTCACGACTTGGGGTACTCCGACCTCCTTCTCTCAATTGGCCGCACTGGAGATGAGTAGCTGAATGGCAGACAAGGAAGGAAAGATTTGGGAGCAAAATAAGACACATTGAAAATAAGAAGAGCTTCAAGACTCACGATGGGCTACAATCAATAGCACTTCTCTACCCATTTGGTCCACGGAGATTGGTTTGTCCTGGGGCTTCTCCCAGGGGTCGGATCTCAGCTGAGATCTCCCTAAATAACAGGATCTCAGGGGAGCTTCAGAGCCCATACGAAGTCCAGCATGGCTGTGGGAGGTCAGGGGCCATTTTAGCATTACGGAGAGGTGGTTACGAATTTGAATTCGTACTTCTTTTACTAGCTGTGGGATCTTGGCCAAGTCACTACATCTCTTTGTGCCTTCTGGGCACAAATATTATGTATTGGACAGGGTTGTGAAGCAAGAAGTTGATAGAGTGAAGCACTTAGAACAGAGCTTGCTCTGCGGTAAGAACTCAATAAATGTCTGCCATTATTATTACCGTTACATAGCAAACCCAAAGTACCCCAGAGCTCATTAGACTTCTGGCTCCTCTTCCATGCAGATCCAATTCACTCTTGGGTCCAATTTAACTTTGGAGTTACATGTAAGACTTATTTTCCGGGGTGCCTGGGTGGCTCAGTTGGTTAAGCGTTAATCAATCAACTCTTGATTTCGGCTCAGGTCATGATGTCAGGTTCGTGAGATCAAGCCCCGTGTCAGGATCCACACTCAGCGGGGAGTCTGCTTGAGATTCTTTCCCCCCACCCTCTGTCTCTGTCTCCCTCTGCCCCTCCCCCCGCTTGTGCTCTCTCTCGCTCTCTCGCTTTCTAAAATAAATAAATAAAACCTTTAAAAAAAGACTTACTTTCCAAATTTAAGGGCCTTGACCAAAAGATCACCTTTGTTGGCAGGTGGGAAAGGAAGCCAGGCTGTGCTGAGGAGCACCCTCATCACTGACATTTTGCTCAGCATCAGCCAAGGCTAGCCCTGGGTAAAACTGAGAGACAGGCCAAATTGGCTTACATGGAGCAGCCCCCTTCTAGCACCCCATCATGCTGGGGCCACCCAGGATCCATGACCCCAGAAGCCCCAAGGGCAGGGACATCGGTGGCAGCCACCCACCAGCAATCAGTCAGCAGGCTTACAGTGGGCTGGGGAGCGAGGACCAGCTCAGAGGGGTTACCTATCGCTTGGGGCTGGTGAGAGGAATGGGGGAGAGAATTAGAGCAGAAGGGGGTGGGCCTCAGTGCTAGGATTTGTCTGAGCAGGTCTTGGGCAACCAAAAAGCATTTGTGTACTGGAAAGAGCCACCCAAATGTGCAGGGGTGTTATTATATCATTGTTACTAGTTGTCATTCAAAAGCCAGTTGTTAGCATCTACGTAACAGGCAATGGAGTGAAGGAAGCCAAAGGGATCTGGGTTTGCACCACCTCTGTACCTGACACAGGACTGTGGCCTTGCAGAGCCTCACTCGCGGCCGCCGCCGCCCCCTCCCCCTCCCCCTCCCGTGAGGTCCCAAAGAGCAGGGTCTTTGATGGACTGAGAGTGACAATGTAAATTGCCTGGCTCATAGCAGACAGAGTCAACCCGGGTGACTTTTCCCTTCTCTCCGGTGAAGACAGGCTACTTTTTTTTCCACATGGAAATGGAACTTCATAAACCAGAAAGCAAGACGGCTGCCCCAGGGAAGGTTTTAGGAGTGAGTTATTTTCATAGCATCTTTTCTCTCCTCAAAGATCATGCAGAGAGGGAATATCCATTTCAGTGTGGTTCAGGCTTCGGCAGCAGTTGCTCACAAAGGGTGGGGTTAGGGAATGTTTCCAGTATGCGGAGCTCTTTTGCTGACCTAGGTCCTGTCTCTGCAGACTCTGCCCCGCGGGAGCCTCCAGGTGTGTGCTGAAAGGGCAGAAGAAGCTTGCCGAGGAGGCCAAGGGCTCCTGGAGACTCCGGGCCAGGCTTGGTGCGTGGGCTGGAACGCTCCCGCAGCTGTCAGAGCCCACAGAAGACACCCCCCACCAGGCCAGGGAGCGCAGAGGGGTGTCCTGGTGCTGTGGGAGCCTTCCACTTGAGTCCGCTGGATGTGGCCAGCACTCCTCGTAGCTTTTCGTGGTCCCTTTCCTTGGGCAGCTTCCAAGCCTCCCGTTGGGCTGAGTCCAGGAGCTGAGCAGCTCTGTTTGCGAAATCTCCTACCCACGGGAGGCCAAGGCCAGGCATCTGCCCGTAACGGGGATGGGAGTCTGTGGAGGTGGCATGGGTTTATTATTCCACGACCCATGTGATTGGCACATCTCTCTGCCCTGACCTTACTCCCTCAGTTGTACCCGCACCACCACCTCATGGACGGACCGACTCATTACAGTTGGCATTGGTTTTGTTTCTTTTCTCAGTTAGTCCTCTTCTCTGGGAAAATGAGCGCTCCTGACATCCACTTCCTCCTTTCTAGGCCTGTGGGGATGCCAGAAAGGAAGCACAGCCCGAGAGAGAAATATCCTTGGGGAGTGCGAGCAGCTGAGGCCCATAGTCACAGAGATTCTGTGTGCATATAAATATACATACAGAGGTTTATTTTCATATATGAAATAGGTATGAGATAGGAGATATATGTATATACATACATACGAGATTTGTGTCGTGTGTGTGTATGAGCTCCAGCCAATCTGTATTCAACACATCTCTTTTTATTTAAAGTAAATAAAATATTTAACTAGAGATTTAAATAAGAAGATATGTATCGGAATATGTAATATAAATATTGCATATTTATGCCTGGGCCATCCTCTAGGTCAACCTGGAGATGCTCCTTTCTGTCTTTCACATAATCCTCAGGCTTCATACTTTATGATTTCTGTTCCACCCCAATGCATATTCTAACTTGATCTCACCAGGATAAAGATCACACAGCCTGCGCCTCGGGATGCATGTCAGTGAAAAAGGCTAGTGGCGGGTGTTAGTAACAGACCCAAAACACCTAGCCCAGGGTTGGCCCAGGAGGCACTGACCAATGCTGTGGGTGGATGTGGGGCTGGTGATGATGAGGTAACATTGGCTTCTGGGGAGCTGCAGATGTAGAGGACTCCATGTGCCCAAGGTCAATGACATTCAGGAAGACCCCATAGCTCTTGCCCTCCAGGGGCACCCTCCTGCCCCGCAGTTAGGTGAATGAGTTAACTAATCAGAGCCCGGGAGCTTGATTCCCGAGTGTTTCTACTCCTGGTGGCCCTTCAGCATTGTGAAAACACAGAGAAGATGGAGAGGCAAAGCCGTATTTGAAGTCTGGTTATCGCACAAAGAATTGAGTGATCCGCGGGTGATGCGCCCTCTCTGTGTTTCTGGATGTCTAATCAGAATGCTCCCCCTTGAGGTCCCTGGTAGGTGGGATAGGCTGTAGACTCCTTAAGCAGCATTTTATTATGACAGTGAGAACAAACCACGAAGGCTCCCATTTCATTCACTCTCCTCTCCCACCAGGGTGCTTGGAGCAGGGCTCAGAAGGAAGGATACAACAGGAGAAGCTCCATTCAGCTTCCAGTCCTCTCTCCTTGGTTAGAGGTGACAAGTTACCAGGCCAGACACCTGGTGCAATCAGCTAACCAGCCCAGGGCAGCATGAATCAGTGTGCTGTACCTCAGAACACATACACGGGAGCCCAAATGTGTGGGTTCCTGCCACTCTGACATGCATGAACTTGTCTAAGGCTAAGACTCTATCTACCCTGACTCAGTTTCCTCACCTCTCAAGTGAGGAGGTTGATCTTAACGACCCCTAAGTTCCCTTTCATGGTTAACATCCTCTAATCCTCAATTTTAAAAATATAGAAAGTTTTCATTTAACCGAGGATAATGCCCAACGTACTAGAGTTGTTAAAACAACAGAAAATCAAGTGTTTATGTTTGATTCAGAAATGCAGATTGACCATCCTATGAGTCATATCAAAATATTGATGGTTTTGTAGAGAACTAAGTGGGTCTGGGGCGACAAATAATGAATATTCCCGGTAGTTTGCTTTCTGTGACCACGAACAGTAGCCAGCCCAGAGAGGATGAAGCACGGGCCAGAGAGATAAGGAGTCGCTCACCGACTTGACAGTGAGCTATTGAGGGCCCGCACCTAGCCTTTACCCTGCGAGCGTGGACTTCTCGAATTTCCTGTGGATTCCACTCCCACGGCATCTTAAGATACGAATTCTCCTTCAGCAAGTCTGGGTGGAGCCCAAGCTTCTGCATTCCTAACATGCTCCGGGGAATCCAGGGACATGTGTGTGCAGCAAAATAGCTGTCCTCCGGGGTTTTCTCCTGGGTGTTGGATGAGGGGGTCCTGATTTGCAACGCGGTCGTGGTTCAGAGGATGGGGACCACGTCTGAGGATGGGTGGAGGGGGGAGCATAGCTTCCTTGGAAGAGGAGGGTGAAGCCAGTCTGAGAATAGACTGTAGCTGGGGTTAAAATGCTGGTGGATGATTCGAAGTAACTGCGAGGGGAAAGCGAGGGAGAGAAAGGGAGTTTAGAGGTGCAGACACTGAGTGTTATGGGGGTAGCCATGTTGTTTAAATGCCATCCTGGCTGAGACGCTGAGCCCCGCAGCTCAAGGCTCTGGCCTTTCTGTCCTTTGAACTGAGGTTTGCCTTTGACTTTAATGGAACAATTTTCTTCTGGGCTACAGCAGCCATTTCATTCCAAGACGGATTGCAATGTGAACTGATCTTTTTCCATTTCGGGTCCCAAACCACAGCACAGGTAGTTTCTAAATAAATGTCGGTGGCTTCTGGGGGAGGCTCTGACTGCGAGGCTGGAATAAAAGTGGACACAGTCACAAAGAGCGTCTACGTCGGCTGTTCCCCTGAAAGGGCTCGGGGTTCTGATCGCTCCCAATGCCCTCAGACACCCTGGATTTCCCGGGGGCTGTCGACGCCCATGAGCCTTTGTGACGCGTTTTTGACGCAAAGTAGTTTTAAAGACAGAAAGAAGGTGGAGTTTGTTTTGAAGGTTGACCTGTTTTTTGTTGTTGTTTTGTTTTTTAAGATTTTATTTATTTATTTGAGGCGTGGGTAGGGGCAGAGGGGAAAAGAATCTCAAGCCGGCTCCGAGCCCAGCAGAGAGTCCCACACAGGGCAAGACTGCTTAGATTGGGTCTGAGCAGTGGCCCTGCTGAGGACAAATATCTGAATGAGGGCCCTCACTGCTGGAGGGAGCCCCATACTCATAGGGAGAGGCGGCTCTGGGAGAATCTAGGTCCATTCTCTGTGGCCCTCAGTAAATCCAGTTTCTGGATTCCTAGCTGGCTCCTCAAAGGGCATGTGGACAAGATGGGGTGTCACCAACAGCCACACAAAGCGCACCCAGGAATCTGGAGCCAAGGCTGACCTTATGTCCAAGTAGAAAAGACTTTGTCATCATTTGAAGGCACCTGCCTAAGAGGTCTCCCAGCGGACACAGGCCTTGGAAGATCAGGATCGGATATTCATTTCTTTGGGTTCGCCATTCGCCCTCCAACCCAGCTGTTTCTAAGACATAAGTACCTGTGGGAGACCTGCTCAGAAACACACTAATTTACCAGTGGCTCTAGATTTATCAAAACGTGAAATAGCGAACACACAATGAGTGTCCCTCATGCCAGGAACTGTATTGTGCTGAGTACCTTACATGTATTGGATCATTAAATTATCATGGCAACCCTACTATGTAGGATATTGAAATCCCCACTTTACAGATGGGTAAACTTGAGTCTGGAGGTGTGAAATAACTTGCTCAAGGTCACACAAAGTCAGTTGTGCTTGGTCTCAAGCCCAGGCTGCTAGCCCAAACTCCTACTGCTTTTCAGAGGGCCGCTCTGCTTCCTCAAAGGCATGAGCGCTTATGAGGGTGCTAGTTATGAGGGGTTGGGGGAGGGAAAACAAAGGGAAGGACAGCTGCCGAAGAGCAGCTTCACCATTTCTTCCACACATGGGTCCCCTGTGGGATGCACAAGGGCTGTTTAAAGCAAAGTGGTTCAGAAATGCCATGGTAGCTGACTGCATTAGCTAAAGCAAGCCCCCAGGGACCTGGTAATTGTTTCCTGCACACCTTACACAACCCCTTGGATCTTTGCACCGGAACCAGAATGTGATTGTACCCTACTGCACTTTGCTGAGCCTTTCCCAGGTGTCCTGGCCAGCCACCACTATGAGGTTTTGCACCCCAAGGGTTAAATTCTCAGCTGAAGGGGTAGCAGAGAGTCCATTTTGGTGAGAACATGCGGAGGCCAAATGCACCCTTCCAGAGCCTCCTGCTTCTGTTCTTTTGCTCATTTTGATTTAAACCTTCTGTCCTTGTCAGGCTCTTTCCCATTCATAATTATTTGTGTGATGGGTACAATGTTATTATTCTATTATGACTCACAAACCATGGCCAAATCACTATTTCGGTTGATATTGCTTATAAACTATTACACCAGCTGCTTTGCAATTCCATAGTAATGCCTTTCCCCAAGTCCCTCCAGAATTTAAGAGGAAAAAAAAAAAAAAAAGCCCGGCAAGATTTCAGTCCAGAACCTGCCAGCACCAGGCTGTTGGTTTGACTTCCTGCCTCAGTGGTATTTCCTGGAGTTGCAAGTTATTTAATGCTTACATGGCGACATCTGATCTTTCTTTCTATTGTCCCCCATTGGCCACTGAAGCGCTCTCATTCAAACACAGCTCCTGTGGAAGCAAAGAGAAGGCAGTTTCACTGCAGGGCACCCCACAGCTGTGCTTTCTAGTATTTGCCCAAATGGCTTCCTACGGGAACAGCGATCATGGTAGCTCTCTGTCTTGAGTAAGCAAACTTCATTTTAACCACAAATGGCTCCGAGAGCTGTGGTCCTGTAAGTTATTCCAGCATAGTACTGAGATACTCTTTTCTCAGCCTGGGCATCCTGGGGTGGGAGTGCGCACTCACCAGCGTGGATTCCTGGCAGTTTTGCGGGCAAGGCCAGGGGGATGTTGTTCCCGAGAAAGGCTGCGAATGCAGCCCGTCGTGCCATTTAGAAAGTAGCCCTCGGCTCTCCAGGCGGACAGTGACACGCATTGATTCCTGGCAAACTAGACTCTGCAGGTGGATCTGGGTCCCTGGCCTACTGTTATTCTGTCCTTGATCTGGAGCGTAGCCGTTTGATCTATCAAGGTCATTACCAGGTCTTTGGAGGCCCCTGTTGAAAAATCCTGTGCTTTGGGGTTTGTAGGGAGGGCAGAAGTAGTCTATCCCTTTGGGAGAAAGCCGCTCACAGGCCTGGCTCTGTAGCAACATGCCTGTGTTGATGTGTAGAGTGTCCCTGGTTCTATCCCCACCCACATACGGCCTTTTGACCGCTTACAGCAGAGCGATTCAGGAGGAATCGCCAGGAAAGAGACCAGGGAAGGAACCAGCCCACCCATACCGGGTTCCTGGGACCTCCTGAGTGTCCACTGCCTGAAAGGGAATAATTGGGAAGGGCGAAAAGGACAACGAGTGGTAAAAAGAGGCTGATCCCAGCTAAGTAAGCCAATGATGCTAAAGGTCTGACCCGTCCATGTAGGGGCCCAGAATTGGAACTGGGTCACAGTAGCAGATGGTGTCCAAGGGGACTGTGCTGTGTTTGGCTCTCACTCAAGGGAGCGCCAGGTTTGGTGAGTCACTCGGTCCTCCAGGGGCCATATCATGCGCGGCATGTTTCCCTGGGTGGTAAGATATATGCCAACTGATGATATCACAACCCAAGAGTTGTTAAAAGACCATGATGTCAAGCTGTTAGCGGCCACACTCCCATTGTCCAATCCCACGAAAAGCCTCTGTTTTCACACATGGAAACTCAAGGGTGTCCACAGATGTGGTTCTCACTGTGTGGTTCACAGACAAGCAGTGGTGTGGAAGGATTCTCCAGGTGCCCACAGACTGATTGCTCATAGAATCGTGAGACTTGCTCATCATTTTGCACCATCAAAATCCTTCCTACTCCAGTGTCGTCCCCACCGACATAGACCTCTGACTTGAAAAGGCTCCTGTTAAAAACAAAAACAAAACAAAAAATTCCCTTGACCTTCTCTTCCCATCTGACTATGGCTCATCTCTCTGTTTCCCCTTAATGTGAAATTCCTCACAAAAAGCTGTATTACCACCATCTTTATTTTCTCTCTTCCAGTCCTCTCCTCTCCCAGGTGGCTTTTTCAGTCCCACCTCGATGAGAGTGGGATCGTGGACTTCCTCTTACTTAATCCAGAAGTTAGTTCTCTGATCCATCTTACAGAAAACCCCAGCCTCTATTGTCACCGTGGACTCCTCCCTCCTTTTTCAAACTTTATCTTCTCTAGGGCCCCATGATGCCACCTTTTCTGTTTTCCTCTGACCACATTACTGCTTTTCCCATTCTCTTCTACTCACTCTCTTAATGTGAGATTCCCCAGGATTCAATCTCCGGATCTCTTCTCTTCTCTTCCCTTCCCTTTGCTCCTCTCCTCTCATCCCCCACCCCAATGCACCCCATTCTTTTCTCCACGTTCTATCCAGTGACCTCTTGCGGTCTCATACCATCTACGGATTCATGACTCCCAAATCTATCTTTCTAGTCCTTATCTTTCCCCTAAGGAAACTGACGATATGACATCTCTGCCTGGATGTCCAATAGACATCTCAAATTTAAATGTCCAAAAGTTAACACTTGGTGTCTTTCCAAAGCCTATTTCTTCCCTCCCGGGGGTCCTTTGTGAGGCAAATGACACCATCATCTACCCAGTTGCTCGCATCCAAATCTCGAAAATCATTTGTCTTTGACTCTTTTTAAAAAAGGACCCCCACATTCGGTCAGCCAGTCCTAGTGGCTCTAACTTCAGTATAAATCCCAGAATCTGGCTACATCTCACTGCCTCTGCTGCGGCAGCTCTGATCTAAGTTCTTATCTCCCGCCTAGCCCACAGCGAGAACCCCTATCCCGCTTCCAGACTTTTCCACACTTGTCCTCCTATAATGCATTCTCCACCTGACAGGCAAAATAATCTCTTAAAAGTGGAAATCAACCATATCGCTTTCTTTCTTAAATCTTGCTAAGGATTTATTTCTTTTTTTTTAATTTAATTTTATTTTATTATGTTATGTTAATCACCATACATTACATCATTAGTTTTTGATGTAGTGTTCCATGATTCATTGTTTGCATATAACACCCAGTGCTCCATGTAGAACGTGCCCTCTTTAATACCCATCACCAGGCTAACCCATCCCCCCAACCCCCTCCTCTCTAGAACCCTCAGTTTGTTTCTGAGTCCATAGTCTCTCATGGTTCGTCTCCCCCTCTGATTTCCCCCCTTCATTTTTCCTTTCCTACTATCTTCTTTTTTTTTTTTTCTAATCACATTTAAGCCACCTGCCCTGTATGTAAGACCCGACGTGATCTGACCCCTGTGCTCCTTGCCGCCCAGCTCAGCTCAGTCACTACACTCATTCACACTAGGCTTCTTTCAGCCCTCAGACAGCCCTGGCTTATTGTCGCCTCAGGGTCTTTGCACTTGCTGTTCCTTCTGTCCAGCATGCTTTTCCCCCCAGACTTCACATAATTAGTCTCAGTTTCAGCATCACCTCTGAAGACAGACCTTCTCTGACCCCACAGTTTAAAGCAGCTCCTAAACCCAGCCCTTCTCTCTCTCCTTACACTGTTTGTTTTCCACACATCAATGAATATTCTCTACTTGAAATTATCTTTTTATTTGTTCATGGTTTATTTTTGTCTCCCACTAGACCACATGACAGCAATCTTGCCTGTCTTGTTCACTGCTATTTCCCTAACTTATACTCATGCCTACCTCATATTGTGTGCTCAATAAATATTTGTTGTCTGAGTAAACGCTCCCATTATAATAAGTTCTATATCGTGTTTCTGCTTCTGGTGTGAAGCAACGTCGTTTCCAAAAGCATGGGAGAATGACCTAGATATATTTTTTAATAATTCAGAGATTCTTGGGCCCCATACCAGGCTTTATTGATGTGCCACTGAAAGTATCCTGATCTTTTCATTCACTCTGCTGAAAAGTCTTGAAGTGGCAAAAGTAGAGGACAGGGGGTTAGCATTCAGGCTAATGGAATTTGGGTTGAGTGGTCTTGTGAGTCCTTTGTTTCAAGGGGGTACAAATGTTTGAGACCATTGGATTGCAGTTGGGTGTGGAGGTGGAGAGGAGATGAGAAGCTGAACCCTGTGCCATGAGCCTATCTGACTGTTGAAAGCCAAGGTCCAGTTTTACCCACTTTGGTGGCTAAGTGATTCTGTGAATTACCAGGGCACCTATTAGTTCAAGAAAAACTCTTCCCTTCCCATGTCCTTGAGCTTCATGATCTAGAACTCTGCTGTCCAATCCAGTAGCCATGATTTAAATTTGAATTAATGAAAATTAAGGCATTTCCTTTGAATTAAATTTACTACAATGAAGATGAAATAAAATGAAGCATTTCATCTGTAAGTCTCACTAGCCACATTTCAGGTACTCACTGACCACATGAGAGAGGGACTGCTGTATTGCACAGTGTACTTTCATCATGGCAGAAAGTTCTGCGGGGCAGAGCTGGTCTAGAAAATGGGCTCCTGGGACAGTTAGGGCATCCACCTGCTTACTTCCTTAAGTGCCAGTCTAGTCAGTCCTATGTGGAACTGAGCTTCACCCTGGTTAAGCAATGGGTCTCATGAGGCCTGGGAATTTCATCTGAGCAGGTAAGAAGCTGAGGAAAACAGCTTGTAAAACCCTTTGCCAGCAGACCTGCCCACACACAGAGGAGATGCGCATTTTCACCCAGGCTACCATTGTTGCCTCAGACATCTGGGGAAAAGCACATTTCTGGGGATAGGGAATGCACTTCTCGTAGCTTGTTCTCCTTGAACCCTGGGTCCAAGGTCACTCGAGGGAAAATCATCAGAATTTGTTATATGACTGTTTCTTGGGGTTACCTTCTCTATCCCCAGTGAGATTAAGGCAGGGGAAATAACTTATGCTCTTGTATTATCCCCCCACAGCATTTCACATTCAGATGATAAACACTAGCACTTAGTCTAACTTGCATTATAATTAGTTCTGTACATGCTTCTCTTTGTTTGCTCATGAGCCTCTCAAGGGCAAGGCTAATATCTTATTCCCTTTGCTGCAGCATTATTATGCAGGATGTGTAATTGTTTTTCTATATATATTCATTAGATTGAGTGGATAGGAGGATGGATGGATAGGTGGATGGATGGATGGTCAGAGGGACGGACAGACTCAGACCCACACTGATAGAAAATCCCATGTTTCAGTGATAACCTTTCTGGCAATCTATCATTTCTCATCTCAGGATTTCAGAGGAATTAAGCATTTTCTCACTTCTGAAGATGAGGAGACGTACCTTCCAAGGCAACAGTGGATAAATGAGGGAAATCTTTTCCAATGTCATCAGAGTTTTCTCCTGGGATTTCATCAGAAAATCCATTTCCTTTTTCTTCTCTCTAGAAGCAAGCCCAGCTAGGGAACGAACAAATCAGGCTTAAAAGGAAAACAGAGCAATAGGAAAATGTCATAAGAAATTGTGTACGTGCCATGTGAAACACACAGATTCCCAGTGCATTTTGTGTTACTCTTTTGAAATCCCAATCTCGAATGTGTATTATAGACTATTGAATATTCTGTCCCCACATTCTTGTCTCTGGGGGAGAGGAGAATGAGACTGCATGTAGCACAGCAGAAAGCACGTGAGATCACAAAACCAGGCACAGGTCTGCTCTTAGCCCCCCAGCTGAGGAGGCAAGTTCATTGGGGGCACATTGATTATCTCCCAGGTGTCCGTTCATGTCCACAAGGTTGGGACACTAACGGGAAATCCAATAATTCTTATTCGGAACAACACGAGCCAGCCCTCCCTAGCATATGGCTTCGGGTGTTGGTTGCTTTTCAGTTTTATAAATCTTCTCTGATTATAAAAAATAATTCACTTTCATTATGGAAATATGGAAAGGTACACAGGAATTATAGAAAGGTATAGAGAAAACTAAAAATGCTGGAGCCCTGCTACCCTGAGTTAACTGTTGCTTTTATTTCCTTCTTGTCCATACTTCTCTACAAATATATAGAGCTGTGTCTTTTGGGGGATATTTGAATCATATCGCTCACACTTTGTTTGATTTTTATATTTAACAACACATTATTAAAAGTATATCCCTGTGCCATTAAATATTTTTCAATGCAAAATGGTATATAGTAAAAAAAAAAAAAATCCTCCTCCTCTCCCTCCAAATGTATAGGCTATAACT
The DNA here is from genome assembly GCF_002201575.2 of Neomonachus schauinslandi. Lineage (NCBI taxonomy): Eukaryota > Metazoa > Chordata > Mammalia > Carnivora > Phocidae > Neomonachus > Neomonachus schauinslandi. The sequence continues at coordinate 26,731,962 of NC_058404.1, forward strand.
TAATGTGCTATTTGGGAGGGAATTTATTGTTTTTTTTTTTTTTTTTTAAAGATTTTATTTATTTATTCATGAGAGATAGAGAGAGAGGCAGAGGGAGAAGCAGGCTCCCCGCGGAGCAGGGAGCCTGATGCGGGACTCGATCCCAGGAGCCTGGGATCATGACCTGAGCTGAAGGCAGACGCTTAACCGACTGAGCCACCCAGGCGTCGGGAATTTATTGTTTTAAGTTCCTATATTAAGAAAGAAAGCTAAAAATTAGTGGCTTAAACATCTAACTTAAGAGGTTAAAAGGGGACTAACAAAATTAACAAAGTTCCGGACAGGAAATTAAACTAAAGTAATCTACAACAGAAATGCTTTTAGATTTGTCTCTTGTGGGTTTTTTTTTTTTTTCATTCTGTGCTTGGAATCTTTTGATCCTTCTGTTTTAGATGTGTTACCTGTTGAAAGAGTGTTGAACTAGATATTTTAAATCCAGTCTGTCATTTTTGACTTTGACTGAGGCATTTAGCAGGTCTTCAGGTAAAGGAATCACTGAAATATTTTATCTTTTTATCTTAGTTTGTGTTCTGTAACTGTCTCCAGATCTCTTCTCGTTTTTTGCCTTCTTTGAGACTGACTTCCTTTTATTTATTCCTACCGCTTTGGAAGTCATAAATGTAATTCTCTTCTAGAGCTTCTCCAGGACTGTTAACAAGCATACTTCACTTACCATATGCTAAATTTAATTAATAAGTTTCCTTCCTTCTGCACATTCTAGTGGCCTTAGGACACTTTAATTCTGTTACCCCTTCTGATTTCTCCGCTACTGGTCCTGCATATTTCATTTGTGTTGCCATTGTTTTGTGAAGTCCACACTTTTTGGATTTACTCATACATTTGCCACTTTCTTGGCTCATTGTGCCATTTTTCATCTCAATATTTATTTATTTATTTATTTATTTTTTTAAGATTTTATTTATTTGAGAGAGAGAGAATGAGACACCGAGAGCATGAGAGGGAGAAGGGTCAGAGGGAGAAGCAGACTCCCCGCCAAGCAGGGAGCCCGATGCGGGACTCGATCCCAGGACCCCAGGATCATGACCTGAGCTGAAGGCAGTCGCTTAACCAACTGAGCCACCCAGGCACCCTCATCTCAATATTTATACACAACTTGACTTGCCTCTGCTTCAAACAAGCCCTTAGAATTCCTTTTAAATCACAGTCTGTTTTTTCTTACCCCGAAGCGCCTTTACCTCACGCTTGTTTTTTGAACGGTATTTTCACTTCATGTGTGTTTTGAGGCTGGTAGCTACTTTCTCTCCTCCTATTAAAAATGTTTCCTCTGTCTTCCAACTCCCATGATTGCTATTAAGAAGTCAGTTGTAAGTTTGTCATTCCTTTGTAAGTAATCCATTTTCTCTGCCTGCTTTTTAGATGTTCCCTGGCTTTAGTGTTTTAGCCCTATCTGGTGTATGTTTCTTCTTTTCTTTCTTTTCTTTTCTCCTCTTTTGCAAAGCCTGCTTGGGTTCCTTGGATGTTTAAGTCTGAGGATTGAAGTCTTTTCTCAATTCTGATCATTTCTCTTTCTCTTTCTGCACTGTGAAATAGGTAAACTGCTGGTCTGTCTTCCAGTTGTCTAATTATTTCTTCAGCTGTCCTAAACTTCTCTTATACCCTCCATTGAGGCTTACAAAAATAGTTATAATATTTTTCATTTCTAGAAATTCTAGTTGGATATTTTTTCAAAAAATGCTTGAAAATTTTTATAAATTTCTGTTCCTCACTTATATTCTCTGTAGCTTGTATGGGCTGAAATGTGTCTGCTCAAAATTAATCTATTGAAATCTTAACCCCCAGTGCCTCAGAATGTGACTGCATAAGAAATGGGGCCTTTAAAGAAATAATTAAGGTTAAATGAGATCATTGGGGTGGGTCCTAATCCAATATGACTGGTGCTCTTATTGGAAGAGATTAGGACACAGACATAACACAGTGGGAAGACCACGTGAAGACAGAGGAAAGATGACTATCTACAAGCCCAGAAGAAATTAATCCTAGTGACGCCTTGATCTTGGACTTCTAGCCTCTAGAACTGTGAGCAAATAAATATCTGTTGTTGATGGCCCTAAAAAACTAACCTAGACCCTCAAGTTTTTTCCATAGTTTCAACTACTTGTTTTATATTCTTTGGCTGATAATCCAATATCTGAAACCTCTTGGAAGCTGAATCTCCTGTCTTTTTTTTCCCCCCCAGTGGTATTATGTTGGTATCTTTGTGAGTTCTGTGATCTGTGCTGATGATCAATGGAAATTCTTTGAGATGAATCTGAGAGACTTCATTTTTCTTAGTATTATGAGCCTAGGGCTGCTGCCAAGCCAGTAGCCCTCCACTAATTCTCAACTTGAGCTTATTTCTTGGGACTACCCAGGTAGTGTGAATTGAGGTTGGAAAATGATATGATGGCCTTTGTGTTTATGAGTAATCAAGGCAGAGATTTTGTTCCCTTACCCAAGTTCTAAGATGGAAGAAAGGCGATATTCCTTGATGTTTAGTGTAGTGGTGGTAGGGGGGAAGAAGTTGGCATATATCTAATTCACGCCTACATTAAAGATACAACCCGTTAGGATCCCAGTTTTCTGTATGAAGATCTTCTACTAGAGTCCGTGCTTTATGAAATCCCTAGGTGTTTTCTTCTGTGGCCTGTCCACTGGAGCTTGATAAATGCCCTCAGGATGAAAGTCAGATGTAGTGTTTCAAAGATAATTCTAGAAGGAGAAGTAATCTTTATCCCAGAGCCTCTGTCAGTTCTCCAGAAGGGTCAGGCTGGCCTGTGCCGGGAAAAGTTTAGTGTTGTTATTATCTCTATCTGCTGTCTTCATGGCCAGCCTCTTAAGAGAGCTAGGTCCAGAGGGAAACATTTTCTGGAAGTCAGTTGTGGATCTCCCAGTGATATGTGTAGAGTTCTTATCTGTGTGTTGACTGTCTGGTGTCTGAACTCTTGCTTCACCCGATCCCCAGGCTCTTTGGAGATCATGCATTCCCACCTCCATCTCTCTGATCACCTTTTCTCCTGTTTTCTACACCTTCCTTTGAAAAAGTAAATAGAAGAGCTGTCTGTCTTGGAAGATATCCTGGTCCTCTTTCAGAAAGTGCTAGAAATAAAGGCGAAATTCAAAGGCATAACGTAACTCAAAGCTGTATAGAGGCAGGGCCAAAATGCTTGCATTTGCCTCATCCCTAAAGGAGAGCCTGCCAATGCTTATCTCAGGAGGATTTTCTGTTTCAAAAGCTGGACCCAGCATAGGAAGTGGATCTCTGGCCTGGAGGTATTTTGAAGCATCCTAACATAAGGCAGGTGGCTGAAAAGTGTCTACAAACTTACCTGGCACTGCCTTTGGCTTCCCTGAAAGCAGAGTTGGCCTCAATCTCCCAGCTGCTCACTGAGAGCCCACGGCATCCAGCACAGGATGAGTGAGGCGTACAAGCTGATGAGCTAGTGGGCCCCAAGCAAAACTCGGACTGAGACACTCTCTACTCCATCTGATTATTCTATGCTTTTATATAAAACTTCCAGTGTGCTTTATGATTAGTTCTTGATTCTGTTTCTTTGGAGTTAGGTCTTATCCAGGGAAGCCATAGGAACAGCATGACCCAAAGGCCTATGGCCCCTCTTACGCAGGCTCATTGCTGACCAAAGCCATTTGTGCAGGTTTAAAAAAGAGACCGGACGATGCGCACATTGACATACATAATGGCCTTCCTCATGAGCTCTTGTTGCCAGACCGCCTTAGACAGCCTCAGGTAATCCCAGGAGACACTAAGCACATTTTCAAATTCAAAGTCAAGTCTACAAAGGGCTAGAGTCTGGGTATTCTCCTTGGACAAGAGCAGAAGTCAGCCATCCCCCTTTTATTACCAGCCCCATGTGCCCCGTGTTTTCAACAGAATAAATCAGGCCAATCAACTCTACTTGTTTAATGGAAAGTCAAAGGCATAGAGGGTGAATATTACTTAGGATATGAAAGATCAGCTAGTGCTCAGGAAATGTGTCAGCTGAGAGAATTCTTTTTGTCTTCATGAAAGTGGTCACTTGGAAATCAAGCTTAAGTTGTATATGAGCCTCATGAGTCTAGAAAAGTTTTCAAGTACTCTTCAATAAATTAAGTACTGATACATCTGACAACAGATGGTGGGATAAAATGCTGTGTGTCTCTTTCCGTTTCTGGAACACACCCAAAATAATATCTACAAATCCCAAACCATTCTGAAGGATACCTGGAACTGAGTAACAAGAGCAAAGACTACTGACAATCAGACGAGTGCCTGGCACTCAGCAAATATTGACTCTCCAGATCCAAAGCAGGATGCTACCGTCTCTGAAAGGAAGTGAAAGAACTCTATAAAACCCAACCGACAGTGCTATACATGGTACCATTAAATTTAAATTCCTGGAGAGAACGCAGAAGAAAGAAAGCGCATTTCTATAGTGGTGCTCTAAAGTTTGCCACGTCAGAGTGGCAGGGCTGTGTGGGTGTCCTGGGATGGAACCCTAGGCCAAGCTACCTGTGCCTTCTAAGACCACCCCCCCCAGCCCTGCTCACCGCAAAAGGGAAAGCCAAAACCTTAAAATAGGAAGGTATTCAGAGCAGAGCCCATTACATTTGTGCAGAAAACCTAGACAATGGTAATTATAAATAAATGTTTAAAGCTATGCTTCATAACCTAAGGATGTGATTAAAGCAGTGCTTAGCGGAAAATTTTTAGGCTTAAGCACTTAGCATTACCAAATAAAAAATAATCAAAATAATGCATTCGTTATTCAGCTCAAGAAGTTTGAAAAAGAACACAAGGGAATTACAGAAATCAAAAGGAAGAAATGAATAATGATGAGAGTTGAAACGGATACATTTTTCAAAATTAGATATTCGGCAGGAAAAAAAATGAATCCAAGATATAATGCTTTTTAAACAAAATAGAAAAACCCTTCATATCCCCTTTCCCCCCAAAAGAGGTACAAAATACAAGCACGGAAAATTAGAAAGGAGAATCTCCGTCCAAAGATGGAGAAAATTAAAAGAAAATTCCATGTTCAAGTCTACGCACACAAATGTGAATACTAAGGAGTTAGCGTGTACGAAGCTGAGGCACTGTCTGGCTGCCAGGCCCAGATAATTTCACAGAAGAATTATTTTAAATCTCTAAGAAACAGATCATTCTAATGCTTTAAGAACTTTTCTAGGGTAAGGAAAATAAGTGCTTCCAATGTTTTCTTTTAAAACCAGAAGAGCGGGGCGCCTGAGTGGCTCAGTCGGTTAAGCGTCTACCTTGGGCTCAGGTCATGATCCCGGGGTCCTGGGATCGAGCCCCGCATCGGGCTCCCTGCTCAGCAGGAAGCCTGCTTCTCCCTCTCCCACTCCCCCTGCTTGTGTTCCCTCTCTCGCTGTGTCTCTCTCTGTCAAATAAATAAATAAAATCTTTAAAAAAACAAAAACAAAAACAGAAGAGCGCTGGCGCCAAAACTTGGCGGTGATGATGTAGCATGCACACACAGACCAGTGTTCCTAATAAATCTAACACAAAAATCTTAAATAAAACACCAGTATGTTAGTTGGGATTTTCTTTTTTGCAACTGACATACTTTCGAAAGTCTCCCTGACCTGGGGGCGGGGGGTGGGGGGGGGGAAGGCAGCCCCATTGCCAAAGAAGGAAACCATTAAACTGTCTCAACAATACAGAAGGGCACTGTGAGAAAAGCGACTTTCGAGCCTGGCCTTTGGATCAAAGTTGGTGTTCAAAGCACTAGGTGAAAAGAATATTGAAACAGCATCACGAGGTGGCCGGCAGGTAGCTGGGTCTTCCCAGCCATAGAAAAGCTGGGGACAGAGATGGCTCACAAACCCAGACATTGACTCTGTTTTCTCCAATCAAGTAGACATTTCTTTTGTGACGGGAAATATTCTGCTTAGGTAAATTCTTCCGAAATGATGATGTGAGCCTTGATACCCTTCTACTTCCCGACTGAGATGCCAGAAGGCTCCGAAGGGGGCCACTGAGGAGCCTACCCCGGTGGAGAGAGAAGCAGAACGTGAGCTCTGAGGACGGGGGAAGGGGGGAGGGATTCTTCAGAAGACTAGAGATAAGGTTTGTGAGAGGGAAGTAAAGAAAGACACAGCAGTTAAGAAGAAACTCAGTCGTGACCGGTGGTCGCTGACAAGGCCTAGGAGATTAGAGCCGAAGTCATTAAATGGTCTCGGTGGACTCGTGGCTGACTGTCCACTGTTTAATCCTCTTAGGCAAACAGGCCCGTCTCACCAGGCCTTGGACAGAGGCTCACACCGATTCTGCCCTGAAATGCCGGCCAGCTTTGGAAATGAGGTATTCTGTGAGCGCTGAGAGGAAGTACATGAGCTGGTCTGTGAGGTGTGGGAAGCCAATTTGCTAACGGCCCAAGTCTTCTATATAACTCCAGCCAAGCAGAAAGTGATGTAGGGAAACAAATCTCCAAGACAAATATTCAGTGAAGCTTCACAGGAGCCAAGAGAGTGACCACCACACCCCTTACCTTCACTCTGACTCTGCCTGGTGGACCCGGCCCCTGCGGGGATGTAGGGCAGAAGTCGCTCTAGCACAAGACCTGTGGGATTCGAGATTGAAATTGGCCTTTTGAGGGAACAGGGCCAGAAAGCTAGAAGCCCTCAGAGACACTTGAAACTGGTCCTTTTCTTTCCAGAAGGATTCCTGTCTCAGCTCAGCAAGCCACGTCATATGTCAGAGTATGGGTTGAAAGTCAGTCTGGGTCTGCAACAAGGCTGTCAAGTGGTAAGAGTATGTGGAGATCTTCCTTTGAGTAATTTCCTTCCTAGCTGGTTGTAAAAAGAAGGGACAAAGGTCAGCTTTTAATTCTGTTGAGATCTCAGAAATTCTGAGATCGGTTTCTTCTTCAATGAGTGTGGGCTTATCGTCCAACCTAGATACAAGTTTCTGTTTTAGATTTGCCACTCGAAAAGGTATAAAACAGTGCTACCCAAAAGAAAGAGAAGGCCTCAAAAGGAGTTTTAAAGTTTTCGAGTAGCCACATTAAGAGGTAAAAGGATATGAACTTTGGGTGATAATGAAGTCATTGCAGGTTCATCAGCTGTAACAAATGGACCATTCTGGTGCGGGATGTCCATAGTGGGGGAAGCGGCAGTGTGCGGGGACAGGGGCTAGACAGGAACTCTCGGTACTTTCGGCTCAATTTCCCTGCGAACCTAAAACTGCTCTAAAATACAAAGCTTATTCTCTAAAAAGTAAAAGGAAATGGAAAAGTTAATGTTAATACTCTATTTTATTTCACCAAATATTCACCAAAATATTATCACTTCAACATGTAATTATGAGTTATTTCACATTACACTTTCTTTTATTTTTATTTTTATTTTTTTTAAAGATTTTATTTATTTTATTTTATTTTTAAATTTTATTTATTCTATTTATTTATTTGACAGAGAGAGAGACAGCGAGAGAGGGAACACAAGCAGGGGGAGTGGGAGACGGAGAAGCAGGCTTCCCGCGGAGCAGGGAACCCGATGCGGGGCTCGATCCCAGGAGCCTGGGATCATGACCTGAGCTGAAGGCAGACGCTTAACGACTGAGCCACCCAGGCACCCCTCACATTACACTTTCATCTGAAGTCTTTGAATTCAGCACATCTCAATTCTGAGTAGCCACCCATAGCTGGTGGCAGCCATATTAGACAATGCCAGATTGGCTATAAGGGATTACGTCCCACGGTGCCTGTCCTCCGGGAGCTTATACACGTGATCCCTATCCCCTATACAGTGAAGAGGCATGGGGGCGGGGGATAGGGGGAGATGACCTGTTAGGACCCACCTGGAGAGAGACGGGAGCTTCTCTAGAGTTTAGGGCCAAGTACTAGTACCAGGGAGCTTTTACAAAGCTCTCTCTTCTCCTCTCAGGTTCTGGATAACTAACAACTTTGCCACCCAACCAAACCAATCAGAGCTAATCCGTGATGGCTTGACAAAACAGATTCCACAGCAGCCATTGGGCCAACCCGAATTCACATACTTCCTCTTGCAGTATTCGCAAGGTCTCCATTTGGCACGGATTTAGGGGGACGGCCCCAGGCAGGAAGAGAATGACGCTCTGGGTCATCTCTGTAACTGACTTGCTTAAGGATACTGTGAACACCCAACCAGGACCCACACCAGTAATGGGCTGCTTCGGCACACCACTCTGGACGGTCCCAAAGAGAGGTTTGGCCGACACCTCCACAGTATAGGGGTGGAGCTTCTTCCAGTGCCTCAGTGATTCACATCCAGCCAGCCCTCCATGAGGAGGCTGCCCCTGGCACACCCGAGCCAGGCCTGGCTCCAGCGCCTGTGAGTTTGTCCATCATCGGCCGCCCATTCGTCCTCCAGACCCGCTCATCCCCAGCTCCCTTCAGATGCCCTTGTCTGGCTCACTGGCCTTAACTTCTTGCTCATCTCTGCTTTCCCGATTCTGCAGTCTCCCAAGTGTGGGCATGAGTTCCTCTCCGCCAGAAGGACCCTGGCGAGCCCCCCCCAGCAAGACTTCCTGGGCCTTCCCTGCCTCCTCTCCCCGCTCTCTGGAGACTCTCCTCCATTCGGGTGCAGCGAAGCCCAGGGCTCACCCCTGGCCCAAGGTCCTGGGCAGGCAGGGCCTCTCTGCTCCTGGCATCTACTGTATTTCCAGCTCCCGCTACCTTTTCTCAAATCTTCCTAAGCTGTCACCTCTTCCGTACCTAAGCTAATGTGCTAATTTCAGAACACTCCACCTGTATATTGGCCAGTTCCCAAAAGTCAGGGCCTGACGTGCGTTATCAATGCTCTTTCTTTCTCAGTGGTGATATTACACACACCCCTACATCACAAGAATGTTTCTGTCTGTGGGAGCCGGAAACTGTATCAGACCACTGTGTGATGACTTTCCTTGTACCTTATGTCCCCCTCCTGCCAACAAATTAATGGGGATAAATACTCCCCAGAGGATTTTCAACTATTACCCGAATGGCCTTCTCTCTGCGGTAATTTTCTTGTTCTCTAATATCAAAAGCTCCACTGCTTTTGAATTCAAAGGGGCGACCTGTACTGAGATCTGTGATATAAAGAGTTTCCAGCCTGGAAAGTGCATTTAATTCTTTCATTCCTTCTTCTTGAGAGTGTTCGGTCTCCTGGAAGAGGTCCGAGTTAGTGAGTTGCATAGCTCCCGAGGCGGCTGGGTTTGGCCTGTACCCCCTGCTCTTTCTAGCACATCAGCAGAGAGACAGCCCGTTCTCCTTGAGGATCGCTCTGTGGTCAGGCTGGCGGCCAGCTTGCCGCCACGAACGCGTCCCATTCTTCCTTGTGGCCATCATATGCTCAACCGTCTCCTTGACTAGAGTAAGTGACTTCCTCATGTTTAGCTTGGGTTGCAAACCTGTTAGTAAAATAAGATGGGGCCATACCAGACTGTCACTTGACAGATCTTGTGAGCAGCCCTTTGAACGCAAACCAAGGCCAACCCTCAAGCAGAAAGCCAGTGCAGATGCCACGGTGGAATTCTACCCAACCGAGTCAGAGCTTAGCAGGTCCACACCGCGTGCTGTCTTTACCACATCCTGGGGCACATTTTGTGGTTGGGTCCCCTTGGAGGCGAGGGATGGAGAGAAACTGACGTGTGCACAGGCATGAATGGGGTTGTGCAGATGTATCTGTGCTCCCCAAGGTATGTGTTCTATCAGGATTTCTTGAGCATGAACCCGAGGGGAAGGTAAAGAGTTCTACTGTTTGTTGCCTGCAGTCCGTAAAAATCCACTGGTTTAGGCATCAGTTTTTGCTCACCTCCAACTGAAGAAACATTTTAAAATGGAAATCCTGAGATCTCTCTATTGTTCTGAATCAGATGATTGTCGGGGCTGAAATGCCCCAGCCTTCCACTAGGGGAGAGTCTAACGCAGCGCAGGCGCTAGGAGGAGGGAGCGCCAAGAGACTGAACTGGAAAGAAATTGAATTTGTGTGTGTGTGTGTGTGTGTCTTCTAACTGGAAACACAACTCTTCTCTATATGCTGGCTTCGATATGATTTTGTGGCTAGATTTAATTTTGGTGCTGTCAGAGTGAATGTTACTGCTCCCTTTTCTTGTAATCTGAAAAACTCAAAACACTCTCTGCATCACTGGCTTGTTTTGTTGTTGTTTGGTTGTTTTTTTTTTCTTTTTCCCTTTTCCTACTATCAAATAATACATATAATCTCCTCTTCTTTCTGGCACCACACAGAGGCAAACAAATGGGTGGGCTCATTCCTCCTGAGCGTTGGCTAGCTCGCCCTCAATTTCAAGAGAGCCGTGTCTGCCCGGGCTCTCAGGAAATTGTGGCTTCTCGTTCAGTTTGACCGCCACGTACAGCCAAGCCTACTCAAAGCCAAATCTACTTTGAACATTTATCACCTTCCCTGTGTTAAATATAGTTAAGAAGAAATGGGGTCATCCTTGGTTTTTGAGTATTTTTTTTTAACTGGGTGAAAACCAGTGAGTAACATGCATCTGTTTCTAGGACAGTGAAATGCTCTATTCCAATGGTAGGAGGTATAAAGGTAGGGAAAGAGCCTCACTCTGGAGCCAGAAGTTGTGTTTGAATCCTTATAATTGGTCCAAGGTTCTCAGTCTAACATAACCCCTCTGGCTTCCATTTTCAACAACTGAATAGGGATGATAATGACCATGTCCCGGGATTTTTAGGAGGATGATAAAGGTATTCATGTGAAAAGACATAGCACGGTGACTGGCACATAGTAGGTGTTCAATCCCTTACTTTCCCCCCTTCCTCAAGAAGCCTCTTTGCCATGTGGTCAGTTTTAAAGACAATCTCTCCCTAATGTAATTTTCCCTTTAATGGCCTGTTCTCTTGATCAGTGTGAGATAAGGTTGTTCTTGCACAGAGAAATGGGGAGCGGGCAAATTGATAAGAGAAAGCCATCTGCTAGGAACAGAGAGTATGCTGTAGTTGTAATCGAAATGGATTAAAACAGCTTCTCAAACGAGGTGGCCAACAGTATGCTCGGCCAGAGCCCCGACTGCATTTCTGCCCGCCTGTTTCTGGGCGTGCTCCAGAGCCTGGCACCGTCCCCTGCAGTAGGGCCTTCATCCTCTCTCGATTCTTTGACTTCGACCTCATTCCAAGATGACGGACGTGCCAGGGCTTTGGTAGAAGGTATTAAATTGAGTCTACTTCCACAGAACTAAATTATAATTTTGCATGTTCTTTTGGAAGCTCCCAGGCTTTGGTAAACGACTCCGTGGACATCTCCATCCAACATTTCTCCACCCTCAGTGTCCTGGTTTACAGGCTACGAAATCCCAACAACAAGATACGTTCACGTTTCAGCTTTATTTCCCTCTGCCTCCTTGGCATCCCAGTTGGTACAAGGTATGCATTCCAAGGGAAACACATTGCTGAGCCTGGTTAGGTTGCCTATAGCTTTATTACCCCAGTTTAGCTACATTTGGGATAAATAGGTTTTTTGGGGGATCAGCCTGGGAACCTTGCCATTATGTATAATTTCGTAGCTATGGGTTGTGAGGCCCAAATTCTAAATGACCAGCGTACCAACTTACTCTCAGAATTTACCTGCTTCTAAATTGGGAACAGCGGGTTCTTTTGTCAATGGCAGGAACCAGAACTATGATTCAGATAAGTAAGAGCATCTCTAAATGACAGGAGAACCCCCAGGAAACGTCATCTGTAAGAAGGGCCGATGTGCCTCAGGAAGACAAGCAAGGACACACTTTGGTTCTTAGATCATGAGTCAAGGTCAGAGAGCAAGGTGATGGAAGAATGGACACTGTACTTCAGGCCAGCCCCAGAGATCAATGTCCACATCTTAGAGAGAAAGAGAAGGAAAAAACAGAAAATGCTCGTAGCTCTTGCTTTCCTCACCAGAGGCGGTGCTGTAACGGGGATAGGAGTCCTCCCAGTGTGGGGGGCAGAGTAGAGCCGGTGACATCAGCAGCCCCTGGGACCCCAGCCTCCATGCACCCATGTGAGGTGCTGCCACTGTGAGCTGCAACAGGAAAGAGTGCAGACGTCATTCTTAGAGTCATCAGGAAAGACCAGGGAGCACAGGGTGACACTGAGGACTTCGGTAACGATGGGAAAGGATGTGAGGCATCTGGAAATGCCAGATGAGTGTTTGTGAGGGTTGCTGGGACCATAGATTTTTACCTACAAACTGCTGTGGACTAGGAAACAATTTTACATTAAAAACAAGTGTGTAGGGCCGCCTGGGGGGCTCAGTCGGTTAAGCGTCTGCCTTCAGCTCAGGTCATGATCTCAGGGTCCTGGGATTGAGCCCCGCGTCGGGCTGCCTGCTCAGCTGGGAGCCTGCTTCTCCCTCTCCCACTCCCCCGCTTGTGCTCTCTCTCTTTCAAATAAATAAATAAAATCTTTCAAAAAAACAACAAAACAACACAAAAGCAACTGTGTATATGTATAGTATATATCCGTATATGAGTGTTACATGTGTCACATGTATATATACTGACAAATATACCTATATGTATTAATTATACACATGTACACATACGCATATATGTGACCCTTGAACAACATGGGTTTGAGCTCCAAGGGGCTGCTCATGTGAGGATTTTTTTTGATAAACACATCCACTACTACAAATGTATTTTCTCTTTCTTATGGTCGTCTTTTTTCTTTTTTAAGATTTATTTTTTTTTAAGATTTTATTTATTTATTTGAGACAGAGAGAATGAGAGAGAGAGAGCACATGAGAGGGGGGAGGGTCAGAGGGAGAAGCAGGCTCCCTGCCGAGCAGGGAGCCCGATGCGGGACTCGATCCAGGGACTCCAGGATCATGACCTGAGCCGAAGGCAGTCGCTTAACCAAGTGAGCCACCCAGGCGCCCCTATTTATTTATTTTAGAGAGTGGGGAGGCAGAGGGAGAGGAGAGAAACTGAAGCAGGCTCTGTGCTGAGCATGGAGCCCAAGGCAGGACTTGAACTCACGATCCCGAGATCACCTCTCGAACCAAAACCAAGAGTCGGATACTTAACCGACTAAGCCACCCAGGCACCCCTCTTATGGTTGTCTTAATAACATTTTCTTTTCTCTAGCTTTATTGTAAGAATTCAATGTATAATACATATACAAAATATGTGTTAGTTGACTGTTAATGTTACTGGTGAGGCTTTCCATCAACAGAAAGCTATTGGTAGTTAAATTTTCGGGGGGTCAAAAGTTATGTGTGGATTGTTGACTGCATGAGGGTCAGAGCCCCTGCTGTGTTGTTCAAGCGTTAACTGTATATACGTACATATACCCACTCACATATCCATGACATAGCTGGTGGTAGTTGGACACCAACGTTGAGGAGCCCAGCAAATAAGAAAAGAAAAGGCATGCAAGATCATCAGGAGCAAAGGAGGGGGCGGGCCCAGACAACTCAGTCCACCACAACGTGCCTTGTCCTTGGCATTCTTCCCCACCTCCTGAGTCCCCCCTTCTTTGTCCCCCTTCCTTCAGCTCTTGACTCCAGGTTTCCCACGGAAGCTGCCTCTTGCCTGGGCATTCTTCCGATTTCGCATCTCTCACTGCTTACCCTGGTGTCTGACTCAGTCTCAGTGGGTATTTTGTATATGTATTATACATTGAGTTCTTACAATAAAGAACGAGACTTGACCTCAAGCTCATGCCTTATATAACAATTAACGTCACAGGAAACCAGGGATTTACGTGTAAAACTGGAACTATATAGTACATTTAAACAGATTTAAATGTAAGAGTAAAACCATAAAACTTTAGAACACATTGGATAAAATCTTCAGGACCGAGGGCTAGATGAAAGGTTATTAGCCATGACACCAGAAGCTTCATCCATAAAAGAAAAAGTACATTGGACCTCAATCAAAATGAAAAGACTCTGTGCTATGAAAGATCCAGGTTGCCTTTTCTTTCTCTTAAATGAGAAAGAAAAGGCAACCTACACCCTGGGAGAAAATATTTGCAAAGCACATACCTGACAAAGGACTGGGCCTCGAATACATAAAGAACTCTGAAACTCAACAGTAATAAAACCCAACAAAATCCAATCATAAAATGAGCAAAAGACATGAACAGACATTTCACCAAAAAGGAGATACAGATGAATAATAAGCACATGAAAAAGACATTCAACCTCATTAGCCATTAGGGAATTGCTAATGAAAGTTACAAGGAGATGTCACTGCATACCTATCAGGAGAGCTAAAATAAAAAACAAAAATGTTGGAGAAAGTGCAGAGAAACTGGATCTCTCATGTTTCCCTCGTGAGCATAGAAAATGGTACACTGGCCATTTCTTTTATAATTAAACACGCAACTGCCATACGACCAAACAATTACATTTGGGGGCATTTATCTTGGAGAAATGAAAATTTATGTTTGTACAAAACCCTGTACACAAATGATCATAGCAACTGTACTCCCATCCCCAAACTGGGAACAACCCAAATATTTTTAACTGGGTGAATGGCCAAATAAACTGTGGCACATCGCTCCCATAGACTATTAATTACTCAGCAATCTAAGGGAGTAAACTATTGCTACATGTAACAACCTGGACCAAACCTAAGAGGATTATGCTGAGTGAAAAAAGTCAATCTCAAAGGTTACATGCTGTGTGATTCCATTTATATAACATTGTTGAAATGACAAAATTACAAAGATGAAGAGCAGATCAGTGGCTTCCAGAGGAAAGATGCGGGGAGGGGTATGAATACAAAGGGGTCACATAAGGGAATCCCCTTGTGGTGAGGGAATGGTTCTGGATCTTGATTGTGGTCACGGTTACACGAATCTATACGTGTAATAAAATTGCATAGAACTAGATACACACAAATAAATGCATGTAAAAAAGGCAGAAAAGTGAATGAGGCCTCCAGGCCAGTCAATAACAGTGTACCAATGTCAATTTCCTGGTTGACATTGTACTCCAGCCATATAAATGTATTCATGAGGGGAATTGGGTGAAGGATACATGGCACTATTTTTACCGTTTTGAAACTTCCTGTAAATCTACAATTCTTTCAAAATAGAAAGTTTTTTAAAAAAAGGATTTTGAGGGGTAGACGAACCATGAGAGACGATGGACTCTGAAAAACAAACTGAGGGTTCTAGAGGTGAGGGGGGTGGGAGGCTGGGTTAGCCTGGTGATGGGTATTGAGGAGGGCACATTCTGTATGGAGCACTGGGTGTTATGCCCAAACAATGAATCATGGAACACTACATCTAAAACTAATGATGTAATGTATGGGGATTAACATAAGAATAAAAAAAAAAAAAGACACTTTCAAAAAAAAAAAAGGATTTCAAGGGTGTCTGGGTGGCTCAGTTGGTTAAGCGACTGCCTTCGGCTCCGGTCATGATCCTGGAGTCCCTGGATCGAGTCCCGCGTTGGGCTCCCTGCTCGGCGGAGAGTCTGCTTCTCCCTCTGACCCTCTCCCCTCTCATGTGCTTGCTCTCTCTCATTCTCTCTCTCTCAAATAAATAAAATCTTTAAAAAAAAAAAAAAAGGATTTCAAATGTCCAAGACAGGGTTTTAACCATGAGACCCTATGTTCCTGGGGCTTTGGGTAGGATTAGTGTTCTCTGGAACAGGTGCTGGGAAATGCAGGTCACAGAAACCCTCTTCTGAACCAGCTATCATTGTCCTCATTGTTCCCACAAGGAGAGTGAGAAAGAGAGAGAGAGAGAGAGAGAGAGAACAGACCTGACAGTCTTCACCTCCATCAGTGCCCAAGCTCGTCCAAAGTCCTGCCTTACAGAGTTGGTTTTGTTTGAGAGGGTTTTCTAGAAAAGTTGTGCTTTGATTCATCTCTACTGCGTGTTTCTCTGTGTGTGTGCACGCGCTTTGGCTCAGCCTATCCTATCAAGCTTCTGCCCCAGTGCGTGTCGGTCTTTGACAAGTGCCATGCCTCATTCTCAGAACCTGATGGAATTTGACACAGGTGGCAGGTCAGGATCATGACAACCAAGAGTTGGGAGGAAACGGATTCATTGTTGTAATAAGTGCCTCCTCTCAGAAGGTATTCTAACATGAACAGCAACCATGAACAGATCTGAAGGATAGAAATTGTTTCTGGTGCTGCAGATCGGCAGTGTGTCCACATTGGGGTTGATATCTTTATCATAAAGGATGCACAGCCCAGAGCAATGGTTCTGAAACCTCCGTGGCCAGAACAATCACCTGAAGAGGTGGAGTTACTGCTCTATCCCATCAGATTTGAAGGGGAGGGACCTCACCAGGTGATACTGATGTGGGCGATTTGGGGAACATACTTGCTTCTACAGTATCACTTCGTGAAAAATCAACGTAGTTGACAGCATTGTTCTTTTCAATTCACAGAACATGAAGTATTTAATAACTTCTACCCACTCACACTAGCACATATATTTACCACATGCTTTTTTTTTTTAAGATTTATTTATTTTCAAGAGTGGGGGTGGGGTGGGGTACGGGGCAAAGAGAGAAGGAGAGAGAGTCTTAAGCAGCCTCCTGCTGAGCGCAGAGCCCTACTTGCGGCTCGATCCCATGACCTGAGATCATGACCTGAGCTGAAGGCAAGAGTCAGGTGCTTAACTGACTGAGCCACCCAGGCACCCTACCACAAGCTTTTTTAAATTTCCTTGCACATCACTCAGAAACAAACCAATATGTGTGTGTGTGTGTGTAGAAAAATAAAGCATAATTATCACTCCCAACCTGATGGAACCTCATCAGCATTTGTGATATTTCCAGAGTTCTGGGAAATAAATTTTTGTTTTATTTTGTTAGCTTTGCTTAATCATGGTCAAGGAATCATTAGAGACAGTTTGAACATTACCTTTATGAGCTCTGCAAAAGCCTTTGTGAGAGCTCTTGAAAGCTATTTTTTTAATTGACCAAAAAGAAATCCTAACAAATGAGTCTGGTGAACTTGGTTAACTCTTGCTATTGGACATTCCAGCTTATCTTTAGAAGCCCCACTGGAGCCTTAAAGAAAGGACAGCAGACCTTTACGAAAATGGGACAAAGGCTCACTTAGTGATTCGAGGTAATATAACAGAGATGTCCCAGTAATATACACTCCCTGAGTGCCCAGATGCTTTGCTGTGAGGTTCCTTCACCAGACAATGGTGATCTATTTCTCCCTTGTGTTTCCCAAAGTGATTATAACCAATACAGCAGAATCTAACGAAAGTATCAGAGGATTTCTTAGCCTTTCCAACCACACTTCCCAACAAGAAGGTTTCTGAGTTTCTCTGGGTCTTGTGATTTTGTTGTGTTGATCTAGATTAGTGATCTCCAAAATGAGGCATCCAGCATTGATCCACTGGGGTGTAGAAGAAAATGTTAGAGTTATATTTAGTTTTATCTAAAAAATAAAGAAGATTAACCTACTACTGATATACAAGTTGGAATTGGTACCCTCACTTAGTCTATATGTCTCCGACCCAGTCATAGAACCCCTGTGGTATCCCCAGTATCTTCAAAAAACAGTGGAAACCTTTTGCTCAAGGAGGCTGATGACAATTGTCAGGTCACTGAGAGATACTGTGGCAGACATGCTCCTGGCTACATGGGTTTATGGATCATGTTATCTAGATTTAACTCAACTAATCCTCACAAAATGAAAAAGTGGCTTAAAATGACTCTTTCGAGGGAATTGTCCACATCTTTACCACAGAAAACTCACCTAGAAAATGTCCAAACAACCCAAATAGTCACTTGAAGGGAATAATCATGCAAGGACAAGAGAATATCGACACCACGGGACAGCGGACCTTTTTCCCACTCTCCAAGTGAGTTCTTCATCTGTCCACATCATGGGGTATTTTACTTTATTTTATTTTTATTTATTTAATTTTTTTTTGAGAGAGAGCATGCGCATAATTGGGGGTGGAGGGAGGGACAGAGGGAGACGGAGAGAGAGAATCTTAAGCAGACTCCACACCCAGCACAGAGCCCCACTTGGGGTTCAGTCTCACGACCCCGAGATCATGACCTGAGCCAAAATCAAGAGTCAGACACTTAACCGACTGAGCCACCCAGGTGCTCCAGTCATGGGGTATTTTAAAAATCAGAGATGACATACTGGATTTGAAAAGACATCGGCCAATCTGATAGGAAGTGCTTTATGAAGAGATGCATGTTATGAAAAGAACAGTCTGAAAGGGGATATTTGGAAACATTTCCATCTTTATGTGATTTTGTTTTTACCTGAAAAAAATCTGTGTGTCACCCATAAAAACTCTCATATCAGTACACTTGGAGAGATTATCAAAAATCTATTGAAAATTCTTCCAGAGTTTTAGTGGATTTTGAACCTATTTGTTTAAAGTACAAAAATGAGATAACTTGTGATGATTTAGGAAGAGCCACTGACTGACGTCAAAGAAGACAAAATTTACTAGCAGAATTTAAACAAAAACTTTCACATAAACAGTGGAGTGGAATGAAAATGAGCATCTAGAGAGGCATTTCTTCCATCTGGGTCTGTGCATCTTGGTGAGGGAACTTTACAGCTGCAATAAGCAATAAAGCCAAGTATTGAAATGAGAGAGAGAGAGAGAGAGAGAACTGTATCTATAACCTGAATTATAATCGGTGTATCACAAGGACTAAACCAACATATTCTAAAATAATGAAATATATTCAATCATACCATTCTCATTAGAAATTATTATTAACAAGTTTTGTAGTGAGGGCAAAGTCAATAAATATATATACTTTAAAATATATAGAGAGGGATTATGAATATGACCTTTGTCTCAAACTTTAAAAATTTCGATGTACATTTTATAATGGATAAAACATATATATCAATAGTATCTAAATATTTTAAAACTTTCCCCCTCTCTCTGGTGATCTGTTTTCGTGCATGGGATAAACAGTCCAAAGTTGGAAGACCACCGATTTAAATAGGAGAGGTTAAATTAATCGACATGATAATAAGGTCAGCCCGACAGCAAGAGGCTGGGACAGGGATCCACGGGGCGGTGTTGCTGGAAGGGCTGGGGCAGACTGGCCTTGTTCTTTGTCAGTTTGTCCGTCTGTCGTGCTGTACAGGAGAGATGGTAAAGGGAAGGAAAGCACCCATGGGGGGGGAAGCCTGGGGAACGTGTGACCACAGAACACTCGGTGCCTTGCACTTTGCATTTGGACGCCTTTGGAAGAGACTTGAGCAAATGTCTGAATGACTTTTGCATGCTTTTAGGATAACTGACTTATAATTCTGTGGGAGGTCACACTGAGCTAAGACTGTCATCATGAGACCTGGCTGCCTCTGGGTAATAGAGACACCATTGCCCATGTCTTTGCCACAGAAAACTCTGGTCCGAAAAACCCAAGAGTCAAAGAGTATGGCTCACCAGACTGATTACAGGAACAAACTTATTAGCCTAAAAATTGCCAACTTAGTGAATAAGTATAAATACAGAAACACAAATGTAGAAATAAAAAGTTTTTAATTTGTTTGACATCGTTTGGGAAAGAAATGATAATGTCAAAGGTGCATTGGGTCAGATTATGAGAGTAAAAGGCAAAAACATCCATGCTTAGAAGGCGGCTGGAGTTGGCGATTTGGAAATGGGCCAGCAGAAGGGAATCCGTGGCTCCCCTGAAAGCAAATGTGCTATGTAAACAGAAAAGTGTGGGCTGCCTGTTGCCCTGTCCCCTCACCAGGGTCCCCAGAGTTGCGCCAGACCTCTTCCGACAACTGGGACCACATGAGTGGAGAGGTTACATCCCCTACCTGGGGAAGTCACCGTGGACCTGTGATTATCACCCCAGAGTCATACAGACTTTTAGAAATGACAGACGTGTGCAAGGAGCCCTTCAAGGTAGACGGAAAGTATACAGAAACGGACGCCCAAAGTGAAGCATGTGATAAGGAATCTTAGATGCGGTGTTTTAAGGTGATAGAATTCAGATATCAAGATTCTTAAGCCCTTGGGTGTCTGGGTGGCTCAGTCAGTTAAGCGTCAGCCTTCTGCTCAGGTCATGATCCCGGGGTACTGGGATCGAGTCCTGCATCGGGCTTCCTGCTCGGTGGGGAGTCTGCTTCTCCCTCTCCCTCTGCTGCTATCTCTCTCTGTGTGTCAAATAAATAAATAAAATCTTTTAAAAAAATATTCTTAAGTTTTTGGAGACGTTTTCAAGGAATCAGGAGTAGAGAAAGACCTTACAAATTATATAAAAATCTACCTGCGCCCATGAGGAATGTATATGAGCAATAGGATAGAAATCAAGATATTAAGAAACATTTCAGGGGCTCCTGGGTGGCTCAGTTGGTTAAGCGTCTGACTCTTGATTTATGCTCAGGTCATGATCTCAGGGACCTAAGACTGAGCCCTGTATCAGGCTCTGCGATGGGCGTAAGATTCTCCCTCTCCCTCCACCCCTCCCCTGCTTGTGCTCTCTCCATCTCTAAAAAAGAAAAAAAAAAAAAAGAAGAATGAAAATGATTAAAAAAAAACCCCACACATTTCTAAATGAAAATGTTTTGAAAATAAAATTGCACCTTTAGGTATTACAGCTTCTGTGACTCTTTGCAAAACAATTCACAGCCCCGGATGCTTTCTTTCCATTGCATCGTTGCCTTCATGAGCTCGGGTCACCAAAACAAAGTGCCACAAAGTGGGTGGCCTCAACAAAAGAGGTTTGTTTTCTCACAGTTCAGGTGGCTAGAAGTCTGAGATCGAGATGTGAATAGAGTTGTGTCCTTTTGAGTGCTGGGAGGTATTAAAAAACAAAATTCAACTGAGTAAACTTTGAAGATCTTATTGGCTTGATTCACCAATTCATGAAACAGGCAGCATCTAATCTAGCAGAGAGAAAGGAGCTTTGAGCAGCTCTACAAAGGGAAAGACTTTTATCTGCAGAGGGGAGCAGGATCAAGGAAGTTATACTTGGACAAAAAGCAAGCTGATTATTGCAAGTTACTTTCCTTCAGGGGATGAGAAGAGTCTATCAGGCAGATTACCCAGTGAATGCTCATTAAGCAGTTCCTGATTGACTGATTTAAGATTCCATTTCTGGAGGGCCCAAACTATAATGAAGCTAAGTCTTCCTTTGCTGATGTGGGGTTTAACATAAACACCTCTATTTGGGGCCCGTTGTCTTGTGTTTAACAGAGAGAAGGATCTGTTTCATGTTTCTCTCCTACCTTGTGACAGTTATCCTGGCCATCTTTGGTGTTCCTGGCAGATGGCATTCTACCTGTGACTTCACATCATCTTCCCTCTGTACATGTCGGTTTCTGTGCCCAAATGTCCCCTTTGTATAAGGGACACCAGTCGTATTGGATTAGGGGCTTATTCCAGGATGACCTTAACTAGTTACGTTTGTAATGGCCTTACGTCCAAATAAAGTCATAGTCTGAGATACTGGGGGTTAGGATTTCAATATATGAATTGGGGACGGAGACAGAGTTCAATCCTTGCCAACCAAGAGCGAATAAAAGACTGTGGCTTTGGTCAAGGGCTGGGACTTGCAAGGTTTGCAGTTCTGCATCACTATCAGGGAATCACATCAGACCTTAATTGCCCCAAATGCAAGCTCCATCCTGTACTCAAGTGTGATGCTCCATGGGGAGAAACTGACCAGAAATATTTTGAGGCAAGAAGCAGTTATATAATTTACATTCCTGTCCCTGCCTTCCCATGGCTGGTTTCTCCTTTCCATATGTCATACCCTTTGCTCTTCTAAAACTCCAGATAAAAAATTTCAGACCAGGCAACATTTCAGAGTATCTGTGAACAGTGAAAGGAAGCACTTTAAAGGTCTGATTTTAATAAGATTTTCATTCTGAACATTCCAAAAGTGGGATTTTTTTTTTAAATTCTTGCCCTTTACTTGCTATCATTTTCAATATGAATAAAGAAGTTGTCCTTACCTCAGGGCAGGATGCTTTCCTTCAGAATATAGTGTCTAGAAATATAACATTTAGTCAATCTTAAATCCTTAGTGTGGATGATAAACAGAAAGTATTCTGTTGCATTTCATGACCTGTGAGGATGAAAATCTTTCACAGCCTTCAGGTTATGCTTTTGGTATTCATGTGAATGAGTAGTGGTTTGAATAATGAGGGAGGCCCTGGAAACAGCGAGCAAGTTCCAGGAGTGAGGGAAATGACTCAGCTTCCATATATAATTTCCAGCTAGAAATTACAAGTTGAAATCGTGACGTGAACTGAAATTTCTGAACTCAAAAAGTCTTCCTGAAATAGTAAACTAATGCAATCTGAACCTAACACAGAGCAGGCAGAATGACAAGCCACTGGATTAGTGGAAGGTACTTTCAAAATACGTTTATGTCTAAAACTTTGAAGGACTCTCTAGACAGATAGAGTGAATAATGGTCACAGGGTGTGACCTTTATCAAGAATAAACTCCATTCTGGATGTGTCTGACCAAAGACTGACCATCATCACATGGGTAGTAAACAAGAGGACCTTCCAGGCCTCTCCCTACCTTGCAATTCTATTTGTCTCTGAACTCTGGCTGGTGACAACATTCAAAGCCCCAAAGATGGCAGAGTAAAGTGAGCCTGGGCCACAAATCCAAAGCCTTTACCTTTTCTAGCTCTGCACTGAAGTATTCAGTTCTGGAAGTGAAAGACAAAGGGGGGTGGGGAGTTGGCATTCAAAAAAAAGTATATTGCATATACTAAATGGGATGAACTGTTTATCACTTCCACAAGAAAAGTAGGATGGGCCACCCCAGAGACAAACTCTTAGGTCCATCTTCTGCAGGATGAAAGTTCAAGCATATTTCCAAAACATATTTAAGTAGTAGGAATCAGAGAAGCTCCATTTGCTCCAGAATTAGATCGAGTATAAGCACCTGTATGGTTCCTACAATAAGAGGCACTGCTCCCAAGATAAGTCAACAGAAGGTCTCTTGTTCAGTGTGCCATTTGAAATCAAGAAGGAAGGTGGCAAGTGTTAATGATCTCCCTCCCAATGATTGGACTTGTCTATGGATAAGCCAACCCATTTCCAAAAAAAAAAAAAAGGTAAAATATACATTTATGAATGTACATAACATAAAATTTACCCATAAAATTTTGGCCATTTTTAAGTGTACCATTCAGTGGCATTAAATACCTTCAACATTATTGTGCTCCCAAATCTGTTCATCATCCCAAACAGAAGCTCTCCACTTTCTCTTTCATCCAGAAGAAATACATGTGCAAAGTGTCTCACTCTCTCCTCTCGGACTCCAAGCACTGCTTCACTCCTGGGGTGTCCTCTCCCAGGAGACAATGTGCGGAGAACAGGTAACTACACAACTCTCCTAGGTCGGGTTCCACGACCTGCGTGGGGCCAGGGGCCAGGCTGTTCCACGTTGACAGGGAGAACACACTCGGACCCGCCGCCAGGATTTTTCCAGGAATACTGCCTCCTCCACGTGACCTGCCCGTTATATGTTGAGATAAGCACTCGATCAATTTTAATGATGTCATAAACTAGATAATTGGAAAATGAAATGAACTGGTCTGCTTTCACTCGGAGGGGTTAATGACAATGGACACACAATAAACAAATTGTGTTAAGGCTGAACAATTACTCCTTCCTCTTGGTCATCTGTCTGGATTGAGCTTTTAGAACTCCAGGGGCCTTCTTTCTTTAGGAGGCAGCAGTAAACCTCTGAAATCAGAATACCTAGAGCCTCTGGCTTTTCTCTACACCTCCAGCTTTTCCATCCCCAAGCGGTGGGAGCAACCCACGCTGCATCTGCCCCTGGGCTGGGGAAGGGGTTACAGACAGCACAGCTTCTTTGCAGTTCTCCTTCTAGAATTCACAAGCAGCTCTGACAAGATCCCAGTACTCTCTGTATCACCGCCACCTGGGATCTGCTCACCTTCAGGTACTCAAGACCACCTAATATAATGCTTGCGTATTTTTTCTTTGGGGGCTCCTCTGCCGTGATGATATCTAGGTCCATTTCTTTCATCTCTGGAGGATAAACTGAGTTGCTGAGGCCTGTGAGTTATAGCCCTCATTGCTGTTGGGGAAACTGAGTCTTGATGCATGAAGTGACTAACTCTAAAATAACCAGTTAGCTAAAACCCCAAATCTTACCCCTTGGCCAATCTAGAGGTATTGTCTCTCCCATAGGGAGAGCACCAGAAGACCCAAGCTTGAGACTGACAATGGTGAGAAGAGTAGAGGCAGTAAGCAGGGAGCTTGAGACCATGGAACCAGAAACGGGATACTCTGAATAATAGAATTTCAGAATTAAAAACAAACTTAAGGATTTTTGGGGGGACTCGTGAGCCTCAAACAATTTGTGCTCATTAAAATGTAGATTCCTCAGCTCTTCCCTAATCTGTTCATTCAGAATTTCTTGAAGGTAGAATCCAGAAATCTACTTTTTTTTTTAACAGCTGAGCAGGTTATTCTGGTGCTGAACCAGGTCTGGGAAACAGTGACCACATTGATCAAACCTCCGGCAGAAGACGTGTCTGAGAGTCCTATGGGACAATCCCCTCTTTGTTCTGAGCTTGCACTCCTGTAAGTGCAGCTGGAGATGGCATTAGCATTTCTCATGACAAATTGTAGTAGGGAATCATCATTGAGTTTGGAGTCAGCAAATATTCTCAAGTCCTTTACTCATGAACCACTATCATATTTATTCTAGAATCTCTAAAGGCACCACACAGGGATGAGACTTAAAAACCTGGAAGGATAATGTGAGCCTAGTTAGTTTTTTCTGCCCCCTTTTCTCATGTCTGTCTTTCGTTGGGAAAGCCAATGATGTTTCCATCTCTCATGGGTATCCAATTGTAACATAAACAGAAAGTAAGCCTGGTTCTGTAGCATGGTTTATGTATCAATTCAATTCAACAGATATTTAATGAGCAAATAATTCAGCAAATTATTTAAATGCTAGGTACTTAGTGTATAAATATGCAAGTCAAACACAAGATAGAATTGATATTCACCACAAGAGAGACACAAAGTGTTATGAATGCTCAAAGAAGGCAAAGATCACATGTTTGTGAGAATGGGCTGAGGATAGAGAAGGGCCTTTTTAGGAGAGATTCCATTTGAGCTGGAGTCTAAAATGCCATCAGCATAGAGGGTCTAAAGAAGGCATTTCACGTATAGAAAAACTTGCAAACCAAGTAATGAATGTAAGAAGTATGTGTGCTGGGAGTGGGGGTGGTCATAACATAATGAATTGTAAGGTAAAAAAAATGGGTTGAGGCTAGTGCATGGAGGGCCTTCTAGCTAAAGAATTTAGATTTCATTTTCCAGAACCGGGGAGTCCTTAAAGGTCCTGGAACAGAGGAGTGGCCATGTGCGACAGGCTGAAGCTAGGGGAGATTGGACTCGGGTGTTCCTGTTGAGAGGTAAGAAGTAATAAAATATTTACAAAAAATCCAAACAGCTGGAAACAACCTGTATTAGTTTTCTATGGCTGCTTAACAAATTACCACAAATTTCATGGCTTAAAAGCACAGCATTTACACTCTTGCAGTTCTGGAGGTCAGAAGTAAAAAAATCTGGGGCACCTGGATGGCTCAGTTGGTTGAGCAACTGACTCTTGATTTCAGCTCAGGTCATGATCTCAAGGTCATGGGATCGAGCCCCACATCAGGCTCCACACTCAGTGCAGAGTCTGCTTGGAATAATCTCTCTCCCTCTGCCTCTCTGCCTCCTCCTCCTCCTCCTCCTTCTTCTCTCTCTCTGAAATAAATAAGTAAATAAAACCTTAAAAAAAAATTAGTCCAAAATCTGTTTCACTGGACCAAAATCAAGGTGGTTCTAGGGGACAATTAGTTTCCTTGTCTTTTCTGGCTTCTAGAGCTGCATTCCTTGGCTCTTGGCCCTTTCTGAAACAAGCTTATGTTACTTTCATAATTAAAATAAAGAGGAGAGAAGCCAAGAGGGCCAGAAGTAGGGCAGTGAAGATGAAAGGGAGGGACTGCTGTGAGTTGAATTGCAGGGGTCAAATCTCTAAGATGTGCCAACTAGTTAGATATCAGGAGCGATGGTGAATGAAAAAGCACTCCCAGGTGATAGAGAATGACCAGGTTGCCAACAGACATCTGAGCAGGAGGAGCTAGTTTGGGGAAGGTGAGATTACTTTCAGATATATATGTCCTTCTAGGCAAGCCCCTAGTACTTAGCTTTTATGCTGTGTGACATGAAACTTCCAGAATTTCCGTCTAATCAGTCACTAGGCAGAAATTTTCTTTTAAAGAACCAAGACCCTTTAGCAGTTCTGAATTTCCACTTCAAAGGCTCCTCTGTTTCAGCATTCACAGAGCCCTAACTTTGGAGCCTGGCTCTAATGAGATATGGCAGTGCCTTTGCTCTGACTACTCATCAGCCTTGGCAGCACTGAGATAGATTGCCTGGAAAGTTCTGTTGGAGTTCTACTCAGAGGTGAAGGGATGAAGGAATGGTTGGCAGTGGTCTACTGGGACTAGACCCAAGATTTTTCTTACTGCCAGATGAACAGCTTCACTCTGTCCCTCTCTAGTCCCAGGCCAGGCTGCAACCTCCTGCTTCACCTCCTATGGTTTCTCCTGCAGCAACAGTAGTTGAGGAAGCAAGTGATCGGTAGGGTTCAGAATATGTCCCCCTAAAATGTGCCACTTCGGCAAGTGGACTATTCTGAGCTGAAGGCAAATCAAGATCCAACAGATTCAAGAAAAACTTGTGCCTCTCCTTTAACGCCCTAAATGAATTTAAATAGAGTCCCAGTCCAAGAAGAGAACTATCACCAGAGATAATTACAAGGAATATGGGCTAGATGTGGTAAGCCTGGGGGAAGCTTGGCAGGGTCTGGAGGTCAAATTCCTCTCTGTGTCTCATTGTCTCTGGGTGGCATGGCAAATATTTATTTCCCAAACATGTGCTCTTCCCATCTTCCTGTGAATTGTTTTCCTCTTCTTTGAAGTCCTAGACCCCTACCCACTTCTCCTTAGCTCAGAATAGCATGTAAGCATCAATTGCCTGACTGCCTGTGGGTGTCATTTTCTTAGGGGACCCCTATACATATGTAATTAAATTTGTTTTTCTCCTGTTAATCTGTCCTATGTTAATTTGATTATCAGGCCAGCCAAAGAACCAAGCAGAGTAGAGGAGAATTTTTTCCTCCCCTATAGAGTCAAAACAGGCTTTTGGAGAGAAGCCCAGGAGGGAAGTGAGAGCAGAGGATAGGGGGCCTGTATGTGCAGAGTGCCCATTTCTGATCTCAGTGGAAAATATTTTTCCAAAAAAAGGTCTTAGACTGAAAAGCAAGAGACCAGATCCTTCCATAGTTATTAGCTCTGCACAAATAACCTGTGAAAGGCCTTTCCTTCTCTGGACCGCCATTGGACTGGATCCTCCATACTCCCTCTAAGTCCAGTATTCTGTCTGATGAGCGGAGTTCCTCTGGAGATTAAAAGATAAACATTTATGGTCTCTTCTCAAAGGGTACTTTGGTTTGCAGGTATATAGTAGACTAAAGAATGGCCTCTAACTATCCCTGGAACCTATAGAAAAAGGCTCTTTGCACATGTAATTAAGGATCTTGAGATGGGTGAGGGAGATTACCATGGATTAGCAGTGGATCCTAAATGCTGTCCTAAATGTGTCTTTCTTTACAGGAGAGGAACAGAGAGAAATTCCATGCACACATGCACACATGCACACACACACACACACACACACAGGAGAAGGTGGTGTGAAGATAGTAGGGAGGGATTCACACATGTTGGCCCTGAGATTGGAGTGATGTGGCCATAAGCCAAGGAATGCTACTAGAAGCTGGAAGAGACAAAGAACAGTGATTTTTGTTTTTTCAGCCAGTAATACTGATTTTCGACTTCTGACCTCCAGAACCGTGAAAGGACAGATGTCTGGTGTTTTAAACCTCCACGTTTTGTGGTGATTTGTTACAGGGGCCACAGGAAACCAATCTAAGGTCAAGGCCACCTTGGGCCTGTGCATTCTAGAGAAGCACTCGCTATGACCTTGGTAGGTCCTCTTGACTCACCCTGCACATTGCCAGAGGTTTTTTTTGTCATAGAAAAAGCAATGAGAAAAGAGTCAAAAGACCAGCATGGTTTCACGCAAGTCACTCCATTTATCTGAACAATGGTTTCCCCAAGCAGAGATGAGAGAAGGAAGCAAATTTCATTTCTCTTTGTCCCTAGGTGGCTAGAATAGTGCTAGGCACATCCATGGCACACACTCAGTGTTTGTTGAATGAATAACATGGTAATAATTTTTTTCTTCCCTGCTCACTTCACAGGGTTTTTATTGAGGGGCCTATGGTAGAAATGTAAAAGTATTTTGAAAGTTGCAATGTGGTAAACAAAAGTTAGATATTACTAACTGAGAGATGGATGTCTCTCTGAACAACATTACTTGGAATGACCAAGTTACAGTCAGGATCAGGCTGGCCAGAAGCCACATTTCCTACACATGTCCAGAGAGGGAAAAAAGTTGCTTGGGGGGTGGGGGGCACTAGGTAGAATTGGAACCTGGAGGCTGTTTCTGTGAAAGCAAGGAGAACATCTTTTTAATGAGCTGAACAGTAGTGCAGTCTGCATTTGAATCTGCCAAATTGCTCTAATCCCTGTAGATGCTGAGGATGGGAAGATGAAAATCTCAGGAACTGTGTTTACAGGGCAGGCCAAGTTTGGGAGGATGTGGGTACATGCACTACAGTAAAAAATAGACCTGGTCCCTGTCCCAGGTTCCTAGCACAGAGCTTTAAAAATCTTTGGAATTTTTTGAGTGATAAGAGTGCATTGTGTTACTCATAATGAGCTCCTTTTGCACATACCTGAGTTTATGCTAATGGGGTTACGGGGTGGGGGTGGGAGCTTAAATAGTTGCAAGAAGGGGCTGACCATACCAGAAAGACCAAGCGTGTAATTAGAAGGTTGGAAGATTCAGCCCTACCCCCAATCACCAGGGAGGGGAGAGGGTCTGGAGATTGAGTTTAATCACATGGTCAATGATTTCATCAATTGTGCCTGTGCATGAAACCCCAGTAAAAACTGCACACCAAAGCTAATATAAGTCTGCCTGCTTAGTGAACATATTGCTATTCTGGGAGGAGGTGCACCCTGACTCCACAGTACCAGAAGCTCCTGTTCTGGGGGCGCTTTCAGACCTCACCCTGTGTATCTCTTCCATGGGCCATTCATTTGTATCCTTTATGAGGAAACAGTGATTGGAAGTATAGCACTTTCCTGGGTTCTGTGAGTTGTTCTAGTGAATTAACAATCCAGAAAGCATTATGGGAAACTCCATATTTGTAGCCCAGCCAGACAGAAGTGTGGGTAGCTTGAGGACCCCACCTGTGACTGGCATCTGAAGTAAGGGTAGCTTGCTGGAGACCTTTCCGTGTGTGTGTGTGTATGTGTGTGTGTGTGTGTGTGTGTGTGAATTTATTTTTATTTTTATTCCATATAGTTAACATAGTGTTATATTAGTTTCAGGTGTACAATATAGTGATTCAACAATGCTATACATTACTCAGTGCTCATCATGATAAGTGTGCTCTGAATCCCCTTCACCTATTTCACCCAACCCCCACCCACCTCCCCTCTGGTAACCACCAGTTTGTTCTCTATATTTAAGAGTCTGTTTCTTGGTTTGTCTCTCTCTCTCTCTTTTTTTTTTTCTTTGCTCATTTGTTTTGTTTCTTAAATCCTACATATGAGTGAAATCATATGGTATTTGTCTTTCTCTGACTGACCTATTTCACCTAGCATTATACTCTCTAGATCCATCCATGTTGTAAATGACAAGATTTCATTCATTTTTATGGCTGAGTAATATTCCACTGTGTATGTACACCATATCTTCTCTATCCATTCATCTATCAATGGACACTTGGGTTGCTTCCATAATTTGGCTATTGTAAATAATGTTGCAATAAACATAGGGGTGCATATATCTTTTTGGGTTTATTTTCTCATATTCTTTTGGTAAATACCCATTAGTGGAATTACTGGATCATATGGTAGTTCTATTTTTAATTTTTTGAAGCACTTCCATACTGGTTCTCATAGTGGTTTGCCAGTTTGCATTCCCACTGCATTCCCAATGTTAGGGAGGGTTCCTTTGTTCCACATCCTTGCCAGCACTTGTTGTTTCTTGTGTTGTTGATTCTAGCCATCCTGACAGGTGTAAAGTGTTAGCTTATTATGGCTTTGATTTGCATTTCCCTAATGATGAGTGATATTGAGTGTCTTTTCATGTGTCTGTTGGCCATTTTTATGTATTCTTTAGAGAAATGGTCTGTTCATGTCTTCTGCTCATTTTTATTAGATTATTTAATTTTTTTGGTGTTGAGCTGTATAGGTTCTTTATATATTTTGGATACTAACCCTTTATTGGATATGTCATTTGCAAATATCTTCTCCCATCAGTAGGTTGCCTTTTAGTTTTATTGATGGTTTCCTTTGCTGGGCAGAAGCTTTTTATTTTGAGATAGTCCCAATAATTCATATTTGCTTTTGTTTCCCTTGCCTTGGAAGACCTATCTAGAAAAATGTTGCTACAGCCAATGTCAGAGAAATTGCTGCCTATCCTCTCTTCTAGGATTTTTATGGTTTCGGGTCTCACATGTAGGCCCTTAATCCATTTTGAGTTTATTTTTGTGTATGGTGTAAGAAAGTGGTTCTGTTTCATTCTTCTGCATGTAACTGTCCAGTGTTCCCAACACCATTTGTTGAAGAGACTCTTTTTCCCATCACATATTCTTGCCTCCTTTGTCAAAGATTAATTGACCATATAATCATAGGTTTATTTCTGGGCTCTCTGTTGTATTCCATTGATGTATGCATCTGTCTTTATGACAGTACCATACTGTTTTGATTACTACAGCTTTGTAGTATATCTTGAAATCTCGGATTGTGATAATACCAGTTTTGTTCTTTTTCAAGATTTCTTTGGTTATCTGGGTTTTTTGTGGTTTCCTACAAATTTTTGGATTGTTTGTTCTAGCTCTGTGAAAAATGCTGGTGGTATTTTGATAGGAATTGCATTAAATGTGCAGATTGCTTTGGTTAGTATAGGCATTTTAACAATATTTGTTCTTCTAATTCATGAGCATGGAATATCTTTCCATTTGTGTCCTATTCAATTTCTTTCATTAGTATTTTATACAGTTTTCAGAGTACAGGTCTTTCACCTCTTTGGTTAAGTTTAAATTCCAGGGTGTTTTATTATTTTTGGTGTGATTGTAAATGGGATTTTTTTTCTTAATTTCTCCTGCTTTTTCATTGTTAGTGGATGGAAAGGCAATGGATGCGTATATTGATTTTATATCCTGTGACCTTACTGTATTCATTTATCAGTTCTAGTAGTTTTTTGATGGAGTCTTTGGGTTTTATAAATATAGTATCATGTCACCTGCAAATAGTGAAAGTTTGACTTCTTCCTTACCAATTTGGATGTCTTTCATTTCTTTTTGTTGTCTAATTGCTGTGGCTAGGACTTCCAGTATTATGTAGAATAAAAGTGGTGAGAGTGGACATCCTTGTCCTGTTCCTGATCTCTCATGGAAAGGCTCTCAGTTTCCCACTATTGAATATGATGCTGCTGTGGATTTTTCATAAATGGCCTTTATTATGTTGACGTATGTTCCCTCTAAACCTTTTTGTTGAGGGTTTTTATAATGAATGGATGTTGTATTTTGTCAAATGCTTTTTCTGCATCTATTAAAATGAACATATGGATTTTATCCTTTCTCTTGTTGATGTGATTTATCAAATCACATTGATTTATGAATATTGAACCACCTTTTCAACCTGGGAAGAAATCCCACTTGATCGTGGTGAATGATTTTTTTTAAAGTGTTGTTGGATTCAGTTTACTAATATTTTGTTGAGGATTCTTGCTTCTATGTTCATCAGAGATATTGGCCTGTAGTTCTCTCTTTTTTTTGTAGTGTATCTGGTTTTGGTATGAGGGTGATACTGGCCTCATAGAATGAATTGGAAGTTTCCCTCCTTCAGTTTTTTGGAATAGTTTGTGAAGAATAGATATTAACTCTTCTTTAAATGTTTGGTAGAATTCACCTGTGGGAAGACATCTAGTCCTGGACTTTGGTTTGTTGGAAGTTTTTTGATTACTTATTCAATCAGTCTGTTCAAATTTTCTATTTCTTCCTGATTCAGTTGTGGGAGGCTATATGTTTCTAGGAATTTATCCATTTTCTCTAGGTTGTCCGGTTTGTTGCATATAATTTTTCATAATATTCTCTTACAATCCTTTGTATTTCTGTGATGTCAGTTGTTATTTCTCTTTCATTTCTGTTTTTATTTGAGTCTTCTCTCTCTTCCTCTCTCTGTCTCTTTTTAAAAGATTTATTTATTTATTTATTTAAGAGAGAGAATGCATGAGCAAAGGGAGGGGCAGAGAGAGGGGGACAAGCACACTCCCTGCTGAGTGTGGAGCCCAATGTGGGTCTCCATCCCACAACCCTGAGATCAGATCCAGATTTCCTATGGACTCAATAAAAAATAAGACCTTAAGGTCAATCCTGAGAACTTATTCTCATGGAGACTGACTGGGCACGCTGTCCCCAAGCCAAAGGTCAGGATGGGGTCCCTTTCCACTACTAATTGCAAAAGAAGCAGTTTTCCAGAGTCCACTCTCTTCTTGGGCAGACGATGCTTGGGCACTGTTTCCTCCTCTAGACAGGTAAGAATATTTGCAGGCTTATCTGATTTGAGTCTTGAAGGCTCTTTAAAGCCAATAGACTCATGTTGTTGAATGGAATAGAGCATCAAATCTAATCCCATCCTAAAAATCAAGAAATGCTGGGACCTGGAGCTAGTCAGTAACCTTTCCTGTAACCGTTTGTGAAAAAGCTGGACTCAGACCTTCAGACTCATTTCACTGTCCCACGCTGCTTCAGCTTGCAAGTAACAGGTGTCTGGACTTCTAAACCCCAAGACTGAAACCTCAGGACAGCTTCCAAGGCCATTCACACACATTCAGGGAATGCAGGGTCTCCAGGAACAGGGTGGATTTGGGCTCCTATTGGCACAGTGGAAGTAAACAAGGGGAACAAGGAGAAAACTTCTTTTCAGGCAGAGTTTCATGCTACATTAAAGATGGCTCCTGCTACAGAGGTCCCCCTATATATACTGGGTGTTTCTTTTCCTCAAAAACAACTCTGTAAAATGGGCACCATTATCCCAATTTTACCAGTGAAGATATGATGCACAAAGACGCCAAGTACATAATCAAGTCCAAATGGTGGACAGAGTAGAGGGAGGATTAAAATCCTCAACTCTGAATCCTGTGCTCTTTCCATGAAGCCATGCTGTTTGCTGGGGAGGTGCTTGTGGACGGGTCTGAATCGGTGAATCCTAACTTTGCTGGTTAAAAGTGGGAGAAGCTGTAAAGCATGCTAATAGCTCCTACCCTCCTTCCCACTCCCAGGAAGTCAGAACCTCTGGGGGTGGAGCCAGGATGCCAGGAATTTTTTCAAGCCGGTAATGCTAATGTGCAGAGAGGATTGAAAACTGCTTTTCTAAATGTTTCATTTGTTTCAAAATAATTTTGCTAACGAAGAATAGATACTGTTCTTTTGGCAAGCGGTAGTATTCCATTAATTAAATTACTAAAACCCATGATTGGACATATGTAGAAGTGAGAGAAAGAGAAGAAAGGACAGAAAAGAGGAGAGTGCAGTTTTTGTTTAGTGGTTTCTTTGTGGACATGCCCGCAAGACAACATGTTGCTGGGGACAGACTTAGCTCATCTTGGGGAAACACCCCCTAAGATGCCCTGAAGCACAGTGGGTTATTGGGGTGTTTGAAAAAATATATATGTTTAAAAGTAATTAAAGCAAATTAAAAGTTAATTATTCTGAACATTATTTTACCAAGAGAAAGTTCTCTTTAAATTTAACAAGCATTTTGTATTATGTTCCCAGGTTAAATGTAGAAAACAATAATGTCATGGCAAGTCCTCGGGGCTTATCCAAAGACTTTTTAATTAATAGCACATTCATTAAGGTTAAAAATAGACCGTTAAGAGAGGTCTTTCTTTAAGGAAATCTATACCTCCCACTCTTTAATTAAGGTTTCCTGGAATGAGACATGGTCCCAGAAATTCTAGTCCCTTTGGCCTGATTCTCTAAAAGCTTATTTCCAAAGGGACCCGGAGCAACCA
Source organism: Neomonachus schauinslandi (assembly GCF_002201575.2). Taxonomy (NCBI): domain Eukaryota; kingdom Metazoa; phylum Chordata; class Mammalia; order Carnivora; family Phocidae; genus Neomonachus; species Neomonachus schauinslandi. The sequence goes on from NC_058404.1 coordinate 26,766,127, forward strand.
ATTCTCTGTTTTTGAGGACGAAGACGGGCAGTGATGAGCGACAGAAAGCCTCCACCGCACAGAATCAAAGGTTCCCTCACCTCCTTCATTTGGACAACACATTGAGGGGATGGCAAAACCCAGTGGCTCACTGCATCCCCAGAAGATTGCCATCTACTTTTATTTATTTTATTATTTATTTTTTTAAAGATTTTATTTATTTATTTTTGTGTGTGAGAGAGAGAGCATGAATAAGAGGAGTGGCAGAGGGAGAAGCAGGCTCTCCGCTGAGCAAGGAGCCCGATGTGGGACTCGGTCCCAGGGTCTGGGGATCATGAGCTGAGCCTAAGGCAGATGCTTAACCTATTGAGTCATCCAGGTGCCCAGAAGATTGCCATCTAACCAAAAAGTAGTTTGTACATACACATATTTACAGTTTTTTTCTCCCTGAAATTTTTTGTACCTTGTTTACTTCAACATTTATTTAGTATTGAAATGATAGGGGACCCCTGGGTGGCTCAGTTGGTTAAGTATTGAAATTATAGTAATAGGATTTTCTTATGACTGGAGTAATTTTTTTTTTCAATAAAAACCTCTGGTTTCTGGAAACCTTCCCCCCCTTCAGATCAAATGAAAAAGTTCAAAATTCTGTAATTCAGAGAGAAACGAGTTAAAAAAGATCTTTGAGATAGACATAAGCTACTAGAATTTCTCAGCCTGGAGGGAACTGGCTTCAAAGTAACCCATTAATTGTCGCAGTGTCTACAAAGATTGCTGTGTGGAAGATGGTAACCAGCTATCTTACACATTCACTCCTGGGAAAAGAACAAAGGAAGCCTAGTTAAATTGCTACAGGAGAGATTTAGAGGAATCGATAGAAGGAGGACTTTCACTACTGAAACAGGTAAAGGAGCAAGAGCCCTCTTCTCTAAAGCTTTTTAAAAAAAAACAAAACATACTTCCTTGTATTGACTGACATTAGTTATTCTTGAGGGTAGGAGAATTAGTCCAGACCTTTTCACTGTACAGTGACAGAAACGCAACAACTAGCTCTTTTATAAAAGACCAAATCACTGGCTCATATAAGTGAAAGTCCAAAGGGTAGACTGCAGGCATGGCTGTATTCAGGGGTTGGAACAATAAGAGTCCAGCTGGGTCTGTTTCGGATGAGAGCTCTCTTCCTGGTTTACAGATGGCTGCCGGCTCATGCTGCATGCTCACGTGGCCTTTCCTCGGTGTATGTGCGGGAAGAGAGAGAGAGGTCCCTCTTCCTCTTCCTATAAGCACACTAGTCCCATCG